>NC_052953.1:31010430-31333555 GCF_013358895.1 Oreochromis aureus
ACACTCATGTCCTTCACAGCTTAAAACAATATGAGGACATGACGACTGAACACATGTAGAGTTCATGTTCCTGACTTCTAACTTCTCCTGCTGTTGTCAATAAAAGCTCTAAACCCAACACTGATGTAAAGCCATCTATTTCCCCAGAAATTAAATCATGTAAACTGATCAGCAGGAGGTTAAATGGACAAAAACATGTGTAAAAGGACAAAAATATCAAATGTAGTCAGAATAAAGATCACGCTGATGCTTTAAGGAAAGTTTGGACTAACAAAAGGTATAGACAATTACTTTCTCCTAATGCTAATGTTGATTTTGGTTAACTTTGACTGAAACTGATTGTTTTAATACAATTAAAGTGCATTTCATTTATGCACTAGGCCCATCTGACACATATACTTGATACCAAATACAAAAACATGATGTGTAACCTGTTGGAAGAATGAAGTGGGTAAGTCACTCACCGATTGGTCTGTATGAGGCTGAGACAGGACCTCAGCACTTGGTGTCTGCAACAAAAGACAATATAACGTCAGAAACATTCTCTAGTATAAATCCCGACTAGATGATCAACTACAGATCATATTTGTAGCAGTGAACATTATTCACAGAAGGATCTGACTTCCTTATACCAGATTCTATAGAAACTTAACACTGTACAGTTCTGCTACACACAATATGAGGACAGTGTAACACACACTAGAGTTGTTGGTCCAACCACATGAAGAAGGCAACTGAAACACACTCATGTCCTTCACAGCTTAAAACAATATGAGGACATGACGACTGAACACATGTAGAGTTCATGTTCCTGACTTCTAACTTCTCCTGCTGTTGTCAATAAAAGCTCTAAACCCAACACTGATGTAAAGCCATCTATTTCCCCAGAAATTAAATCATGTAAACTGATCAGCGGGAGGTTAAATGGACAAAAACATGTGTAAAAGGACAAAAATATCAAATGTAGTCAGAATAAAGATCACGCTGATGCTTAAAGGGAAAGTTTGGACTAACAAATGGTATAGACAATTACTTTCTCCTAATGCTAATGTTGATTTTGGTTAACTTTGACTGAAACTGATTGTTTTAATACAATTAAAGTGCATTTAATTTATGCACTAGGCCCATCTGACACATATACTTGATACCAAATACAAAAACATGATGTGTAACCTGTTGGAAGAATGAAGTGGGTAAGTCACTCACCGATTGGTCTGTATGAGGCTGAGACAGGACCTCAGCACTTGGTGTCTGCAACAAAAGACAACAATATAACGTCAGAAACATTCTCTAGTATAAATCCCGACTAGATGATCAACTACAGATCATATTTGTAGCAGTGAACATTATTACAGAAGGATCCGACTTCCTTATACCAGATTCTAAAGAAACTTAACACTGTACAGTTCTGCTACCAACAATATGAGGACAGTGTAACACACACTAGAGTTGTTGGTCCAACCACATGAGGAAGGCAACTGAAACACACTCATGTCCTTCACAGCTTAAAACAATATGAGGACAGTGTAACACACACTACAATCACTGGTCCTACCATATGAGGACTTCTTCTTAAACACACTCATGTCCTTCACAGCTTAAAACAATATGAGGACATGACGACTGAACACATGTAGAGTTCATGTTCCTGACTTCTAACTTCTTCTGCTGTTGTCAATAAAAGCTCCAAACCCAACACTGATTTAAAGGCATCTATTTCCCCAGAAATTAAATCATGTAAACTGATCAGCGGGAGGTTAAATGGACAAAAACATGTAAAAGGACAAAAATATCAAATGTAGTCAGAATAAAGATCACGCTGATGCTTTAAGGAAAGTTTGGACTAACAAATGGTATAGACCAGGGGTGCCCAATCCCAGTCCTCGAGAGCTACTGCCCTGCAGCTTTTAGATGCGTCCTTGTTGAGCACACCTGAATCAAATGAATGGCTCGTTATCAGGCCTTTGCCAGACTTGATGGCATGCCGAATTGGTAATCCAACTATTTGATTCAGCTGTGTTGGAGTAGGGATGCATCTAAAAGCTGCAGGACAGTAGCTCTCGAGGACTGGGATTGGGCACCCTGGTATAGACAATTACTTTCTCCTAATGCTAATGTTGATTTTGGTTAACTTTGACTGAAACTGATTGTTTTAATACAATTAAAGTACATTTCATTTATGCACTAGGCCCATCTGACACATATACTTGATACCAAATACAAAAATATGATGTGTAACCTGTTGGAAGAATGAAGTGGGTAAGTCACTCACCGATTGGTCTGTATGAGGCTGAGACAGGACCTCAGCACTTGGTGTCTGCAACAAAAGACAACAATATAACGTCAGAAACATTCTCTAGTATAAATCCCGACTAGATGATCAACTACAGATCATATTTGTAGCAGTGAACATTATTACAGAAGGATCCGACTTCCTTATACCAGATTCTAAAGAAACTTAACACTGTACAGTTCTGCTACCAACAATATGAGGACAGTGTAACACACACTAGAGTTGTTGGTCCAACCACATGAAGAAGGCAACTGAAACACACTCATGTCCTTCACAGCTTAAAACAATATGAGGACAGTGTAACACACACTACAATCACTGGTCCTACCATATGAGGACTTCTACTTAAACACACTCATGTCCTTCACAGCTTAAAACAATATGAGGACATTGTAACACACACTACAATCACTGGTCCTACCATATGAGGACTTCTTCTTAAACACACTCATGTCCTTCACAGCTTAAAACAATATGAGGACATGACGACTGAACACATGTAGAGTTCATGTTCCTGACTTCTAACTTCTCCTGCTGTTGTCAATAAAAGCTCTAAACCCAACACTGATGTAAAGCCATCTATTTCCCCAGAAATTAAATCATGTAAACTGATCGGCGGGAGGTTAAATGGACAAAAACGTAAAAGGACAAAAATATCAAATGTAGTCAGAATAAAGATCAAGCTGATGCTTTAAGGGAAAGTTTGGACTAACAAATGGTATAGACAATTGCTTTCTCCTAATACTAATGTTGATTTTGGGAAACTTTTCCTCAAACTGATTGTATTAAAACAATCAAAGTGCATTTCATTTATGCACTAGGCCCAACTGGCACATATACTTGATACCAAATACAAAAACATGATGTGTAACCTGTTGGAAGAATGAAGTGGGTATGTCACTCACCGATTGGTCTGTATGAGGCTGAGACAGGACCTCAGCACTTGGTGTCTGCAACAAAAGACAACAATATAACGTCAGAAACATTCTCTAGGATAAATCCCGACTAGATAATTAACTACAGATCATATTTGTAGCAGTGAACATTATTACAGAAGGATCTGACTTCCTTATACCAGATTCTAAAGAAACTTAACACTGTACAGTTCTGCTACCAACAATATGAGGACAGTGTAACACACACACTACAATCACTGGTCCTACCATATGAGGACTTCTACTTAAACACACTCATGTCCTTCACAGCTTAAAACAATATGAGGACATGACGACTGAACACATGTAGAGTTCATGTTCCTGACTTCTAACTTCTCCTGCTGTTGTCAATAAAAGCTCTAAACCCAACACTGATGTAAAGCCATCTATTTCCCCAGAAATTAAATCATGTAAACTGATCAGCGGGAGGTTAAATGGACAAAAACGTGTAAAAGGACAAAAATATCAAATGTAGTCAGAATAAAGATCAAGCTGATGCTTAAAGGGAAAGTTTGGACTAACAAATGGTATAGACAATTACTTTCTCCTAATGCTAATGTTGATTTTGGTTAACTTTGACTGAAACTGATTGTTTTAATACAATTAAAGTGCATTTCATTTATGCACTAGGCCCATCTGACACATATACTTGATACCAAATACAAAAATATGATGTGTAACCTGTTGGAAGAATGAAGTGGGTAAGTCACTCACCGATTGGTCTGTATGAGGCTGAGACAGGACCTCAGCACTTGGTGTCTGCAACAAAAGACAACAATATAACGTCAGAAACATTCTCTAGTATAAATCCCAACTAGATGATCAACTACAGATCATATTTGTAGCAGTGAACATTATTACAGAAGGATCCGACTTCCTTATACCAGATTCTAAAGAAACTTAACACTGTACAGTTCTGCTACCAACAATATGAGGACAGTGTAACACACACTAGAGTTGTTGGTCCAACCACATGAAGAAGGCAACTGAAACACACTCATGTCCTTCACAGCTTAAAACAATATGAGGACAGTGTAACACACACTACAATCACTGGTCCTACCATATGAGGACTTCTACTTAAACACACTCATGTCCTTCACAGCTTAAAACAATATGAGGACATGACGACTGAACACATGTAGAGTTCATGTTCCTGACTTCTAACTTCTCCTGCTGTTGTCAATAAAAGCTCTAAACCCAACACTGATGTAAAGCCATCTATTTCCCAGAAATTAAATCATGTAAACTGATCAGCGGGAGGTTAAATGGACAAAAACATGTAAAAGGACAAAAATATCAAATGTAGTCAGAATAAAGATCACGCTGATGCTTTAAGGGAAAGTTTGGACTAACAAATGGTATAGACAATTACTTTCTCCTAATGCTAATGTTGATTTTGGTTAACTTTGACTGAAACTGATTGTTTTAATACAATCAAAGTGCATTTCATTTATGCACTAGGCCCAACTGGCACATATACTTGATACCAAATACAAAAACATGATGTGTAACCTGTTGGAAGAATGAAGTGGGTATGTCACTCACCAATTGGTCTGTATGAGGCTGAGACAGGACCTCAGCACTTGGTGTCTGCAACAAAAGACAACAATATAACGTCAGAAACATTCTCTAGGATAAATCCCGACTAGATAATTAACTACAGATCATATTTGTAGCAGTGAACATTATTACAGAAGGATCCGACTTCCTTATACCAGATTCTAAAGAAACTTAACACTGTACAGTTCTGCTACCAACAATATGAGGACAGTGTAACACACACTAGAGTTGTTGGTCCAACCACATGAAGAAGGCAACTGAAACACACTCATGTCCTTCACAGCTTAAAACAATATGAGGACATGACGACTGAACACATGTAGAGTTCATGTTCCTGACTTCTAACTTCTCCTGCTGTTGTCAATAAAAGCTCTAAACCCAACACTGATGTAAAGCCATCTATTTCCCCAGAAATTAAATCATGTAAACTGATCAGCGGGAGGTTAAATGGACAAAAACATGTGTAAAAGGACAAAAATATCAAATGTAGTCAGAATAAAGATCACGCTGATGCTTTACGGAAAGTTTGGACTAACAAATGGTATAGACAATTACTTTCTCCTAATGCTAATGTTGATTTTGGTTAACTTTGACTGAAACTGATTGTTTTAATACAATTAAAGTGCATTTCATTTATGCACTAGGCCCATCTGACACATATACTTGATACCAAATACAAAAATATGATGTGTAACCTGTTGGAAGAATGAAGTGGGTAAGTATGAGGCTGAGACAGGACCTCAGCACTTGGTGTCTGCAACAAAAGACAACAATATAACGTCAGAAACATTCTCTAGTATAAATCCCGACTAGATAATTAACTACAGATCATATTTGTATCAGTGAACATTATTACAGAAGGATCCGACTTCCTTATACCAGATTCTAAAGAAACTTAACACTGTACAGTTCTGCTACCCACAATATGAGGACAGTGTAACACACACTAGAGTTGTTGATCCAACCACATGAGGAAGGCAACTGAAACACACTCATGTCCTTCACAGCTTAAAACAATATGAGGACAGTGTAACACACACACTACAATCACTGGTCCTACCATATGAGGACTTCTACTTTCCTGTTGGAGGTTGAGACAGGATGGAAGGAGAGCAGGGAAGTAGCTGGCACAAATGATTCTATTGACACAACAGGTCAGTGAGATTAATGAACTGAACACAACAGACTCTTTCAAAATAAAACAGGAAAAATGGCATGAAAATACAAACGTTGTAATATACAACCCTAACATAAACTCCTTAAAACAATGTTAATAACGTTAAGCCAAACTCAACTAACCCGCCACTAAACATAAGAAACTCAAAACCTTAGAATAACGTCAGAAACGCTGGGCCAGAGACCCAGACCCTATTGGTTTGTGCTAAATACGAAAACATTATTATTAACATTTAAATCCCCCAAACATATCTTGTGTTGAAAAAAAAATGTGTGTTGCAGTTAGCTACACTTAAAAAAGCTTAGACTGACTGTCTGTGCAGTTGAAGATGCAGAGCACGTGCAAGGCCACAGGTCCCTTTAACTCCAGTGGGAATTTAAAAACAGTTAAATTAAACTTCTAATATCTATTGTTGAAGATAAATCTTAAGTAATTTTTAGCATTTATCATCATTCATCACACAGTTTGTTCAAATCGATTGTGTATTGTTTTAGTTCCGTTTAACTAGCGTTAATTAGCTTGTTAAACATACAACTTTACCTTGCTAAATGTGCGTCGAGTCATGGATATCAAAGGTAAATACATACGTCAAGACAAATCTCTGCTGAGTGCTGAAGGTCCCGGATGTGCAGTTCACTCAGAGCTCCGGCGAGTTTGTATCTTGCCGTGACCAGCAGCTCTTTGGTTGAGGCTTTCGAACAATCAGATGCAGCGTTACTCACTTGTTGTCCAATCACAGACGTCGTTCTATGCTCCACTGACGAAATGCCGCATCCTCTCACCAGCCACGGGCTCTCCTCGTCCATTTAACAACAAAAACACAGCAACACTCGCTGTATTTGAGGTAGGAACACTTGAGAAGTGTCACAGTGTTTTGCAAACTGCTGTTACAGTTAATTTCGTTCCGTTAATTTGTTTGGTTCCTATTCTTAAGTAACACTTAAATACACATGTGGTTAGCTTGCTGGTCTAGTTTAAGTTAGCATGGGCATGCTGTTCACTGATGGAGTAATGCCAAAATTGGCCTGATATTGTCAGTGTGTTATCATAAACATGTCCTAATTTGTCATGAAAAGAAGAGCAGTACCCCTAGACCCTCAAGTGAAAATACAGATAATAGATAAGCAATTTAAGAAAATAAGTATAATGTGTATAATAAATGATTTTACTGTCACTTTCCTGGGTTTGTTGACCCAGCATTTTAAGTTTTAGTTTGTTTGGATGTCGATGTTTATTTATAAGTTCTTTAGGTTAGCTAAGTTCATTTGTTTATTAGATTACCCTTGTGATGTCTGTTTTATTGTGAAAGTCCTTGTCCTATATGCAGTGAGTCTAGTTTTGTTTCCCCTTGTCTTGTTAGGTCTGATTTGTCCCAGCTGTTCCTCATCCCCTCATTGTCTCTCTGTGTACTTACAAGGGCTTGCAAAAGTATTCGTCCCCCTTTTCCACATTTTGTCACATTACTGCCACAAACATGAATCAATTTTAATGGAATCCAATTTCAGCAAAAGGTGGTTCTACAAAGTATTGACTCAGGGGCTGAATAATTACGCACACCCCCTTTTCAGTTATTTATTTGTAAAAATGTTTGGAATCATGTATGATTTTCATTCCACTTCTCACGTGTAGACCACTTTGTATTGGTCTTTCATGTGCGAGTCCAATAAAATTGATTCATGTTTGTGGCAGTAATGTGACAAAATGTGGAAAAGTTCAAAGGGGCGAATACTTTTGCAAGCCACTGTAAGTCCTGTCCTCATTTGTTCAGTGTCAGGTCATCTGTTGTCTTTGGTGCCACGTTTCCATGTTCCAGGTATGTTTGTATCCATGTCAGGTTTCATGGTTTGTCCCCAGGTTAGGTTATTGTTTAGCTTCACTTCTGCCTTTTGTTTTGTAATCTTTTAATTCAATTAAATTCAATTTTATTTATATAGCACCAAATCACAACAACAATCGCCTCAAGGCGCTTTATATTGTACAGTAGATCGCACAATAATAGATACAGAGGAAAAACCCAACAATCATCGACCACCTATGAGCAAGAACTTTGGCGACAGTGCGAAGGAAAAACTCCCTTTTAACAGGAAGAAACCTCCAGCAGAACCAGGCTCAGGGAGGGCGGGGCCATCTGCTGTGATTGGTTGGGGTGAGAGAAGGAAGACAGGATAAAGACATGCTGTGGATTAATAACAAGTATGATTCAGTGCAGAGAGGTCTATTAACACATAGTGAGTGAGAAAGGTGACTGGAAAGGAAAAAACTCAGTGCATCATGGGAATCCCCGGCAGCCCACGTTCACTGCAGCACAACTAAGGGAGGATTCAGGGTCACCTGATCCTGCCCTAACTATATGCTTTAGCAAAAGGAAAGTTTGAAGCCTAATCTTAAAAGTAGAGATAGTGTCTGTCTCCCGAATCCAAACTGGAAGCTGGTTCTGCCTATTTTACCAGCCTTAATAAACAGCTTGCTTTCTGTTAATATTAAAATTTTCTTTCACGTTCCTTTGTGTCTGCATTTTGGGTCCATTCCTCAAATTCATACATGTGTCTAACCGTTTTCCCCACTCGGCGACACACACCGTCGGGGTCAAACTCTGGTAATTGGTGATTCTGTTCTCAGACATGTGAAGCTAGAGACACCGGCAACCATAGTTAATTGTCTTCCAGGGGCCAGAGCAGGCGACATTGAAGGAAATTTAAAACTGCTGGCTAAGTGTAGTGAAGTAGATTCTGGGGTAGGATTTTACATGATGTCCACAAACGCACCACTAACATCCACACCTTCCCAGTTGACAATTAGCAGGCTTATAAGAAACAGCTGCGCTTCACTACCAGAAGGAGTCATTTGGTAGTCTTGTCCATCCAAGGTGGCTGCGAGCATTAGGCAGTTAAGCGCTGCAGATCTCTCCAGGAAAGTTACTCAGTTTAGTATTGCCCTTTAGAGAGTGGTAAGTGGGACTCTTGTGTTCATCATAACGTGGCATAGTAGGGTGGACTTTGACAACTGTTTCCCTCTTTTGTTGCAGGCTTGCACTATACTACTGCTGTCTTGTCATATGCTGTTTTGTTTGTTACGCAATGCTTTTATAACAAACAGTAATTTGGGGTGTATTTGTTTTATGTAGATCTTTTACTAATCTGTTTAATGTTTTATGCTTTCTTTTATTGCTTTAGTGGAGGTGTGGCTGCTTGTTGAGGGGCTAGGCACGTGAGGTGGAATCCCTCCCGATGCATGCGAGTGTACACACCGGGCATAGGTAGATTGCACCGTTTAGTGTGAGTGAGGTCTGCAGTGAAATCACATGGGTGAGTAATTGGTGGCACCCTTGGGCACTCCTCCCTGTAGGTTGCCTCCTCAAGTGGCCGGTCTCCACCATTTTGTTTAGTTGCTCTTTTATCATGTTGTGATTGTTTTAGGGTAGCATCGTGGTAGGGAGTCTGGTCGTTTTAATTAACTATTTTGCCGTCTCAACCCTGCTACCTTAGGTGCCTCTTTGATTTTATAATTCTATGTTTTTAGTAGTTCTTCTTAATAAACCTTGATTTGTAAAATTCACCTGCCTCACCTTTGCCGTTAATAACAAGTCTGTGGGCTTTGGTTGCCAGTGTAACACTTACATTGGCTAGAGATATCTTTCCTGGGGTGTAACTCCCTCCCCAGGTGGCGTTGTCAACATCTTAGTTACCGTCCCGGTTATTCCTCATTCGCGCCACCACATAAGGGTAAGCGTAAATTCAGTAAAATCATAATTCACATCGGCAGTAATGACACCCAGTTACGCCAATCGGAGGTCACTGAAATCAATATCGAATCAGTGTGTAACTTTGCCAAAACAATGTTGACTCTGTAGTTTTCTCTGGTCCCTCCCCAATCAGACCAGGAGTGACCTGTTTAGCTGCATTTCTCCTTAAATTGCTGTCTGTGTTGTCCCAGAAATGATGTCGGCTTCATAGATAATTGGCAAAGCTTCTGGAGGAAACCTGGTCTTGTTAGGAGAGACGGCATCCATCCCACTTTGGATGGAGCAGCTCTCATTTCTAGAAATATGGACAAATTTATTAAAAGCCCCAAAATATGACTATCCAGAGTTGGGACCAAGAAGCAGAGTTGCAGTCTTACACGCCTCTCTGCAGCTTCTCTCCTCCTGCTACCCCCAAAACCCATCTCCACTGAGACCGTGTCAGCTCCCAAACAGACAAAAACAAACTAAAAACCAGCAAAAACAATTTAAACATAAAAAAAATCAAAAGAAAGAACAATACAGTATCCACATCTGAACCAAAGAGTAAAACATTGTGGATTATTAAATATTAGGCGCTCTCCTCCAAGTCTGTTAGTACATGACTTAATAATTGATCAACAAATCGATTTACTCTGCCTTACAGAAACCTGGTTGCAGTCGGATGATTATGTTAGTTAAAATGAATCAACACCCCGAGTAATTCTAACTACCAGAAATCGCAAAGCACAGGCGGAGGGGGCGGTGTGGCAGCAATTTTTCACACCAGCCTATTAATTAACGAAAGACCAAGACAGACTTTTAATTCATTTGAAAGCCTGATGCTTAGCCTCGTCCACCCCAGCTGTAAAACTCAGAAACCAGTCTTACTTGTTATCATCTATCGTCCACCTGGGCCTTACAGAGTTTCTGTCTGATTTCTCAGACTTTTATCTGATTTAGTGCTCAGCTCAGATAAAATAATTATTGTGGGTGATTTTAACATCCATGTAGATGCTAAAAATGACAGCCTCAACATGGCATTTAATCTGTTATTAGACTCAATTGGCTTCTCTCAAAATGTAAAAGAACCCACCCACCACTTTTATCACACTCTAGATCTTGTTTTAACATATGAAATAGAAACTGAACATTTAACAGTGTTTCCTGAAAACCCTCTGCCGTCTGATCATTTCCTGATAACATGTACATTTACAGTAATTGATTACACAGCAGTAAAGGCCCTGGTGTGGTGCCTATGGGTCTAGCTAGGCCCTGGTGCGGTGCAGATGGCCTCAGAAAACAGCACAGGCCCTGGTTGAGGCTCAGTTGGTTTATGCTAGCAGCACAGGCCCTGGTGTGGTGCAGACAACTTCTGGTAGTAGCAGAGGAGAAAAAACCAAAACAAAAAAAACAACCCAAAATTCAAAGCAGACATTCAACAAGGAGACATGCTGCTGCCCTCTTGGAATTCAGAGTCGAGACTGAGCCTGATGATCATACTGAATCACATGACAGCGGCAGGAATCTCTAAGTTCAACTGCAGATTGCAGATGCAATTATATTAATGCAGATTAATATAAACTCTTCAAGGGTCAAAATCTGCACACACATCATTCTGCTTAGTGAAGGTCAGACAATTTGTGCATTGATTTTGAGAAGTAAGACTCATTAAATAACAGTAATATAATTACACAAATGTTGAAACTTTATATTTTGAGACATTTTGTCAACAACAAAAAACCCCAAGATGTGCAGGCACTAATAACTGAATCTAAAGACCTTCATTTTTGTCAAGATTTGCCTGATTTAACTGTTGTTACCCTTGCTTAAGCCCCAAGAAGGGTATAACCTGGGTCAAATGTGTTATTGTGTCTGACACACCTACAAAATGAGGACTCGCAGAGTGACGTCACTATAACCTGGGTCAAATGTGTTATTGTGTCTGACACACCTACAAAATGAGGACTCACAGAGTGGCGTCACTGAAAGTGTGTTAAAAGTGTGTTTTGTTCCAAAACTGGCCAGTAGGCGGCGAAACTGAAAGTGAGCAAAAACGCTAAACACACTTAAACACACTTTTTCATAAAATTGTGATATTTCAGGACATTCGAGATTTTTGGTTTGGGAGCATGTTGGGGGCCTCTAGAACACTTTAGAAGGCTCGAAAAATGAGGACCTCAAAATGTCCTCATTTTTCCGAGCGTCCTCATTTTGTGAGTGTGTTATCATAAAATTGTCCTCAGATGTCACGAAAACAAGTACACACACACACACACACACACACACACACACACACACACACACACACGTAATGCAAAAACTTCACACTAAAAAACTTGAGAGTCATGCTCATATCTCACCCACACACACATTTATTTATTTTGCAGCTGAACAAAGACGGGAAGACACGCAGAAAGCGTACAAAAACACAGACGCATGCACTTTGTGTGTGTGCACTTTGTAGCTGACTTTCACCCGCCAAAAAAAACGCAACAACTTGTCCAGGATAAGAGTTTAGTGTTGGGCCAACACCATTAAAATAAATGGTCAAGCTGTCACAGCATCAATTAAACTGACAGCCTCTGTCTCTCTCATGCACACACACACACACACACACACACACACACACACACATAAGAGGATTCTAAATCTTCTCCCAAACCGTAAGCCCTCTCTGTCGCTCACTTTCTATCCGTCTCTGTCTCTTTTTGTCTTTCATTTCATCCTCTGTAACTTGCTCATTACCTGTCTCGGGCAACAGTTCTGTCTCTATGATCAATACCTCCTGTCGTTTTCCTTTATCCACATGTATCCTTCTCTTTTCCCTCCTCTGTCCCTCCACCCGACCCCCCCGAATTTCTGACATGGCTGTTTGGCTTTAGATATGACTAATCGCTATCACAGCTTATCAGACTGCTGCTCTGGCCTCACCGTTCGGCTTTGGCCTGCCCGCTGTGTGTGTTGTGTCTATGCATGCGAGTTTGTGAGTTGGTTGGTGGAAAATGGGCTCAGTCATGGTTGGAGAGACAGTGCCAAATCTCACCTGTGTCATGGACGGTTGTCGGTTGCCATGTTGTGTCATGTTTACAGCAAGCTTTCAAGTGCCTTCCCACGCGTTATCTCGAAACACTCTTGATGGGAAACACCATCTGGCAGTCCAGATTATTACTCTGATATTTTGAAGTCCCTTACAACACAATGTTATCTGCTACTTTCATGGATTTTTCTTCTGAAATCTGAACTCTTTTGGTTATTATTATTATCAGTAGTACTACTATAACTACTAAATATGCCGATATTAAAATGAAAATGCTTTAAAAATGAAAATTTATCTGGCAAAGTGAGATATCAGAAGGACAAATAAGGTTAAATCATGATGTTTTAGCAGCAAATAACTCAAAACAGCAGAATTTCAATTTATAACCTTGTGTTGAAGATAGTGTTTTCTGTTTTGCTGGTATCAATAACAAGTAAATACAGGGTCAACAGAGATACCGACACTTATGAACTTATGAAGGCAGCTTGTCATGATTTATTAGATTGATCAATTAGCGATTTCTGATTACATGGGTTTTTATTGGAGATGTAAAAGTGTCTGACTCTAAAGTACTTTGGGTCAGTGTCTGCTGTTTAAATGCGCTACAGGCTATAAATAAAATAGACATTACATTTGACACAAAAAGGTTCAGACATTTTTCACAGTGCATGGTTGAGGTGTATATTCTTTCATTTCCAATAAATATTTTATTTAACACATTTTAGTCGTCTACATACTGAACTTCGACGATAGAAACAAAGAATCAGTCCTGCTGTTCTCAGAGTCGAGCGATGTGCCACACACCTCTGTACACTGGTCTTTAGAATTTGAAAAGCAGGTTTATGGAGTCCAGCTGTGATTAAAATCTGTTCAGGCTTCACGTGATGAACATTTTAAGCTTAAACCCTGAAATGCTTTTGCATACAGACAGACTAAGATGTGAACACTGTGTCCTTACATTTCTGTCAGAATCTGTAGTTAAACACGGTTTGTTTGTCTGGAGGCTGGTGGATTGCACTGCATCTGTTAAACTGTAAGGAGGTTTCTGATATCAGTCACAGATCTGGCTTGTACAGGGGCGGCCCACTCAGCTCATTATTTTTAATTAACCTGACATTTCCAGTCTTATTATTGGTAGTTTTGCAATTACAATACAGCCCCTGTTCTGTTCTTGCCAGCCAATAAGCCTAAACTCCGATTTCTGTCTCCACAAAGCCCATCCTGTAGCAGCTGCAGCATTTACTGTATCTATATGCAAGAGAATTTAGTTAGCGGTACAATGTGTTTTTGGGCGTATACGTGTGTGTGTGTGATGGTGACCTAATTGCAGGGAGCAAGAGCTAGCTGTTTCCTGTGTTTATTTTCTTGTCATTAGCAATGCACGGGGGGAAAAGAGAGTTCCTACTCTTGGATACTTAAACACTGAGTTGACTTGGCCTTTGCACCAACTGAAAGACCAAGTGAATGAACCCAAACAAAACTCCCTTTTTCCTTCCAAAAAACGAAACCCTAGAAAGGAGGTTAATAAAATATTAGCCACACTTCTCTTAATTTACTGTAACTGCTCTGAGTTATGTTGACAAATGGGGAGCGTCAGCGACAGTCAGTTATTCCTGAAATGAAAATGTCACTTTTAAAGAAGAAAAATGAGCTGCGACGCAAAAGTAAGTCAAAGTAAAATTACAGTAGGTCCGCTTTAATGTAAGCTGCGACTGGAAAACAGTAATATAGATCTAAAGCTGCGTGTGATTAACTCTACAGCTTTTCTATGCCTGCTGTGTGGCCACTAAGCTACAATTGGTTACATTTTAGTTATAAATTTAGCAAACTGTCACCTGTTAGAGCGCACCAGCAAGAAAACTGAGCTATCAAATGACCAGACACATTGCGATCAGCCCACCAAACTAAGAAAATAAAAAAGGTTTTTAGGTTAAAATAGCTTAAAGACAAAGGAAACACCTGTAAATGAGAAATGCGTCCATGACTGTGGGGCTTTTTCTCACAGGAATAAATAAAATTGCTCATCATCTGTTGCTAACTAGCACCCAAATCATCTGCAAATGATACAGCGAGATAGGACTCTCTGTGGGAGAGCCTCGACTTATTAGACTACAAGTGTGATGAAAATCAGCAGATAATCGAGGCCCACACAGGTTAAGGGGAGAAGTTGTTGACATCATTGTTACAAGCTGAATAACAATCGAAGAGCTTTTTTTTGTTGAAAACATAATTGTCTGTCGTTCTAGGTTAGTTTGGGCCTATTAACTGTCACCAATGAATTAAAACAAGGGCTTTTAATTAAAGCGTTACAGGCGTGATGCTTGTTATTTGACTTACTAAAAGCTCCACGACCCTGGTCACCCATTAAGGAGGAGAACGATGCCTTTGGAGCGACTACAGCTGTCACTCCACAGAAAATCAACACATTTGTTGCTGGTTATGTGATGGAGGAGATGCTACTATTTTCAACCTGTTAAGGAATAAGATACAGTCAATATATTCAACTGGATGTATAGACGGTTATACATTTTCTAGTCAACATAACCAAAGCTGTCAGTGCTGGACAAACAGACAGCTAAGCCAGCTTTGCCGGTTTGAGTCTGCGCACCTGACCCACATTGTGGAGTCCTGCACTCTACAGCCACGTCTCCATGAGTGTATGTGTGATTGTGTTTCTTATAGGTGTGTTCATTGCTCATGCATTGAAGGTATGTGTGTATTTGCCTTTGTGCGACTCTGACCTTTGCAGTTTCACCAGGGAAACCAGATCTGGAATTGCAGTTTTTTTTCCTTTGAAAGGCTGGAAGCTGAAAGAAAAGTCAGCGTGCAGCCATCTTCCACTCTCACTGATTTTGACACTGACATTGATAACACCACATGAAACAGACAGTGTATAAACATAAATGTTGGTTCCTACTGGCACATAAACAGAGGCAGAAAAGAATAAGGAGAACCTATTATGAGTTTTAAGTAAATATGAATAAATAGTATAAACTGTATGTATCTACTGTGTATGTGAAGGAAACTGCACAAAGTGGCATATTTAAAAGGAAAAAACGGGAAAGGCATCAACATCATCTTGACCTCTATCTCTTTCTACTTTTTCTGTCTCCATATGTTAAATCTTGTTCCATCTTTAACTCCTTTTTTGTGTCATCGCTGCTGATTTTACTGCTATTCCTTCTCTTTCCCGTTGTTTTTGTTTTCTCCTCTATTCTCTTCTCTTTTTTGACTTCGTCCCAAAGTTTTTTCCACCCCCTGACATCCATCTATATATCACTGCTCATCCTGCTAGTATTCTTTCTTCACTCCTGCAACTCCTCTCTATCCTTCTGTGGTCATGCTTCCTTCCTCCCTCCCTTCCTTATTTGCCCCGCTGCCTCCCTTGCTTGACCGACCGTCACTATTTGCCTTCCTGCCTTTGTCAGTCTGAACTTCCAGGAATTGATTTGGAGGAAGTGCTGCTTTCTGAACTTAACATCTCACCCTCTCAGCTGTTCACTTACAGTCAGCTTAAATGGCATCTATATTTTATTGCATATAACGTAAATGCTGCAAATGAAAGGAAGAGTTTAACAGATTAGGAAATGTGCTGATCAGCTTTCTTGGCAAGAGCTTGATAAAAAAAAAATCTAACCCAATTCCATTTATTAACTTTTTAATAATTATTACATCTTAATGCTAATTCTGTGAAATTTTCAGCACTGCCCAGGATCTTCCACTGTTTCTCAGCACAACATCCACATTAGAGAGCAGGCAGGATGATTTTGTTTTGTTTGGATAGACCCTTCCTCTTGTTTCTAATAATCATGCTAAGTTAACAGTCCCCTGTCACTGCTACCCCATGATGACACAAAGACACTTTACCTTGCTTTTGATCCTTTTTATCCTTCGGATAACAAAAAAACAATCAATTAATATGAACATCTTTAATTTTAAGCTCACCCTCAGCTTTACTTTAGGCCCTAAATGCAAACATATCCTTACTGTACAGAAAAATACATCATTAGCATCGTCATCATCATCAATACTTAAAATCCTCCTTAAAAATTGTTTGAAAACATTAATAGTTAAATGGTAAAATGTAATTTACAATCTTTACATAATTTCATAATTACTGAGGAAAGTTATTGTTGCACTAGTCATATCATAATCTGTGTTACTTCACAATCTCCCTATTAGTCATTTAATAATGAACCTTACAGGATACATGCGCAGAAATCTACTATCCTGGAAGGATTTTACATTTGCCGTCGTCCACTGAGACGTAACAAATTAGAGGGGATGTGCATAACACCTTGAAGAACTTATGTAAGACAGTTGTATGCTGAGTTCGTGTAAATGACCGGCTAAATTAAGGAAAATAATTGTTACATTGTTGTGTTATTAATAGATATAATGTGATTACTGTGTAATAGGTTACTTACATCCACACATCAAATTTGGGGTTGCAGGACAGCAGGAGTCTATACCAGCTGTTATAAGGCGAGTGACATGGTGCACCATGGACAGGTCGCTAGTCTGTTGCAGGACGGACACATTCACAGTCACATTCACGCCTACCGCCAATTTAGATTCACCGCTTAATCAATCCATGCGAGAAGAAGCCTGAGTACCTGGAGAGAACCCATGCAGACACAGGAGACATGCAAACTCCACACTGAAGCCATGTGAGGCACCCTTGTGCCATCGCTGTGCCCGGGTTAATTTCGGCACTATTTTTTAAGAAAAATTCTTAAGAGGCTTCAACTTATATTACCTTTAAAGCTGTTCCCGAGCTGAGTTGTCCTGTCATGTCAGCATTTGATTTTAGGAGTTGTTAATGTACTTTAAAAGCAGAGAATTTGTAGTGAACGCACACACACATATACATACACACACACACACACACACACACACACACACACACACAAAGGCCATATGGTCACATTCTCACTATCATTTTAGCACTTAAATCTTGCAGGTCAGCTCCATAGCTCCTTAATACTGGAATCTAATCTTGCACACTAACTCACAGACGTGATAGTAATCAGCGCACTAAAGTGCTTATCTAAGCTGCTTTTAACACATAATCAGCATCACTGCGAGCTCAGAGAAGCACTACACCCACTCCCATTAGTTCATCTAATTCCCATCTCATATGTTATGCTTCCATTTCCAAACATGTAATGCAATCTCACACCATTTAGCATGATTTTTTCCTTCAAAATAGAGATTCGGCACAGAAGATGTGAAGATGTTTAATTTTCTTTTACATAATTCAACAAGTCTCTATTAAGCGATGTAAGATCTGCCATACACCTCAAGGCAACAAGCACGTAAATTATATTACTTAATATGTAAAAACATTATTCTTTGATGGGGCTCATCTTGGGTTTACTTGTGTTTTTCTGTGCTGTGTTGCATTAAAGAATATTACATTTTATATTCACAACAACAGGAGAGTGCCCGGCAGCAAAAGCCATATATGAAGATTAATCTGTTTCCCCAGTCTAAACCGTCTGCTAGCCACACACAGGTGAAAGGGTCCAGTGTGATGTTTTCTCCAAACACCTTTTGCTGAGCCACAACAACAACACCTGTGGGCACTCTAACCTACTGAAAAATAGATGTTCCCAATAAAATATATATGCTCCTGAAATGGTATTACAAGTGTATATTGCAAGCATGTCAGAGGTGTAGCCAACATAAAAGTGTCATAAAGAAGTCTCAGATTAAAAATAAAGGAAATGGTTGCACATGGGTACAGTGTTATAGTCCAATATGTTATTTCTCCATTCTCTTAAAGCAGAATGAAGTAAATGCAGGGGGGTTTCTGCCTGAACAGAAAGTTTTGAGTTTATGAAAATGTTCGTTTTGAGTTGAAACTCAAATGATGTATGTGTTTTACTGCAGACAGAGATGAACATTAGGCATGAATTGGCTTGAATCGGCCACTAATTTCATGATAGCTAAAGGAGCTAATGATTGTCACTCACCATTTCCTCACATACTAAAAGCCAGATTCTTGCCTTGGCCCCATTATTTCTCCTCATCCTTGCCCATTTCCAGTCCTGTGGGTAACTGGCAGGCTGAAAATTATGAGGCTCTGGCCCATCAAATTTGTATGAGTATCTATTTTCAAACTCAACACAGGCTTACGGATCCATCTTTGTTATCGTTATACTCGGCCTCGGTCTGCCCTGTTTTTTCTTACATGATGTACATTCTAATCTAAAACAGTTTTTCCCCGAATTAAGTTAGGTAGCCAACACAAAAACGGACTTATCTTGTAATACCCAAATGGACTAGTTTCTCTAACACCAGCCACATAAAGTGAAAAAACAAACTCTTGCTGCCAGGGATAGAACACATTATTTAGTGATTTAATTTTTCAACAGCAAGTACTGTAAAATGGTAAAGTCACACATTTCACTAATGCCGTATTGCAAAAGCCACTGTGAGAGTTTCACAGCCTCCGAGGGTGTAGAAGGAAAGAATATTATTAATTCTGTATCTATGTATTGAGAGGACAGACTGACAAGGGATGTGTAAGCTTCATTAGCAACACTAATGTGGTGCATAGTTCCAGCGGCTAGCATTAAAAATCTATTAAGCTAGCTATTAAGAGCAGTTTTTGACTTTTTTTTTATTTTAAACTTGTGTGGACATAAAAACATGTTTACACTTCTTTTAATTCATCTCCCTCTAACCCACAGTAGAAATTTGTATTATTTAGGACTTCTACTATGATTTGCATGAGGTTGGACCCCATGTTCAGCAGCTAGTCGGAATATTATTTCTAAATGGAACTTTCTAGACATGGCTTTTTTTTGTATGAGTAGTGGCTGTAGAAGAGAGAGAATCAAATCCAGGACGTGGAAGGAAAACTAAAGTAACAAAAAGCAAACCATTTATTAGGCTGAAGCAGAAAAAGCATAAACTCCCATAAACAAATCCATAGAAATCCAAGTCACCCAGAAGAATGTGAGGAAAACACACAGGGTAATACAGTTAAAGGGCAGACACTAAGAGGAAGACTAAGGGGAAGGAGACAGGGCTATTTATACACAAAGAGTGATTATTCAATTCAATTCAATTTTATTTATACAGCGCCAAATCACAACAACAGTCGCCTCAAGGAGCTTTATATTGTAAGGTAGACCCTACAATAATGCATACAGAGAAAAAAAACATCAATCATATGAGCCCCTATGAGCAAGCACTTTGGCGACAGTGGGAAGGAAAAACTCCCTTTTAACAGGAAGAAACCTCCGGCAGAACCAGGCTCAGGGAGGGGCGGGGCCATCTGCTGCGACCGGTTGGGATCAAAGAAGGAAGACAGGATAAAGACATGCTGTGGAAGAGAGACAGAGATTAATAACAAGTGTGATTCAATGCAGAGAGGTCTGTTAACACATAGTGAGTGAGAAAGGTGACTGAAGAAGAAACACTCAATGCATCATGGGAATCCCCCGGCAGCCTACACCTATTGTAGCATAACTAAGTGAGCCCTAACTATATGCTTTAGCAAAAAGGAAAGTTTTATACCTAATCTTAAAAGCAGAGACTTATATTAGGGACTAGGGATTGAGCCAAGCAAGACACATGCAGATAATTAAGGCAGTCAAGATAATGAACTAAAACTCCAAAGAAACACACAGAAAAACTAACTACCAACGTAAAACACGAAAGGAATATCAATCATAAGTAAATCATAGAAACATAAATAAATGAATCGAGAGGGAAAAACAGAAGGATGCTATAGAGGGAAAAAACTGAGAGTACCAAGTAAACTCCTAACAGAACAACAATATAACAAGAACTAAAGGTTCACTATATTATTGTACACACAAATCAAAAGCTTGTGGAATAAACAAAAAACAAAGCACACAGACTCAAACAAAAAATGCCTACTGGAAACAAAGAATTCAAAACTTCAAACACCAAAATACAAAAACCGTAGACAGACAAACTGAAATGGACAAAACCACTGACAGGTGAGGGGAAGAAACAGCAGTTGACAGAGACACAGTTAAAGCATAAAAAAAGTAAAAGATTTTTTTCCCCTCATACCCAGAGGTCGATAGCTTAGCTTTAAGATAATTTGCTAATGATAGAGAGATCTGGATTTGAGCAATTCCTGCAGCACAAGCTAGGAATGGGAAGGGGTGTTTGCTATACTCTGCACTCTACAGTCTACACAAAGAAAGCAACAAAGGCAACACAGAATGGACGAGGGAATTAAAAGTTTTCTTGTTGATGTTGTTGTTGTTTGATAATAGCAGTAGAAGTTGGAGTTGGTATCTTTTAATGCCGGCAGTATACTATAATATATTCAATAACATATTCAATATGCCAATACTGATTGACATACAGCAAAGAACATAAATGGAAAGGGGACAGATGCCTTATAATTCTGTTCCTTATAATGTTTCTTTTTCTTACTCACTCTGTCTAAAGGACCATCTTGGCTCTAATCAGGAAATTTGGAACAGTGGTCTGTTGTCAAATGTCAGTTTTTGTGTTTGACTACATTCTTCGTTTGAATTAACTGTGTCAGTACAGTGTTACTTTTTATCTCAGTAAGCTTAATCTCATGTTAACAGTCTGATAAAAGATATCGTATCATGTTCCAGGCTGTTTTTAACACTATTAGATATTCATAATTCTTAGAACCACAGTCTGGGGATCTAAGCAGGTTTATGTAAGATACTTTGTAAGATTGGAAAGATTCTGCTATAGTAATTTCTAGTAATTTCACCTTGTAAAGGTCTGTAAAAGCTTTATGGGGTCTCATTTTAAATCTGTTGAAAATGCAAAGGAAAAAGCTCCAAAAGATACTAGAACTTCTGTTTAGCTTACTGATATTCGTCTAAATTGATTTAAAATAGAAGTTATTATGGTAACTGTTGGAAACACAGTATGTAACAACAAATCATCTGCATACAACCAGACTTCCTGCTCCACTCGTCCTCTTTATATCCCCCTGAAGTTAGTGTCCATGCACATTTTGCAAGTGCTTCAGCTGCTAATGTGAAAAGCTGGAGAGAGATCAGAAAACCCCGTGTAGCACATCATGTGAGATTAAAGCAGTTCGATCTAAGCTTCTTTGTCTGAACTGAGGCCGTCAGAGATGCATTAAGAAGTTTGATCCACAAAATAAATGTGGGCCAAACTCAAACCTTGACAGAATGGAGAAGGATAATCCCACTTTACCATGTCAAAGGCCCTTATTGCAAACATATAAATCTTTCATATTGAGAACCTGAGTTAGATTAGTGTAAAATATGAAATAATCTTCAGCTATAATGTGGAATTTGTTCATTTTAATAAATCCTGTCTTATCCTCACAAACAACTGCACGAAGCATGCTTATCTAATGTACATTATTATAACTTAATTTTGGCAGACAGCTTGTTTATATCAATTCAAGTAGGTCTTTATTTTTTTGGTAAATAAACTGGTGCATGATTTAGAGAGACAGAGGAGGCCAAATTCAGCAGCTAGTTTTTTGTCATTTCAAGCTGTTAATGGTTACGACCCTAATGTCCACCTGTGAAGACAAGTCCCTGTCAGAGCAGGATGACCCTCTGTCTGAACAGAATGAAATATGAACTGAGAGAGCAGTGTAAACCTCACAGCCCTGCCTGCACTTTAATACAGTGACACTGTGACAAAGAAGTACCAGTCAGTCTCAAAAGGAGGCCTCAGCACAGCAGAGCAGCAGGGGAAGTGCCACGGCCTTGGCGTTGGTAAGCGTAGACTGTTATCTGTGGTAGGATATCCCAGGTCAAAAGTCGCCCTGTGCTGGCAGGATATCCTTCCAGCGTCATCGCTTACTGTTCTCCCTTCCACCCTCCCTCACACTCAGCACGCGTCTTCGAATAAGACATTTAATCCTGTTTTCAGTGTTAAAATCCTGGCTGTGGGGTGAAATAATTTCAATTCTTTCCACTATTGTCTCACGCGGCACGTAACGATATGAAGCAAATTGCTCCCCTTGTTTCAAGATGAAGCAACAAGACGACAGTTGAAGTGAACAAGCGAAGAAGTCTGAGCTCGGCTGCAGGTCTTTGTCAAGCTCTTTCACAAAAATCAGACTTACTCATTTATTATTGTATGACTGGAAATTGTTTAGGTGGATACTTTTTTATTCCCAGTCCCACTGGATGATGTGGGCAAAGCCTTGAGAACTGGAAAATGCTGACAAACGTATGGGTAGCGTGTGGGGGAGGCAGGAGTAAAAACAATAATAATTACTTTATTAGTATAGCACCTTTAAAAATAGCATTTACAAAGTGCTTACAGACAGAAAAAGCAGGATACCCAGAAGGTAGTATCACAGAAAGCTAAAGAGTTGGGTGGGGAAAAAAGGAACGCTTAATTAAAGTCAAAACAGTAGAGGCAAAATACACAAAAAATTATGACAATTTTAAACAAATAAGAATAAAAACAATACAAATGAATAATAACAATTTAGTTTCTTCAAATGCTTTAAGGAGGAATTTCAAAGAAGTCACTTATTCTGCAGGTTTAAGCTCTTCAAAGAAAAGCAGAGTGGCCCTGATGGCAAAAACACAGTCACCTTGACTTTGAAACAGCCAAAAGGGCCCCAGCAAGTAGCTGCTGAGCTGCTGCTTCCTCTGTAGTTTGAAGCAAGAGAGGGACTTAGAGAGTAGAGTTACTAGACAGGCCTGGAGACAGCGCTTAATTACACGAAAAAGGCTTTCATAACCTTTATTTTCTGTTTTTTAAAATCAAATAGCAATTGTAAATAAAAAGCAGACAAGGCTTCTTGTGAGACTGATGATGTCTGAGGGACTGCACAAAAGGATGTTTTCATTTATTTTGGAATTTGAACACATTACGGTGCCAGCAGACAGCTGACATCACTAATACAGTTTCTACAGTGTCAAGGACGAGCCTTTTGCCTGAAGCGGTATCTACAGATTGTGGATGATTTCACCAAGTAGAACAAGAGTGTCCAACTCCATGTCCTGCAGGTTTTAGATATCACCCTGGGTCAACACAACTGAATCAAATGATTAGTTCATTTCCAGGCCTCTAGAGAACTTCAAGACATGTTGAGGAGGTGATTTAGCCATTTAAATCAGCTGTGTTTGATCAAGGACACATCTAAAACCTGCAGGACACCAGCCTTTGAGGCCTGGAGTTGGACACCCCTGAAGTAGAAGTATAAAGAGATTAAAACAGGACCTCAAACTGGATCTTGGGGAACGCCACAAATTGTGTGAATTGCAGAAGTATCTGTCTGCAGTGGCCTGGTTGATTCTTGATAAAAGGTAAAAATATAATCATTAATGTTCAGTGTCCCTGATGCCAAATCTGCAGTTAGTTCTTAAAGAAGTGCGGGCCCCGTCTTTGGCTGCTAAAAAGAGGTCACTGGTTGCCCTAAGCGGGGGCAGTTTCTGTGCTCTAAACTTGAAAACTAAAATTTCTTAGTGATGTTCGGTTCCTTTAGGCAGTGTGTGCTTTCATGTCAGTATGCAATGCAGAAATTGTCTTCTTTTCTTCATTTTACCTTCTTGATCAAGTAAACTCCAAATCTCCACGATGCAGGCTACAGCTCACACTGTCTTTTCTAGACACAGTCTTATCTTCAATACTTCTGTTGTTTGCTGTGATGAGACTACAACCCTGGACTAGACTACTAATTATGAACACTAATAACTGGCTCTCATTATAGTATATCCAATCAGAGTTTGGAGGGCAGACATAAACACAAACTGCCGCGCACCCACTGCAAGGAGCTGTAAATCACAACAGCTCTTCCCCTAAACACACTCGTATTGAGCTACTGTTCCGTTCAACAATATAATAACTGTTATTGTGATGAAATATGGAGCCTCTATTCATACCTGCCCTCAGCAGAAAACAGAAATAGCCAGAAATAAGGCATTAAATATTGAAGTGCGGACCATTAGGAGTTTCCTCTCAGGATTCTGATGGACCATTACTCTCCATGTCCGACTGTAAGCAAATCCCCTTCCCTTTGCGCAACACATTTCCTGACACCCCCTGTCCGTGACGACATTGTTGCCATTAATGAGCTTTCACTCAAAGCCCGAAGGATCACAGCTCAGGCACTTCTTTCACTTTATAGCTGCCACTGCACCATACAAGGAGCTTGAAATGTTTACATTATGACCAGCAGGGACAGGACGACTTATAACTTTAGGTATTTCGGAATGTAATCCGCAAGTAACAGCAATTCTGAAGTTCTGCTGAGGGCTAATCACTGATGAATACACCTTGTTTTGACGAGTAATAGAATGTCAGCTGTCAACAAATGGCAGCTTCACTGAGGTACTTCATTTAGTTGCTGTTAAGAATGCTTGACCCTAACAGGCTGACAACAGCGCTTGCTTATAATACGCACGGTAAATCTGCAGAGCATTTTGTAAGCAGAAATGATAACTGACTGGGAAGCAAAAGTACAAAACCAATCAACATGCCATAAAAAAAACGTATTTGAATGTTTGAGCAGCTCAGCAGCTTGAATTTTCACATTTTTTAATGTGAAAATTCATTTCTATGTCAGTGGATGTTTAAACTTCACTAACTAAAATGATTCAGTGGGATTGTTCCCGTGTGATGCATAAATAATGACAAGTTCAATAAAAAACTTGGGGGAGGGGAGAGTTCATGGTGCTTTGTGTACAACCCTGCTGTCTTCCACGAGAATACAGAAAGCTCTTTCAAGGTGTGGAGGCCACAGGTGAGGGCTGTGGGATTCATCTGTAGGTGGCATCCTTCACTGGCTTTTTATGTGAAGTGAGTATTTTCTATGCCTTTCAAAAGTCAAGGAAAATAGTTCCCTGTGCTAGTAGAACAGCAGACAAATTTATATACATGCAAATAAGAAAAGAAGAAGAAAAAACATAAAGGTAGTAATCGCCCTCTACGAAAACTGACTAAAACTTTATGTTTTAGCAGATGTTAAAACACCAAAACTTTAAAAGTTTAAATATTGTGAAACTTAAGAAAACACCAGCAAATAGAAAAATGTAGCAAAGTCTTGAAAAGACAATCCGGTCTTTAAGTGATGATGTGATTAACCCTGCTTCCGGGCTTATCAAGTGGAAAAAAGTTAGCATTCATCCTCCAGCTTCACTGTGTTTATATTATGCTAACATAGCTGTGTCGCTAGCGATCACGTAGCACATCATTATATACCAGCTAGCCCAGCTTCAGTAACCCTACAAACGTCACTGCTGTTTACTTTCCTGTCTTCATTTATGTTGGAAATGATAGCAGAGCTGTACGCCTTAATTTGTTTCAGAAATCCCTCAGTCAGAGCATGGTGTATTATATTTAGATGGAAACTAGCGAGCTAACTTCCTGCTAACTTCTAACTCCGTTAAATTTCATAAATTCAGTTTTCATGGATGCCTGGATGTCAGTACTCTTGCTGCAGGGACTAGAAAGAGAGTGCATATTTCTCCAGTATTGGCTTCCCTTCATTGGCTTCCTGTTAAATCCAGAATTGAATTCAAAATCCTGCTCCTCACATACAAGGTCTTAAATAATCAGGCCCCTCTTCTGTGGAACCAGCTTCCAGTTTGGATTCGGGAGACAGACACTATCTCTACTTTTAAGATTAGGCTTCAAACTTTCCTTTTTGCTAAAGCATATAGTTAGGGCTGGACCAGGTGACCCTGAATCCTCCCTTAGTTATGCTGCAATAGACGTGGGCTGCCAGGGAATTCCCACGATGCATTGAGTTTTTCCTTTCCAGTCACCTTTCTCACTCACTATGTGTTAATAGACCTCTCTGCATCGAATCATATCTGTTATTAATCTCGGTCTCTCTTCCACAGCATGTCTTCATCCTGTCCTCCTTCTTTGACCCCAACCGGTCGCAGCAGATGGCCCCGCCCATCCCTGAGCCTGGTTCTGCCGGAGGTTTCTTCCTATTAAAAGGGAGTTTTTTCTTCCCACTGTCGCCAAAGTGCTTGCTCATAGGGGGTCATATGATTGTTGGGTTTTTCTGTGTATCTATTATTGTACAATCTACTGTGCAATATAAAGCGCCTTGAGGCGACTGTTGTTGTGATTTGGCGCTATATAAATAAAATTGAATTGAATTAAACACCTGGTAGAGCAGCAACGCTGATCATTTTATTACAGATGGAAGGATTTAGACAGTTTTTAACTGTCAGTGATGCTGCAGTGATCATGCGACTTAGGGACCTGCAGCGGAGTTTGGGCCCAGCCACGGCTAATAACGTCAGACTTAAAGACCGTTTTTTGAGAGACAATATGGTGACGGTTCAGCTGGAGAAGTGACAAAAATCAAAACCTGCGAAGGATTGCACTGAAACACGCTTAAAAGAAACTGAAGATTCAATGATGAAGCAGAAAAAGATGCAAGCTCCTTTTGTAAGCTATTGCTACATAGCAGACCTTAGCATTGCTAGCTTACCAATCTAGGAGAAACTTTAGCATCATGCTCATAATCATGATTGTTATATTTACTCTCCAAAAACTGTCTTCAGTGATGGAACAATATTCCAATGTTGTTTTAATGTTGCTTTTATTAAGTCTTTGCTTTGCAACAATAAAGGTTTCTTCCTGAAGGTAAGTGCTGATGCTGGTCATTGTCATTTTTACCAATCAATGCCTGTATTTTTATATGTTCTTAATAAAAAATACTTTTAAAAAACAGTTTGAATGTTTGAACAGATGAAGAAGGGTCCATTTTACTGAACTTTTATTATTTATTTATTCAGTCCTTAACACTTTTCCTATCTCTGCTCAAGAATGTGCTTTTTCTTCTTGAAAAGTTCTACTTTGACCTTTAATTGGCTAATAAACCAGAGATAGAGTACTGTAAAAAGAAGAAGTAGAAGAAGAAAACAGACAAGGAGCATCATTCAAGCTGTACCAATTATAGAGCAACAGTCTAATTTAGTGAAAAGGTACTTTTAGGAGGACAAATTCTTCACACATGCACATGTGGACTGAACACTGTTGAAACGATTTTGATTATCTCAGAAATTTTACAAAGCAGTTAAACACTTTTTACCTTTCCTCACCTCCGCATGTGATGATTTGGGAACGTATCGGTGCTTAATTCAACCAAATGGAATTTATTTAAATTATTATTTGAGTGTCTCTTTTCTTTTGTTCACTTGCTCACCAGGAGGCAACTCATCTATTACAGTCCTTTCACAGCAGCGCCACTCTAAACTGCATCCTCTCAAAGTGGGTATAATAAGACTTTAATGAGAGTGAAATGGCAAAGGGAATGGAGACGTGGTTTAAGACTCAGAAAGAGAAAGGTACGCAGAATTAGATACGCAGGGGCCAGAGAACACTGAACCAGAAGCTGTAGTGAAAGAGAGCGATACCCAAAGCAATTTCCACGTTACTACACGGCGCCGTAATCCTGCAACGAAGACAGCTCTGCAGGCCAAACAGTGTTTTATTCATGCAAAAGCCGTCACAAGAAAGTGTTAGGACTCAAGGCTGTTCGGGGTGTTGCTCAATTATTCATCAAGCAGAAAAATGTATCCTGATTGAAGTTGCTTTGAACTTAGGGCATCATTTTTCACAGCTGTGTTTTTTTTTTTACAGCTGTGTGTAATGCACCGCCAAACAGCGCAGCATGTCACCTCCCCCCACCCCAAGTGGGACCGTGACTGTTAATTTATATCAGTTTCAATTATTTATAATGCAAAACCTATTCATGCTAAATTAAGCCCTCATAATACCATAATAGCCAAAGAGCACTACCCTGCTGCTTGTGCATAATATTTTCACTTTAGATACGCCGAGAAATTAAATTTTTCATTTTTGACATATTATGTAGTGAATTTGAGATTATTATGCCGTGTGATCTGTTTCAGTGTGGCTACCAGGGCTGTAATAGCTCTGTCTTGTATTCCTTTTAGAGCTTATTCATTTGACTTTGTCAGCATATATGTGAGACACTCGTTTATACAATGTAACTTTGTTCATAAGTACAAAGAAAATGTTAATTTTAATGGAATCTGGACAGATGAAATTAAGGTACAACAGCTTGTATTTGGGGCCACACCCTCTAAGTTGTGGCCATGGTACCATTCACTTGTAGTACTTTTATGCTTTGTGCTTGTAGATACCAGTAATAGACACCAGGCTAATCTCATACATACAAAATGTATGAAATCTTAGTTTAGTTGAATATACACTTAAAATCCAACCCTTCTCTACAAGAGAAAATAATACATTAACCAAACTCATTTTGTATTTAGCCAAACACAGTCTGTCTCCCAATACAGCAACTTAAAAGCTACAGGAAATGGTACAAAATATCCATCTTAAATTGCTTGGGAACATATATGTACTTTTTTGGTTCTCAAAACTGTACAGACAGTTCAATAATCAGCCCTGTGGGGTGTTTTACTGTAGATTGTATCTGACAGAAATTGACTTTTTCAGTATCCATGTTTTTGAGAGTGTAACTTCACACACACACTCCTTTAATTCCACTTTCTTTTGCCACGCACTCACATTTTTATTCCCATTTCTGCTTGCCTTAGGGGAATCTGAACCCTTTTTACCCAGCTCACATGGTCTGACTTCATGCTGGTCTGAATGTGAAACTGCAGCTCCATGGAACATGATGCCACTGTCAAATATGCCGTCCTCTTTTCTGTCTCAACCGCAATTTTTTTTCATCTTCCTACCATATTTCTGAACCACTTTCTCTCTCTCTCTACCTCCTAGCTTCCGCTCTTATTTTCACTCCAATTCTTCGTCTTTTCCTATCTTTCCCAAGACAGGCATCGCAGCTTCTTCATCAGGCCAGCTCTTATTTCAGTGTCAAGTAAAAATCCTCGGCGAGTCTGTCATTCCGTCCCAGAGGTGGAATAAAAGCTGCGTCATTTGGAGGCGGATGACACAGAGTCCTTCACTGGCTCGCGAGCAGACGCGAGGCCCCTGATTAAAAGGCCGTTACGTGGCGGGGGGTTCGCGGCTTGTTTGCCAACGATTCCATTCCACATCCTCTCCTGTTCGATTTTAATATATGCATTTGTCTGAAGGTTGAATAGTCCCCGCAAAGACTGAGCTCCAACCTGAAGTCAGTTTGCCAGTCCTGACCTCTACAAAAGCAGTTTGAAGCCTGAGCTTCAAACTGTGTGCTTATTTCATCAGAAATAAATCATTTTTTCATATGGCAGTTTGCTCTGCCATGTAAAAACATAACCAGGTACCATTTTCTGTGTGACTTATATAAGTTTAACCTATGAATAGAAGACAGACCTACAATTATTCTGAAATTCCCTGGAGTGGAGACATTTCTGTCTTGCTGTGTAAAAGTGAAGGCTTTGATCGTAAGCATGTTTGAGTGTGTACCTTTGGATGTAAGTGTATTGTATATATATCTCGATGGCGCATGTGGTTAAAGCCGCTTAAGTGAGCCATGTCAGGTCTGTCAGACTTTCTTCTCGTTGCTGCGAACGTGCACGTTGTTTACCATCTTGACTGACGAGACGGTTCCCATGCGTTGCTCGGGTTTCCGAGATAAAGGCACTCTGTGTAAAATATTTACTTGACGCCGGGAAGTAAACAAGCACCCCATGCTTGCTTGTTGGGACCAATCAAAAGTTTGGGAAGGGGACATGAAAGCCTGAGACAGCGTGCAGCATGTGGGGGTGGGTGGAGCGGTTGTGCTTGCGTTTTCATGTGTGCACTCTCATCTAGGTGCAAAAGCTTCAGCTGAGAAGCAGCGTGCACGCGTGTGTCTATACCCGTGTAATAAACCTGTGTCAAAATAGCCACGAGCATCGCGGGGGCACCCTGCTGATCCACGGGGCTGCAGGCCTTTGCCGCTTCTGCTGCATTTGTCTCAGTGAAACGAAGAAAACTCGCCAATTTCAAACAGAATTGCCACTCTGCAATCACAAACATGAAAACATGCCCTAGCGGTAATGGTTAATTCCCCGCCTTGGTTTGAAAAATATACACGCTCGTATCTGCTCGAAATGAGCAGCAGCTTCTCGCCACAATGAGAACCCCGACTTTTAACATATAGGTTGTTGTTTTATTTAATTTGCTCGCGTCACTATTTTTGCTAACGAGGGAATAGTCAGCTAAAAGGGTTACAGTTGCATTCTGTGGGTTCAATTGGCACGTTTTATCTCAGCACCGCCTGCCTGCTTAGCATATTCTATCATGTTAAACAAATAGAAGACAATGAGGGCCTTAGGGAAGAGTGCAAACATGTGCACTGCATTCAAAGAGATCAATCTGTTTCCAGTGGGATACAGAGGCCTGTTGTTTGAAAAACTCTCATTGGCTATTCATTGGAGATTGATGGAGTTCCTCTGTCGTTGGAGCGACTTTAACACCCACCGTGCACGAGCGAATACTGTATTAGCACGGGTGTGATTGCGGTGCTCCCGTCTCTGCTATTAGGAAAGGCAATTTTGTTGTTTGTACGCAGCCTAAAATCCAAAAGGCTAAGTGAAAACAAAAAGATTGAATCTAAAATTGGAAAAAAATGTGAGGCTCCACAAAAGAAAGCACATCGGTGAGCTATTTCAATGCTGATGAACTCTCCTTCTGCAGCTCCTGCATGCTGTATAAAGGTATGTAACTCCTTAGGTCCTCTTTACTTACATTTCTGTATCAGAAGCAGCCAGCGGTGCCACAGTCTGTAGTTAGCTCGACAGAACATAACAGTGCATATCTGTGTTCATTTTAGGTCTCAAATTCTCCATCAGTTCTCTTAATAAATAGACGACTTCTTATCATGCTGCCTATTAAAAATGGCAATCACTGCTGTGGGAGCTCTCATAGCCCTGACAAAAGAATCATGTGGGTGCGGTAGGTGTAATGTATGCATGATGAGTGCATGGTCCCTTTTCTGTTCTCTGCTTAGACACTTCATGTTGAGACTGTGTTCTCACCTTAACTGAAAAGGACAAAAAAATAAAATAAATGAATAACAATTCACATATTATGGTTTTTGTTTCCATAGAGACTAAATACAGAACAATAGCTACCAAATGAGCAATCTCACATACATGAGAATGGATCCATCTATCTGCAATCACGCATGGTTTTAATTTTACATGAAAGGAAAAGAAACCTGGCATCGCATTCATCGGTGCAAACAAAACAGATGAGGTTAAAATAAATCTGAAAAAAGCCAAAAAACTTTCTGTTGGCTTGGATATCTAAGCACCGCAAAGTGTGGAAGAGCAAATGCAGCTGCATAGATTCATACATTTAAGCCCCGCTGTGGCATTAGATGCGTAACATCGCCGGCTTCATTAGTCTGTGGGAGTGACAGCATTCTGTCATTCAGATGTTGGATCTTCCTTCTGTTAATGTTCCTCACCGCTTTCATCAGACATGCCGAAGACCGTGACTGAGAGGAGAGCCACTGATGTTAGTAAAACATGCAGGATAGTAATCGTGTACGTGCCTATCTGCTAATGGCACCACGTGCAGCTGAGACTGCCAAAAGTGATATGGAAATTTAAGGATACTTTTGTGACTTCTTGCACAAAAGTGCCCATCGTCCTCTTTCAGACAGGAAACCAAGGGGCTTTTATTCAAATGCTGTGCTTAATCATGGGGAAAATATCATTTCCTGTATACTTTATTTTAGATATTCTCTTTGATGGTACTTTATAATTCTACTAAACTGCTGAAGAGGAGAAAAAGTGTTACTTTGCACATTAAGATTCACAAATTGATTGAATTTTGATGGCAAACAAGTAATAAAAAATGCAAATCCTCCATCTATAACAGTAATAATGATTTAATTACATTACGGCTGGTTCTATCCGAGGTTTCTTCCTGTTAAAAGGGAGTTTGTCTTTCCCACTGTCGCCAAGTGGTTGCACATAGCAGGTCGCCTTATTGTTACGGGTATTTCTCTGTATTATTGCAGGATCTTTGCAATATAAAGCATCTGTTTTGAGATGACTGGCGTGATTTGGTATCTTTTACGTAAACTGAATATATATTGCAAACTTTGTACATTTATCTTTGACACTTTGGCAACTGCTATCGTTTTTCTATAATTACCAACTTTAGCCCATTGTTTACAAAAGACTGAATAACTATGTGTATACAGTCACCAAGAGCTACTACTGTAGCTTGTCACGGTGCTGTAGAGTTTGTTTAGTTTTCACTCAGCTTGTATGTTTGGGTTCACTCGCACTGCTCCAATCAACCCTGTCTGCTGCAGTTGTTTCCAGAGAAAAGCATTTTTAACACCAACTGTGCATGACCTTCTCAGCAGCACACAGTAAAGGTTCACAAAGCCAAAGAGGCCAATAATTTTATCCAGAGTTAGTAGATAGTGAAGTGACAGTGTGGCGCCAACAAACTAGTGCATGTCTGAAAAAAGTTGCAAAGACTTTTGACCAGTTTCACTGAAGAACACCAGGTTGAGGAAAGAAAAAAGAAAAAGAATATACACTGTATGTGGTGTGCATCTTAAAAGACTTGAGTTCATCAGATTTCCTCTTCCATGCTGGAGGATAGCAGCTCATAGCTGTACTAGTCAGACCTACCAGAGCAGTGCCAACTCTTTAACTGACCCGTCTGCAGGAGAATTTCACAGCTAGCAATAATAATATAGCAAGCAAGTTTTGAACAAGTAAAATGTTGAAGAGGCTTAATATTGTCATAGGATTATGGCTTATATTATATAATTTTATAGAAAGCTTTAATCGTGATATTGCTACTACTACTACTGTTACAGGCCACTCAGGCCAAAGCAAAATGGTGGATTCAAATGCAGAAACAATAGCGACAGCAGTCACAAGAGTCTATATTCCTAACAACAAGTACTACAAGGGAACTGGAGCCAACTGTTTGGTCCACAGGGAAGAAGGCCGGGAGTGTTGAAAGTCTTTCACTTAATGGGAGAGTGAATGAGTCCTTGTTTTAGGAGAAGCTGCTGGTCTGTTTTTGTTGTTTTTTGTGTTTTTTGGAGGAGTGATTTCCAGCGGAGCAGGCAGGCAAGCAGTTCCAGTAGGAGTTTGCAGGAGAAGAGCACCAGCTCTGCAAAGGAATGTAGGCTGAGAAGGTAGGTAATGTGCTCTTTAGTCAGGGAGGTTTATACCACAAACAGAGAAACTGAAATGTTGGGGCAGAGGACAATAAGCCACATAGAAACAACAATAGTGAACTGATTTAACACTCAACAGGAGTAGACTACCTGGCAAAGAGCGATTACTCGAACTGGTCCTTAAGCACCAGTGGTTGACTGAAGCTGATGAGAAACAGGTGGACCAAGACTCCACCCCGCAGGGTGAAGGAAACACCTGCCCATCCCACAACATGGACTCAGAGGAGGGACAGACTCCAAACCACAACAAACTAGCGCAGACTATGACAGCTACCAAAGTCATAGTAGTAAAGTCAGTCTCTGACACACAGGAAATCTGTGGTTAATGAAAATTTGCAATATGTGTAACTGCTCTGTCCTGCTTACTAAGACGTATCTTAGCAGAAGCAGTTCAGCCCTTTCCTCCTGGGTCGTTGATCCAGCATTTAGAGTTTTGTAGTATTTGGTTTAATATTTGGGGTCTTTAGACTTTACTTCTGGTTTGTACCCTGGTTTCTGTCAAAATTTTTAATATTAGTTTGTATGTACTTTTTGTGTGCTTCAGTTTAAATTTGGCCTCTCTAGTGTTCCATTGTATATTGTATGTTGCCGATTTTTTACTCTGTGTTTTGCTGTTTACTTGCTTCCTGATTTGTCCCTTCTTTAGTTTTGCTTCCTGTCTTTTTGCCTTGATCATGTTCAGGTGGGTTTTTCTCCCCTGGTGTTTCCTATCTGCTGTGTGTAGATATCTATACTATCTGTGTGTATTACACATCTTAGTTTCACTTGAACATTTCTGACTCACGTTACACTGTCTTGTGTGTACTTTAACAGGCCCTTACCCCTGTCTGTGTCTCTTTCTCTGACTTGAAAATCAGCTATGTTCGAAACACTGAACCACTTGTCTGAAAAAGGAAGGTCACACAAAAGGTAATTGTAAATTTTTTAAATATAAATGTAGATGAGACAAACCAAAGGGAAGGACAAAATTGTCAGGACACATCTGTATTAATAGCCCAAAGAAGAATGCACGTTTGACAGTCCATTTGCAGCATTTGGACCTAGCATGACATCTGAGGGCTAAGTGAGTGTTTGCCACTCCACTAGCATATGCCTTACCTCTGTCACCATATCAAACACATATCGACAAGTGGTGTTGCAGGCTTTGCAGCCTTTAGGTCAGATGGAAGACAATGAAAGTGAAAACAAGAAAGTAATCACTTTCCTCCTTATTAACCTTGCAGTCAGTCAGGATCTTTGATGGTCTTTGATGTTGTAATTCCACTGGGATCCCCTTTGAAAAAAAAGGTTTCTGAAAGGATTATTTTTGGGGTAACTGAGTGCATACAAAATACTTCAACTAAATTAGCCAATCATTCAGCTCTCTATATACAGGTGTATAGTATAATGTTAATGTACATCTGCATCATGGGCTACATTTTGGAAACAACAAAACAAAAAGCTGCACTCATGCAGAGTTTTGCCTTACAATCTCCTAAGCACGCACATACGGACTCACATACCCACAAATAACAGAAATAATCCATGGGAATATTGTAGCATTGCCATCAAAGGATTACAACATCAAGGATTGAATTTAGAAAAGAAGATAATTGTAGATTTAGTCTATCCAAAGAGTTTAGGTTTTTCAGGGTTTTTAGTTGTTAAAAAAATGTTTCTCAACTGTCCTTATACCACCCTATGATAACACGGAAAAAAGATTAATACACACACACTATATTTGTGTGTGCGTATGTGTGTCTAGGCAGTCCAGGCATGAACTCGTAGGCAGTTTGCATCAAGTTTCAGTGGTGCAAAGACATCTAGATTCTGCATTTGGAGATGCCAGGGATAGTTGGCGGGGCAGCGCTTCTGGTGCCCTTGTGAAAGGTTTCTTCTGATTGCATCATTGCCAGTCTTCGCACTTCATTGGAGACCCTAAAACATGCAAACGTATACAAAGGCTGCCAGGCTGATGCCTCGGTAGGACAAAGACAAGTGAGAACAAAACAAAAACACATCTCCTTAATGGCGCTCACGGGTGCTTTCTAAACACATCCTAATTGTCCTCCTTTTCATAAGCTTCCAATAATCTCTTCTCCACTAAGGAGTGATTTTTTTTTCTCCTGCACATTCACTGAAACTGTGATTTATATTCACGCCACGTCACCTTGATGGTAGGCTTAATTCAAATTGTCATGCAGAGATCTAACCAAATCAGAGCAAAGCACAATTTAGTCAGAGAAATACAAAAAAAGGAAGAGTGACATAAGTAGTTTGTCTTTCACACACACAGGGACAAATAGATCTACCACTACAGGCAATATTTAAACATTTTACCACATTGGGTAAGAGAAGATGACAAAGGAAATAAAATGAGGAGGTAAAAGGATGCAAACAGGAACGCAGAGGTAGCAAGGAAGGAAGAGGGGAGATCAATAGGAGGAGAAAGTAAGAACCAGACACAAGCGGTGGTGGGGTGGGAAGAAGAGGAGTGGAAGGGGAGTGGGGGGGCTTGAGTTGATTTCTATGGCTGTGCTTCCCTCCCAGTTGAGACGGGGTGGAGACAAATAGACAGGGAGGCGTTTGAAGTCAGGACGGGCTTTTCTTCACTGTGAGCCCATATCTGATGGCAGGGAGAAGGAATAGATGGGGGTGTGGGGGCGTTGAAGTGCACTGGGAGACTGGGGAACAAGAGAGTAACAAGGTTGTTAATATTAAATGGATAAAATGAGAAATGGAAGAGCTGCGCGGAGGAAAAACAAGAAGTGATAACAAAGAGCGTGAAAAGAGAAGGTGAAAGGGAGATGAGGCGAGAAGATGGGAATTTTTCTAACAGAGCCTACAGAGAGTACTATTTGGCAGAGAGAAGCCAGAGATAGAGATGCTTTCCATATTCCAGGAGGCATTTAGCACCCCTCTGCCTCAACCTGATTGAATTTTAAATTCCTTTACAATGTATGGTTTATTAGCATGCCAATACATATATATATATATATATATATATATATATATATATATATATATATATATATATATATATATATAAGCTGCCTGCAGAGATTCTAGCTTAGCACTTCAGGATTGGCAAGCAATCATAGGGCTGTTGCAAATTGTTACAATTAAACATATTAATAGGGCTCAGATTACGCTACTATCCACATAATCACATTGCTTACAGCGCTTATCTGGTGTGATGGCTTTCTGTGAAACTGCTCTCCACCTCAGCTGTTATTACCCAGCCTCGCATGAGGAGCTAATCTTTTGTCATTACACTATCACACAATATCTGTTGCTGCTGCTAAAGTCAATAAAAACCAATTAGGCGTCCTTTAGAGAGAAGCTTTTTCTTCTATATGCATGTGTAGTGTGCCATGGTGTGCGCAAGGTGCAGACTTTGTTTGTGTAGTCTATCTCCAGTCGAGATATGAGACGAGTGGCAGCAGGGAGCTCTGAGAGAAAGCAGAGTGCTGCAGAGCAAAACGATTTCTGCTTCACTCCCAAGTTCAAGAGCTGAGGCCTTATTCGTTTACTGACTGTTAGTCCTTTATACTGTAATTCTATTGTATATTATAGTATGGTAGGCTTGGCATATAGTGCATTTTGTTTAAAACTGAATAGCAGTATCATATGCTGTGCTGTGGTATTCTGCACTTATAGGTACAGCTAGCTAGGAAATGAACAATGCTGACTTTTACTGTGATCTATACAACACTATTGCACTACATTACAAGCTTCTATTCCAGTGTTCATTCACAGGTATATTACTGGCCACACTACACACAAGGATATATGGCAAGTCATTTCCTTATATTTATTGTTTAATCCATGTTGCAAGAAAGGCCCCATCCACAATCGACATACTAGTGGGCGATCCCATCACTAATATTTTAAAAGTTCATTTTAAGGCTGCTAGGTTGCTATCCGCAGTGTTTCCATAGTAGCCGCCTTGTTGGCTAGGTGGCTGCTGTGGGGGTACTTGATGTTACTCAGCTGTTTTTCTCAATTTTATCCGACAGTCAGACATGTTCCATACTGACGCTGGCAGTGCTGCCACTCACTGCAGTGCCTGCAACAATAAAAATAAAAAATATGAGGCACCTCTACACTGAGCTTGCTGGATGGCCAGGAGCAGTGTGAGCCTATCTGCAGGACTCACTGCTCAGGTGATATTGCCAGTGACTAATTTGTTACTTAAATAAACAATGTTCCAGCATTTTCTTGGGAAAAAGTTCAAATTTTAAATCATAACAAAACTATAAATCCATGTCTCCAAAAGTTGAATCTGTTCATCTGGACGTAGCGTTTTGTGGGAGAAACGTTTCGTCACTCATCCAAGTGACTTCTTCAGTCTCAGCTGACTGCAGGTTTCCCCAAACCTTATAAACAGTGCATTTGCATAATGACTGAAACCAGCCCACTGAGGGAACAATGGGCTGTGAGGTCAGTTCCTTAATCATAATTATGCAAATTCCATGACCATTGATCAACAATCACTGACCAAAACCCATTGATCAAAGAACACTGATCAATGGCCATGAGTACCATTCACAGAGAGTTGGGGAATGGCTGCAATCACAGCATTGTAAGATGGCGAAAGATGTACCCTTAGGCCCCCTCCTCGATTCAGAGATGGTCTTTCCCTTTTCACGTAAATGGAAGTCAGCTGCAGTCAGCTGAGACTGAAGAAGTCACTTGGATGAGTGACGAAACGTTTCTCCCACAAAACGCTACGTCCAGATGAACAGATTCAACTTTTGGAGATTTACTTTCCTGGATGATTGAGAATGCATCAAGACATATAAATCCATGCATCGATTTTCTTCCACTTATCCGGGACCAGTTGTCCGTGATGGTGTCCAGGGGCTACCCTAGACACCTCATGTAGGAGGTGACCACATCACCTGGCTCCTTTCAATGTGGAGGAAAAGCTCTACTCCGAGTCTCTCCTGAATGACTATCACTAAGGAAGAAGCTACTTATTACTCCAATTGCCCACTTATAATGGTACTCCTGCACCATCGAGAGAATCCTGACGGGAAACATCTGCACCTGGTTTGGGAACAGCACCAAGCAGCACAGACAAGATCTGCAAAGAGTGGTGCGCTTTGCCGAATGCATCATTCAGTCAGAGCTTCCTGACCTTCTGTCCATCTACACACTACAGCAAGACTAAAGACAAGTTGTGCATCTGTGACTCAGTGGGCTCTCTGGATTTGCTTTCAGTGCGGCTGTCTGTCTCTTTTGTCTGGAGGCAAGTCGCACAATCTATCCATTAGCCCTCCTCAAGCTGCCTTGTAGGCCAACGGTTTCTCACTGATGAACTGTGGGAGAGAGCTACACCAGGGGTGGGCTGTTTCCAATACAACAGGAACAAGCAGACAGACATGTTGAGAAAAGCATCCACACGCTTTTTCCAAAGGAAGAGGCAAATCTGTCAGATAAAAAAAAAAAAAATACAAGTCCACGCAGAGCTTTGAAGGCCAAAAGCAGTCAGCTCTACTTATCATACTGGTGCTGACAGTAGCAACGAGCTAATGGGCTCATCTGCGAAGCATATTGACAGCGCAGCTCGCCTCAGTTCTGCACCAGACTAGTCAAAGGCAGAACTGTGCTTTATTAGAGGTGAGATGTGACAGTTTCAGCACTGCAGTCTTACATTTCCATGTTGCCTTACTTATCTAAAGAGCCAACAAAAAAAAGTAAACTTCAGTGTTCACAGAATTATTTTGTACCCTTATGACGCCAAGAAGGAGCCTTTCTCTGCCTCAGATCTGAATTTTGTACATTGTTAGGATGATGGATGCTGGAGAACAAAGGTAGAAGCTACAGATCTTTGCTTTGCGATTCAAAAGGATTACAGAGACGGGATCTTGCTTGTTTGGAATGTAAACAACAATTTATAATTGCCAAGCTGTCAATAAAACCACAGAGAAAGGCAACCATTTGTGCTACAACTATGCATTTTTTTAAAAAAGCATCCTTGCTAGCTCAGTTTCTTTCTCATTTAAATTTAAGGGTTTTGTGGTTATGCGCTGATCCTTGTGCTGAATAACCCCTTAAGGCCCCTGTGACCCTGAAAGAAGCACTATCTTGCTGCATTCAGAGCTCAGACCTCTGTGCTTTTTGGTTTGTGTTTGTGTTTCACAAACGCATTCATTTTAACCTGAAAACTGAAAGCAGCCCCATTATTGATCATCACATAAACTCATTTTCATTCCCTCCTTTGACCCATCAAAGGTTATTTATTTACAGGCAACTTCCAGCTGCTGCGAACACCAGCGTACGAGGGAGGTCTCTGACATTTGGTCAAGCAAAACCAAAACCAGATCGAAATGCGGAGCAAATTTTATAAGCTGCTTCCTTCAATGCTGCCATTGTTTATGAACCAGTCATACATTTAACAAGCCAGCAGGGATCATCAGGATTACGTGAGAAGACTACTCAAATTATTCATTATCTTCGCAGTCTTATTCCAAGATGCAAAAAAAAAAAAGAAAAGAAAAACTAATTATGAATTATGGTAACAAGCTAGAACTGTTTTTCTCAGTGCACCCAAGGTTGCATCGCCAATTAATGTTTGGAGAGCTGTGGGTGTGATCCCTGTGGGGAGGATGAACCACTTCTCTTCAAGCAGTCATCTCCTGTGTTGTTTCATTATCTGCGCTAATCAGTGGTCCACTGTCAGCTACGGAGATCTCTGTTGTGCTGGCTGTTAATGCAAATCTGATGTGCTGTATGAGTATCATGTTGGTGGGTGTTTGATATTGTCTATCAACTGGAGGCCCAGAGGATATGAAAGCCAAAAACAAAGCACAGTGCTCTGCTCAAACTTTGTGTGACTTTAGCAGTGTTTTGGAGCCTGTCAACTTTTAAATGAAGACACACACCCACATGGTTTCTTCAGATAGTTAGAGAGCCCTCTGCTCAAATGTGTGATTTGCTGGTTAAGGCCTTTTTGCTTTCTTCAATACTGTATACGAGGAATTGAGCTTTACAGAATTGTTCATGTCACAGAACAATACAGACTTCTTCTAATTATTATGTAGAGTTTTGTGTCTCAGTGAAAGTAACAACATCAATGTAAGTTTACTGAAAGCTTTAAAACAGGGATGTCAAACGTATTTTACATCAAGGACAACATAAAACTCCACTTTGATCTCAGATGAGCTGGACAAGTAAAATTCCCCATTCTGTCAGTTTAAAGAACTTAACTACACATTTCTGGGATATCGTGATATAAGGAAAGTGCAATTTCATCAGTGAATTTCAGTTTTTCTTCATGCTGTTACAGCCCTGGCCATATTTTGGATCACTGTGGCTGGATTTTGTTCTGTGCATGTCCCGTGCCTTTAAGAGTCTCTGCAGGTCCTTCCTGATTGGAGAGCTGGCAGCTGCTGATTGGTTCCATCACCAAGTGGCTGTTTTAAAAACCCCTTTCCAGCAGTTGTCCTCCAGCAGCAACTGACAGCAGCAGCAGACCCGTCCTTGGCCTCCAAACCAACTGTGACAAACTTTCGTGTGTGACTTCAGAGGATCATTAAGCTTTGTTTATAGTGTGTACATACGTTTCACTTATAGGCATTGGAGCAGAAGGGGTGAACTGCCTTATTATTTTCTGTACTTTTTTTCTCTTTTAATTAGGGAGTTAGAGGGTAGCGCTTGTCTTTTGTTTGTTTTTTGTTTCACTCAGGGTTTAGGTAGCGCCTCCCTTTTTGGAATAGCTTGTTTTGTTTGTTATTTTGGCCTTTGTTCACCCCGGAGTTAAAGCTTTCAGTTTGGTAGCAATAAAACCACCTTAACCTTTGAATTGGCTTCTGGACATGGCTTTGGAGACTGGGGGCGGGGTCACTTTCCTTTTAACCCTTATGTTGCGCTCCTGACTGGGACGTAATATTGCTACAAAGTTCTGGTAATGTTGTGCTATACTGATAAGGCAAAAAGGGTTTGCTCATTCACAGAACATGTTCTTTTTATTGTAGACAATTTAAAAAAAAAAAAAGACATTTCAATAGCAGATCATGAAAAAACAGGAATTTTTCTGTTATTTATTTGTTTATCTTTATCAGCAGGAAAAACTGTGAAACATATGAAAACACAGTTAAAAGTCCAAAATTGATATCCTCCCTCATGTCTTACAAAGTTATCCAGTGGGCCGGATTGGAGTCTTTGCAGGCCCGATTTTGGCCCCTGGGCCTTATGTTTGACTCCCCTGCTTTTAGTCATCAGATGTTGAAAAGGAAATGAAGCAGGCAGATTGTAATACTATGTTTAATCGAAGTTTCACACATACATCTGTTTTCTTCCTCGCCTTGCTTACTCTCTCACTATCGTTGTGCTTCCTCTTCTCAGGCTTCCGGCGGCAGTCGGCAGAACCACTTCTGAACGTCGATCTGTGGAACGAGCTCAGCATTCATAATCCTGCTCCTGTATGAGTGTAGAGGTGACAATTAATGTGCAAGCAGAGCGCCAACTTGTTTCGTGAGCGCACACACATTTAGCAGATATAGAAAAGCAATAGATAAACTTTACTTTGCCAACAAATAAATTACTAAATAAAAATATGTAAAGCATAAATATTCTCTTTAGAGGGTGACTATTATTGTATTCCAATGAAACATCTTCACTATTAGGGAGACAACAGATTAGGTCATTGGTGACCCAGCTGACTGTTTGAACCTGGAAACTGCAATTGTGAGCTTTTGTGTTTGTTGTTTTTAACACAAAATAATCTTCCCTGGTATGTTTTCTTCACAATTTTGCTACACAACAACAACCAAAAAAGCAACTTTCATAAAATTGGCATCTCCTTCTTTTTCCGATTTTTTTTTTTTTTTTTTTTTTAAGCTAAAGTACTTCTGCTTGTTTCATTCATTCAGTTGAGTTGAAGGAGACTGCAAGTCTCAGGAAGGTAAAGGAAAAGAGTTTCAAGACCTAATTATAATGATCCATTTATTAATGAGGACACATAATGGGGGATATAATGTGATTGTGGAGCTGCTAATGCCTATTTAAAGGTACAGTCAGTCATTTTTAAAAATGTATTTAAAAAGGCTGTTGTACATGTTGTACAGTGTCTGCACTTTAAGACTCCGCATACGAAGGATTGTGCCTAAGTGAAAAAAACAACACAACCAGCATCTGGATGAAAAGTCATCCTCTTCCTCCCCATCTCAAGCCTCTTCTCCTGAACTGAAGTCAGGGCTCTAACACATGAAAACATGCATAAATATGTTTATTTATTCCTGATATAGTTGGTTATTGTCAGCAGATTAGACATGCAACCCTCTTGTCTCCGGACAGCTGACAATTAGCCTGCTAAACAACAACAGCTGGTTATAAGCTAATATTATGCCAGCTAATGTTAGTCTCGCGTATGCTGAAAATCAGACTTTCCCACTTTATTTCGTAAGTGTCCAAGTCCAAGGATGTTTGATCGCCTTTAAAGACGGTTTTACGATTGACAGCTAACAGCATCTAACAGAGGCTAACAGAGGCTAACAGCAGCTTACTTGCCAACAACAACTTAACAGCTCACCTCACTGTCACTGTTACTGGACACCACTTAGCTTCACTGTCTCGTCAACTCATATTGAAATCCTTTCACCAAGTTTTACAGCCTCCTCCACAATAAATACACCTGGATACAAACATGTGACAGCTGAGGCAAACAGCAGGCTGACAGCCTACACTTAGAACAGGTCAACGCTGGCCAGAGTTGTTTGTTCACTGCAGCTAGGGCTATGCACTTGAGTTGGGAAGGCTAAGAAAACAGAACTGTAATCTGTAATCTAGATTACAGTGGTGAGATTCAGTGGTGAGATTTTGCACTCTGTAACTTTACGTCATGCTAGCCTGGAGAAACCTAAGGAAGATTGTAATCCTGTGAGCCGAGGTATGAAGTTGTGGTTTAGTTGAATTGTTACGCACCTAGTATAAATTCACCCTGTGGTGACCCAAATTGTTTAACAAAATAAAACTCACTTTTGTAGGCTGAGAAGGTAACTCCTCGATGGATAACAGAAAGAGTAGTGCAGTTTAGTGCAGTTGGGGAGGACTAGCTAATACCTTTACAGACATCTATCTTTTAATGTTGTTTACAGTGAAAAGGTTTTTATTCTTTTGTTGCAGTGTCACAAACAGCCACTGGGTGCAGCTCTCTTCTGAGCATTAAAACAATGTCATTTTAAATAAAAAGCCTATTTTTCTTTCCCTCTTCTCTGTAGAACTAAGAGGAACTGCAGTTCAAGGTAATAATTCCCTTTACACATTTACACAAGTACGCCACAATTACTTGATCATCTGTTAATAATATTGATTAGAGTAGTTTTACCAGTCATTTTACAATGTGCTGACATTGTAGCAGCAGAGAAATAATTTAGCTTTCACTTTAAAAAAGCTTTAAGATGCTTAAATGAATGGCTTCGATTCATACGGAAATGTGAGTCTTTAGGCAAGGAACACAATCGTGGCCCACTTTGAACAAGCTGTTCCTGTTGTTTGTCCTCCGAGCTCCCTTTGTGGAAGATGCTCCAAAAAATTATATGATAGTGGGATGGTACAGAGTGCTGTTAAAAGCAAGTGTACAGGAACATCTGTGCCGAGTATAACCTGGAAGTCCTGAGGTCATAATGGGAGATGCCCCCAAGGGTGGTGGAGAATGACCGAGCTAAGATCCTGTGGGACTTCCAGATGCAGACGGACAAAATGGTGGTGGCTAACCAACCGGACATAGTGGTGGTAGACAAACAGAAGAAGACGGCCGTAGTGATCGATGTAGCGGTTCCGAATGACAGCAACATCAGGAAGAAGGAACACGAGAAGCTGGAGAAATACCAAGGGCTCAGAGAAGAGCTCGAGAGGATGTGGAGGGTGAAGGTAACGGTGGTCCCCGTGGTAATCGGAGCACTAGGTGCGGTGACTCCCAAGCTAGGCGAGTGGCTCCAGCAGATCCCAGGAACAACATCGGAGATCTCTGTCCAGAAGAGCGCAGTCCTGGGAACAGCTAAGATACTACGCAGGACCCTCAAGCTCCCAGGCCTCTGGTAGAGGACCCGAGCTTGAAGGATAAACCACCCGCAGGGGCGTGCTGGGTGTTCATATAGAAACACCCATCTCGCCCCTGCGGGCGGTTTTATGAACTTTAGAAAAAAGTTTTTTCCCTGTCTTTAGAAGACTTTGATAAGAATTTGAAAAACAGTTCATCTACATTGCACGTCTAAGACACACACAGGCTACACTATGAGCTTGTGTCTGAGACAGCGATCCAGCAGGCCATACACTACAGGCAGTTAGGTTACAGTCAACTGCTTGCTTTGCTGCAAGCTCCATACATTAGCCCTAATTTATTGAAACACTGCACTGAGGCTATGTTCTCTTTACTTTGATTCAAAATGTCTGCCAAAAAAGCTGCTAAAATAATGATTTAATTGGCCTTTTATTGTAGCACTTATTACCATTTGTCTTAATGTTTTTCACCCCTTCTGGCACAAGTAAACTAAGTACACACCAAAAGCAACACAAAGAAGATGAACTTTGGCTCTGAAAGTGATGTGACTTGCTAAAGTCCTTCATCTTTTGTGAAGCCAGATTCAAGTTTGAGTTTGTTGAGCTGATCGAAATGCGATCACTGGGAAATTAATTAGTCACTTATTTTTGTTTCTCTCCTCCACTTTCTGACTGGAATTTCATTTCTCTTCTTTCCCCCTTTTTTTTCTTTCAGGCTGCCACATGCACTCCTATACAGAGACATATAATCACTCTCTTTCACTGGGGCTCATTTCCTTCAGCACTTGGGAAGGAGACTAATCTCTGAGACATAAAGATGACAAGGCTGCTGTACAATTTGCTCAATGTGAAGAGTGCACTCAACTTCCTGTTGACTCACACCAAGCGGGAATCAGGCTTCAAGTATGTCAAAGAGAGGGGATAAAAGAGGGTAATAAGATGCTGCCTTCAAGGCCAGTGGGGAAAACGAGTAGGAAACAAATTTGGCAGGTATACTTTTTGAGACTTAAAAAAAAATCTTTTCTGTTATCAGAGTCTAAAACTTTTTTAAATAAAATGTTTTAAGGCAACAGGAACATTTTCAACTGCAAAATAAAATTTTATAAACTGGCTTTCTTCTTCTCTCCCCCATCCCCCCGCTGCATAACTGGCAGCTGGTTGTTGGAGTTCAGAAGCCAGCCTAAAAAAAATAAAAATAGAAGTTTGTTCTGAAAAGTGAAGCCGGAAGCTCGTGTTTTGGATTTTCCCCATGCGGCCTGAATGCACCATAAGCCAGTGCAGGGTAGAAAGGGTGGGTCTGTGCTGCTTCCTCTTTCCCTCCCTCCATGGGCGTGGCACAAGCAGCACCTCAGGGCTACCCCCCACCCCCACCCCCGCCCTTCTCTCTGATATCCCTTTCCTGCCCCTACCCCCCTCCCTTTCCCCCAAGGCCCTCACTGGATTTTGCTGTTTGATCACTCCTACATGAGCTGCAACTCTACAGTAAGCTTGAAACACTTTTTTATTGGTAGTTGGGGTATGTCGTGATGAATTTACAAGACACGCATACAGACAGTGGGCAGGGTCGAAGCACCCTCACACAGAGAAGGAGTGTGTGTGCGAGAGAGGAGGGGGAGAGAGAGCAAGCGACTGTGAAGTTAATTAGAACATCCTGTGTCAACTTTGCTCTCTCTCCCTCTTTCTCTCTCCCCTTCCTCTCTATCTGTGAGAGGCTTTGATGTGGCTTAGTGCCTAGAAACGTAATGAAAAATGTATAATAGCCACTCCATGTACTGTCTCTCTCCTGATTCTCCTCCCATCCCCTCCATCCCCCTAACTCTGCCCTGCTCTCTGGTGTCCTGCCTCCGTCGACACGGTGCTTTTTATGCTACACGGTGCAAGTTTCCGAAAGCTACCGAGAAGAGCGGGCAATTTACATTTTAAAAAGGCATTTGAATACCACAGAAGTGCTTTTATTTTTGCTTTGTAAGGATCTCCAGCTTTACAGTTCCACTGTTCAGATCCGTGGCTGTGTGTTTCCAACAGGGATGTGCAGAATTCCACTGATTCGAATACTGATCGTTCAAAACCTTAATGATGCAAAATTATGAGTGGAATTTATTTTGGTTTTGCATCTCACTATTTTGGCTTAGGAGCACCTTGCTTTTATGCATCGTCATCACCGTGATAAAAAAGGTGACCCTCTACACTCGACGCCCAGCTTTTCCACTGCGTCACTGCAGAAATGAATAGGCAGGCTTAGACACTGGAACAAATGTCACTTTTGGCCACATAGGCTGACTTTGTATGTTTCCACCTCCCTCCTTGATTTGACCCTCCCATCAGACCCCCTTTCCTCAGACCCCACCTACCTCCTTCCTCCCTCGGCGGTCCCTTTCTGCCAGTCAGCACATCACCGGGGCAGGCGAGGTGGGGGGGTTGGGTTTGTGATCCTGGCCTCTTCAACTCTCCCTTGTTCCTCGCTCTCTCTCTCTTTCCCCTCTGTAGCTCTCAGTCTGCGTTTCTTTTCGGCTGTTCACTCCCCGCTGACTCGCGACTCTCACACAGAAACGGTCTCTGTTACTTATCATCAAGTCCAAGTTCAAAGATGACATTCTCTGACTTCACTAAGACCCGTCAATTCGACTCAGTGAAGTCGCTGCGGTTAGAAAAAGGAAAATGAAAACTTGAAGAAAAAAATAAGTTCTGGCCTCGTGTAGGGTACACCAGTGAAACTGCAGGCCAGAAGGAATTGATGTCAAGTGTAATCCATCACTAGCGATCACCATCACGTGGCTATTAGCGTGCTTTGGACATGTTGGGCATCAAACAGGACGCGACGAGCCATCATCCGCCCACGAGTTGGGTTTTTTTTTCCGCTTCTCACCCATCACCAACTCATTGAATGTGGAGATTTTTTTTCACCTGCTCATTAACCATCCTGCCTGTCTGCGGTTGTGGCTTTCGCTACTGTACCTGTCATCTCTCATCCAAATCAGCATCTCCCATCTGCATCCTCCCTCAGTTCATTCCAGCTTGCTCATAAAAAGAAGACTTAATTTTTGCCTCCCCCCCCCCTCCTCACCCTCTCTTGCTGCTTCATTATATTCCTGAGTGTGTTTTGTGAGATTTCTTTTCTTTCTGGCACATTTCCATGAGCACACAGCAAATACTTTAGATAAATCATCACCTCTCCTTCTGCTTTCGCTCTTCTCTTACGCTCCCTCTCCCGGGTTTGGAGGAGCTATATTTGTTAGCAGATTTGTTTGCAGATTCGTCTCACCTCACCCAGGCTTGTCTTGGTTTGTTAGCGACCGCTTCATCTCGACGCCTCTGTCGCCAAGACGTGGTGGCAGCGACGAAGTGGTGGTGGGGTGGGGGGAAACATTCATTGTCTAGATATTCTCTGTGCTTCAAACAGCAACCTGAACTCCCTTAATCCCCATCCCCATTTGAAGCCTGCTCAACTTTCTTCATCTAACAGAGGAGTAGTAGCACTTGTGCACAGTCTGTGTAACTTCCAGGCTAATGGAGTGACTTATGGAACATTTGCTCACCAGCACAGATGTCTTTATTCTCTTGGCTGGATGGAACATCTTTCCTTTCCTCTTCCCCTCTTTTTTGTTCCCCTCTCCTTGGTCCCTCCGACTCTCTCTGCCTCTCCTGGGACCCTTCGTCCATCATACTTAACTCCTCTTCAAAGCCATCTACTCTCCATCTCATCTCACTATTTTGGTTTTATGAGTTGGATGTCCTCAGTCTCCTTTATGCACCCATCCACCATTTCAAAAGTAAAGTCGAACATAGGCGGGCGCGCGCACACGCACGCGAACCCTCCCCACCCCTTCCCTCTGTGTCCTCGTCGGGTTGAGCAGAAGGTCGTAGTCATCAGCAGTCCATTAGGGCACAATGGCAGGGGCTGTGCTGCTTCGCCAGAGTGCAATACGCTGTTCAGGGGCAGAGCACAGAGAAGCACTGACTCGCCCGACACCCCCAGAAGGCAAACAATGCCGCTCTTTCCACTCACGTGGGCGGCTCCGTGTTTGCCACCAGTGGAACGATGTGCCTCATTCGTTGATAGAGGAAAGTAAAACTTCATCACGTCAATAAGGAACATATTCACGTCTATATTTCATAAACAGTCGGTGACATTTTTACTGTGCGCTGGCGGTGAAAAGAAGTTCTTACCTGCATTCGATCAGGGGAAATAAAACACATAGATCAAAACCAAGGTGTCAAATTATAGGACCCGCTTTAATGTTAATAGTTCACATTGATTTGTTGTCTTTGCTGCGATGTGACCAGTCAGCTGAAGAAATCAAACACATTTATATGACAGAACCATCAAAGGCCCTGAAATCCTATGTGTGAAGGAATATTGTGGATCGAAACCAGCAAAATATGTGCCATGTAACACAATAAACAGAGTATTTTTAAAAAGTCATGAAATTATGACAGATTGATGTCTCCAATTTAGCTTGGCTGTCTTTATTTACCTTTCTAATATCGCTCACGTTTGTTACATCCCTGTTTATTTTTCCATTTTCTCATTTTAAAACTGATTTTTTATACATTTCCTCATGTATTATCTCTCTTTCACCCGATTTCCTTTCTTCCTGTATTTTCTGTTTGATTTTTTAAAAAGTTTTTCAAAAAAGTTTTTTCTCGCTCGATTGAGATATTCCGATATTGTCTCCGGGGAGAGCCCTACACTTGCTCTTAATGCCATTGTACCAAAATTGTCTTTAATTCACCTAGATGGATTATCCTGTAAGAATAACAGTGAATGGATCTCGTTAGCTAAACTGATTAATGACACCTAATTTTAGACGAGAAAAGCTGCCTTTTTTTATTCTTCACAAAAGAAATGCAAGTGAAATGGGACTAATGTCCTTTTTTTCTTATACAGAAGGCAGCTTGCCCATCCTGCTGATTTAAGCTGATTGCTTAAGGATGATAATTAAAGATTTATAACAGGACATCCTCCCTGCATCCATTTCCTACAGTTAACTACAACAAGTGTGAGAAGTGTAGTTTAATCAAAACAGAAGGTCAGACGGAAGCAGCTGGTTGACAGCGACTGCCTTCAGGTGGTTGCTGATCAGAGAAATTCTCTGCTGCTGCTGCTGCGTGATTATAGCGGCGAAAAATGTAAAGTTGACGTTGAATAAGGGGAGTAATGCTTACCCCAAATTCCTGAGCTGTAGGTCTCTTATCGCGACCTCTTGTTACCAAAACTTGGCATGGATGCTGCATTTTTAGGCTACAGAGAAAATGTGGTTTTGAGTGTTTATTTGATTTTGCCAGAAATAAGTGGAGTTTAAAAAGCAAGTATACAGTTGTATATAAGTAATGTAACTTTTATTGCTTATTTGACCATGTTATCTTGATGCAGCACCAAAAACACTTATCAGATTTAGGTTTGCATGTGGGGCTGGAGGCAGTGTATGCACCCTGCACAGGTCATCAGTCCACACAGGCCTAATTAATATTGCTGTGCAATACTGGAAATTTAAGAATCAATCTGATACCAAATAAATGCAGAACCAGTAGAAACAAGTTCTCAATCCTATCATGTTAGTATTGAACTAATACCAATATCACTGTTCTGATCGATACTATCGATATTTGAATGGATCTGCCCACCTCTACCAATGAACACAGAGAGACATATCCTACATCCACACCTATGACCAATTTAGAAACGCCACTTAGTTCATGTTAAATAAATAACTGAAGTTTTCCAAAGCATCAGAATCTGCTTGCATGTTAAGCATATAGACTCTGACCATTCATGCCACTGATGTACAAAGCAGAGAGAAATTCTGGACTGTCATTAGGTGATGCTGATTATTCTAGTTGAATTCCATTTTGAGTGTCTTCTTAAAGCTTTAATTTATAGGCAACAATAACATTAAGGCAATCTGCAATGGTCACAGTGTCAACCAACAAATGGAGCAGATACAGAAGAGATACAGTTGCTCATAAAAGGAAAAAAAAGGCTGGCTGTGCTCAGTGAGAGAGTCTATACCATTTCATGTTGTTGATGTTACTATGTCAACAGCATAATTTTGTAATTGCGCTGGAGTACTGACTGAAATACCCAACTCTCTGATTATGCAGAGTGAGTACTTTTATCAGCATCAAGTGGACATTTGGATTTATTTATTTATTTTTCTGCTTAGAATTCAAATTTGAAACCAAAGTGAGGTTTGTCCAAAATCTGTAATTAATGTGACTCGAGAGTTCTGGCTTGCAGTAGCAGCAAAAGCTGGTGTGGTATTAATATAACAGTGATCATGTTGTAGTGAAGTATTCTTTTCAGGCATCACCTAGGTTTAGCGGCAATCTGCCACTACGCCAGTTTTAATGGCACAGCGTGGTTGAGCCAATGGCCTGCAGCACTGATGCACTGTGGGAGAAACAGTACGTACCTTTTCTTGGATTTTTTACTAGTTTCTGTGTTTATTCTTAGAATTTCTGTTCAGGATTAATACACCTGCCTTGTCAGGCACACATTCATAGCGAAGTGTCAGCCACTCCAATACGATCATCAGTTTAGGCAGCATGTAGCTATTTGACAGTCCTGCCAAAGTAGCTCTTTGAACCTCCAAACTGAAGCTCCGGTTCTGTTATTACACACACAGGTCACAGATGGTCACAGATAATAGGCTCTTTAACGCCTGTTATTATATTTGGCTTTATCCCCCGCGTGGTTTTGTTGATGAAATTGCAATCTGCCTTCAATCAGTGCAACCCAAACGAAAGACAGCATCACTGAGTAAAATTAGAAAAGGAACTGCAGCCATACCTTGCTCATCAAGCTCCAGTTTAGGCTAATGAGGCTGTCCCATTCCGGGACGTAGACATCAATTCGACTTTGTGCTACGAAATGTGGACACTGTGAGGGGAAAAAAAAACCAACCTGCATGCAGTTCTAAACTTGATTAAATGGTTCGAGCCAACTGTTTGAAAGGACGCTGTCATCCAAATGTCACAGCAAATACAAAACGAAGAAAAAAATGCCAGATGCTGCTTGAAATTTTATGTTACTGTTGCAATTAACTCCTACCACCTGTGACAGGTGCTGGTTTTAGCAGCTGTTTTGACTTTTACAACAGCTCAATTTTCCATTTCTTTTCTTTTTTTTTCTTCGAATGCCCCGGGAAGCCATAAGAAGAGATATGACATCTTTTGGTAATTGGCTTCATTCACTCTGTATGTGTGTGGTAGTGTAAGCGCCTGCCTTGTTAGAGCTGTTACTTGTGCTTAACGTGATGTCACAATACCGCATTGTGCACCTGCATTTCCCATCACACACCTACTTACAGTGTATTTGTGTGTGTGTTTGCGTGTGCGCGTCTCCGGCTTCTTATTTCATTCAGATGTCAGCATTTGCAGACCGTGCTAACCTCTTCAAAGTGGCACAGACTGTCCCTCTGCCTTGGCAAGAGCTCCAAAAAAAGAATGGAGTGTGCCGCCAGTGAGGTTGGCTTGGCTCCCCTCCGTCTGAATTACTCTGTTTTGGTCAATCGCTCTAACCGTGTTTACGCAGGACTCAATTTGCCGTGATTGATTCTGCAACCCGCTGCACACGCCCATGTCTTGAATTCAGGACAGGACTTTGGAAATTGTCAGCCATCGATTCTCAATTCTCCCAATGGCAAAATTTGCCTTCACGTTCTCGTCATGGGGGCGCAGCTTAATTAGTTTTAAGATTTGTTCCACTTGGACGTAAATGACAGCTAATGGTTCTTGTGGGGGTTTTGCGCGCAGTCTGCCGGTGCTATTGGAATGGCATATAGCCCAGCTGTGAGTGCAAGTTGTCTTGGTTTTTATAATGAATTGATTAAGGTGCCAGAAGGCTCCAATTGAAGAAAACCTCTTATTTTATTCTCTGACAAAACATTTAACAAGCCATGGCCTCAGGCTGGCTGAAACACTGGCCATTTTAAACTTTTACAACATGCACATAGATTGCAGTCATTCAGCTAAAGCACTTCCATCACCCAGGTCTTGATATATGAAGCACCTTGAATAGCTAATTTCCCAAACATGCGAGGCACAGCAGAAAAACATGTCCTAAGTATTTCAGGTCCTAGCATACCCAACAAAGGTATCATTGAGCACTTTCTTGCAGTAATTGTGACAGCAGCTCTTAAAAAAGATCCAGATTTTTTGCAGCCAAAGTCTTCTGCAGACTAACTGTCCTTAAGGTTAGACCTCTGCTGACAAAATGACAGATGGGATGTGGAGGGTTTCTGACCTCAGCAAGCAAGCAAAGGAGAGCTGGTATGACCTAAAAACCAGGCCACAATCCGTCTTTTCATCCTCCACAATTATGTGTCTGGAGGACATATTGGCATAACCGGAAAGTGTGTCGGAAAGGTGACCGCAGCGCCTGGTGTTTGGCAAGAAGCGAGTGGAAAAACAACAAATGGAGGCTCTGCTCTCCTCCACCTTGACACCTCACTCTGTCTCTTTCTCTCTCCTATTTATTCTTTCTCACACTGGGCTTCTGTTTTTTTGTCGTCTTTCATCCGCTCCTTCCCCCAGACTTGTTGTGTTTCTGTCAGCGTCCCCTCACTTTCTCCAGCTTACCCCAGCTTCTTTTTCCGCCTCCCCCTCTCCTGTTTATCTTGTTCCACCTCTCTCTCTCTCTCTCTTTTTGTCATTTCTTATTGGCCATGGTTCCCATTTTCCCTATTGGCATGGTGGCAGTCTAATCATTCTCAGACACCCCTGCTTGTCATCTCTTTTATCTCTCTGCCTGCCTCTGCCCTAATCCTCTGATCAGTAAACACCCTTCTTCAGCACTCACCTCTTCTTGGCAGCCCACTGCCTTCCCGGTGTACTTCTCCACAGTGCATACTGATGGTCCTTCCATTTCCTCCAGACACAGAGAGGAATGACTTAAAGAACAGCAAGTGATTCTGAAGAAAACGCCTCAGGCACTCCACTGGACAGAAGAAACTTTGTTCAGCTCTTCACTTTGACTCCAGTGAAGTATCTGAATTAGGCAACAATCCTGACACGAATTAACAAATCCTCCCTATATTAATATGCATAAATAAAAAGAACATCGATTTGTTCACCCGTGCACCATGACTACACGGGCCAGTATCAAATGATAATATTGGCCTCTAACCCACCGCCTTAAGGTCTGTATGATCTAAAAGATTTACATAAGTACACTCTTGCCAAAAAACATCCTCCTCACTGCAGAAATAACTCCACCCTGCTTTCTGATGCAAGCCTGTAAACTTATTCTAAGAGTTTTTATATTTCTTTCTTATTCCTAAAACCCATATATGACAAGGAAAGGACAGGAAAAGGTGTTGTTATGCACCAACGGACATAGGAGACTCTTTTCTGAGCTCAGCTCTTGAGTTTGGAGCGGTTTGGATGAAGGGTGTCTATGAGGCTGGATTTAAGTTGATTAAAAAACTCCAGCGGTGTGTATTTGACAGAACAAAGAACACTTTAAATATGAGGACAGAGTAAATGATGAAAGAAATGATGGCTGGAGTGTAGTAGTGAAGATGAAGATGTTTTTTTTTCCACCAAAAAACAGAATGGGTTCACAGGACTTTTATCAATTGTTATCAGTTTTACTAAGTAAACGCCATGGGACAGCTGACACAGTGTAGAGACAAAACTGAAGGCCTGTGAGGAGGTTTAATACCTCTTGAGACAAGAACCTTGGAGGATTTTACTTGAGGCCAATAGAGTTCATGCTTTTATCTCTGTAAGCAAACCCCACACTTTGTTCTTTTGTGTGGAAATTGAGGCTCTTTTTTAAATGGATGATACGGTTGCAAACTCTTCAATGCACTTTAGAGTATTTTCTGATGGATACAGGAGGTGTTGGGTTTGAAAAGTCACACCTGACTAATATGCTGTTTCTTTGGCTTAAATTCTGTATTTACACAACATTGGAGTTTATTAAAGCACCTCTAATGTTAATTGATAAAGTCAAAGATAAAGATATTTGACAAAGCGTATCTGTACATCTCTCTGTCTTCCAGCTCAGTCTGTCTCATGGAGGCATAAAAATAGAAAAAATAGAAAAAAACTAAAGTGCTGGCTAAACTAACTGGTTAACTATCATGACTTATCTCCTCAATAAAAGAAGTTTCTTTGGGTAGTAAATCCAACCTGCTGAAACAGGTGTGTGTTAGGCCTGACATTCAAAGTATAACTACATGGTTGTTGCCACATTTTAGACCATGATGTGTGGAGCGGCGCTTGATTGTCCCTTGCTTTGCCTGGACTAAACAGGACTGCAAATGATCCAGGCTGGGATACCCTGCAGTCTCTGGTGGGGAGGTGGGAGGTGGGAGAGAATTGACAAAGGACCACAGAGAGACTGACAGACATACGAAAAAAGTAAAAAAAATAATAATAATAACTAGACGAAAAGACTGAACATGGAAGCAGAAGAAGACAACAGCTACTTCAAATGATTATCAAGAATGAGGAGAAGTGATAATTTACCAGAGTGGAAGTATTTAACTGAAGACAAAGATGACTCCTTCAGATAAGAGGAAAAATTCAGAATTTCTGAAAACACTGAAGTAACTAAAGGGATAAAAGCTTGAAAATCCTCAGCTGAGTCACAAAGTGTTTTCACACTGACACAGGAAGACCTGCAGAGCTGGTACTCTCCTGCTGATAACAGAACGGTTACTACAGGGAACTGATGGAGGCAGGTGTGTGAAAGCACACAATTACTTTCCAGGCCTGAAACTTCTTGGTGAGTCAGCTGGGCACCTAACAAAAACATCAGGAAACCTTGGAGAACAGTTACTGACAGGAATTTATTGGACTTAGAGACTGATTCTTAAAATAAGTACACAAGTAATTACTGTCACTGATATCCAAACAAAGGATCTTGTTTTTCTCTCTTCCTTAGCGATAGGAATTCCCTAACAAGTGAAGAAAGGTGTGAAGATGGAAGAAGATGGAAGCAGTACACTGAGGAGCTCATGAGTGAAGAAAATGTGACAGGGGAGGGCAGATGGAGAACAATTAGCAAATTAGAAAGTGCAGAGGATCGGTCAGGAGGAAGTGAGGGAATCTACAGAGATGGTAAAGAGTGGAAAGCTCAGATGACATACCTGTGTAGGTATTGAGATTTATTAGGAGAGAAGGCAGTGGAGTTTTTAACCAGACTGTTTAACACAATCCTGGAGAGCCAGAGGATGCCTGAGGAAGTAAGAAGAGTAGTAGTAATGATATTCAAGAAGAAGAGTGAAGTGTAGAAGGGTTAAGAGTTGATGAGCCAAACCATGAAGATACTATGAAGGTATAGAAAAGAGTTGGTGAAGCTAGGTTAAGAACAGAAGTGAGTAAAAAAGTAATACTGTAAAAGCAAAGGAGAAGGAGTTGCATCGTGTCTTTGTGGCTCAAGAGAAAACATGATAAACTAGCAGGAGGTGAACTGAGGTTCTGCAGGAAGAAGTCAGGAGTGCCAAGAAGTGTGTAAGAGTATGTGAGACATTGGTGAGTGGTACGGGTGACAGAATGGTTCCAGGTAGAGGCAGGATTACATCAGAGATGAGCTCTGATGATCTTATCTTAATGACCTTGTAGTACCATATCACCCCATCAGAGCACTTCGCTCTCACACTGCAGACTTACTTGTTGTTCCTAGAGTATTTATAAGTAGAATGGGAGGGAGAGCCTTCAGTTTTCAGGCCCCTCTTCTGTGGAACCAGCTTCCAGTTTGGATTCAGGAGACAGACACTATCTCTACTTTCAAGTTAGGCTTCAAACTTTCCTTTTTGCTAAAGCATATAGTTAGGAGGCCTTCTCTCATGGCCAGGCTCAGAACCTCCCTGAGCCTGGTTCTGCCGGAGGTTTCTTCCTGTTAAAAGGGAGTTTTTCCTTCCCACAAAGTGCTTGCTCATAGGGGGTCATACGATTGTTGGGGTTTTCTCTGTATGTATTACTATAGGGTCTACCTGACAATATAAAGCTTCTTGAGGCGACTGTTGTGATTTGGCGCTGTATAATAAAAATAAAATTTAACTGAACGTAATTAAACCCCTTCTTGTTTCCAATGGTGATGGGTAGAGCGACAGATGAGGTTATTCATAAGTCTTTGTGGACTATCATGTTCGTAGACAACACTGTGGTGTGAACTGAGAGTAGGAAGGAGGTAGAGAGAGTCTGAAGGCGGAGGTATGCTCTGGAAAGAAGAGGAATGAATGTCAGCAGAAGCTAGCAAAAATACATGTGTGAATGAGAGGGAGAGAGGTGATAGTGGACGAGTTTTAACACCTGGCGTCAACCATAGTTGGTGCACCAGAGAGGTGAGGAAGAGAGATCAGGCAGGGTGGAGTGAGTGGAGATGAGTGTCAGAGGTGAATTTTGACAGAAGGATATGAGCCAGAATGGATGTTTAAGATGCAGTTTCAAGGCAGGGGGAAAAGAGGAAGACCACAAAGAAGATTCACAGATTCAATGAATCTTTAGGTTGTTGTGACAGAGCAGGGATCTTGGGATCGGGTGAGATGGAGGCAGATGATCCTCTGTGGCGAACCCTGAAGGGAGTAGCTTAAAGAAGAACAAGAAAAACCTTTTCTGCTTCGTGTTCGCCCTTTTCTCTTCTTATTTTCCTTAAGCTCTTTTCTCACCATGTGTGATTTCAAAATAGGCACTCTGAACTCCAACTGAGCCAGATGGGATCTCAAAAAAGGTCCTCTGTTTAACCTGATATAACTGACAAAAGTAGGAAGACACAGAGTTATATAGAAAATGAAAGCAACTGGAGGCGGGAACGTGACTTGTGTGTGCTTTTATTATAAATGCTTGTTTCTCAAGTGAGTATTAGCCTTGCCAACGCTTTCCTGCTTAATGAAAAGGATTTTAGAGGAGCTTATGAATATATTTATGAATAGATTTTTGAATTACACAGAGAAAATGTAGTTTTTGCCTGTGTCCAAAAGTGGTGGGATTTACGTAAATCATATATTTGCACAGATTAAACAACACTGGCCACTGTTCATTTGTTATGGCATTCAAGACACAACCACCCTGTGTGGAACCTCCAGACTCAGGTGGTGGACACAACAGCACATCAAAGGTTTTTAACTGTAGACTCCCTGAAATCTAAAAAGTCGGCTCCGGCCATCCTGCTGAATGTTGCAGTACAACTCAATTTTCCTTCTTTGGTATGGACGCAAAGCTGTAGGCTTGGTTTTCCATCTCTGGACTGCATACCTCTGATAACCTTAGAGACTTGTCTTTGCATAGACAGTTGACTTTTACAACCATGTCTGTTTCAGGTGAAGACCTTTTGAAGGTGATAACAAAGTGACTGGAGAGAAGAAAGCGGCTTCTTAGCTGCAGGAGGTTGTTCTTTACTAATCTACCGAACAAAGGAGAGGAGGTGGTGTTAAAGACAGTTAAAAGCAACATCCTGTCCAAGGTTCAGCCCAGGAGGAGATGTTGAATTTGCGATTATGTGGAGGTCTCATCCTCATGAGATGTAGACTCTGAACAAGAAAATACTTTTCACAAGGTTGAACATGAGTTTCTGTAGCAGACTATCTGCCTTTGGTTTCAACCTATAGGGTTTAATAACCAAGACTCAGGTTCTGTGAGTGTTTTGAGGTCTAAGTGCTCTCTTCATTGTTCAGAGGGGAGTCAGCTAGAGCTGCCCTCTATCTGGTACTCTCTGCTCTCTAGTCATTGAGGCTCTGCTTCATAAAATGGGACGGGATTTGAATGGTTTGTTTTCTAGACTCAGTGATGTTTCTGCCAAACTGTAGCCGTTCACCGATTATGTCATTGTCTTGGTTAACACAGAGAAAGTAAATTGAATGGTAAATGGATGCCTTTTATGTAGCTCTCTTCTGTCTCTTATAGACCACACACTAAAAAAGCTTCACACTGAAAGCAGCTTGCACACACACAACACACATCCATCACATCACTTTATCCTATCATGTATATATTATTGGGGTAGTTTTTGTGTTCAGTATGTGCTGACCCTCGAACAGATGGGTGATCTGCTCTACTTCTTGGTCCTCAGTTGCTTAGAAATAAACTGAAGAAGAGCCAGAGAGTCATGGAGGAAGAGAGAATAATAGAACAGCTCAGTTCGCTCTAAACTCTGGATCTGTTTTGTTTTGTTTTTAATGTAATGTTACTGTGCGGTGGCTGTAGCTCAGGAGGTAGAGCAGGTCATCTGCTAATTGGAAGGTTGGTGGTTTGATCCCTGGCAGCTCCAGTCTGCATCCCAAATTTCCTTGTGTAACATACTAATCCTAAGATGTTCCCAGTTACATCTATCATGGTTAAACAGAACGAGCTTATGTACAAAATCTTTTTTTTTTTTTTTTTTTTAAAGGGAATGAGGTTGTATAGAGTGCTCAGGTAGAGTAGTAAAGCACTACATAAAAACCAGTCTGTTTACTATCTTGTGTTACAAATGTTACTCTGTGGTATCATCTGGCCTGAACAGGGCTTAGTGAGCAATTCTGCAAAATTTGCTCACTGTTGCAACATCTGGGTAGCCTGGAACTATGTTTTACTATGTTTCTAATGTCTCTCTTTTATAACAGTGTACTTTTTAGTGTAGCTGAAGAAACTGAGGTTGGAGAGGGCTGAGTCTCTGTACTGACTGTTATTGAAGCCTGTACTCACGTTAGGGTAGACCCAGTGTGTTCAGACTGCTTTACCTTGGTATTGGGGGAGGCGGGGGGTTGCTCTCAAGCAGGTGGTGCTGTTGGCTGGACCTCAGCTGGATGATGGGGTTGGAATGGCTGTGCTCAGATGGTAGGGAGATTTCCATGAGTCATAAATCAGTGAGTGGGACACTGGAGACTAGCCTGACAGGACATGGATGTTCTCTTTTAACTAAATTATGTGATGGGAAATGGCACGGATTTGATTAAATGTGACCATAGCTAATTCGGCTAATGTGAACTAATTGATTGAAAACTTTGTCCAGGCTGACTTTTTGACATTTCGAGGTATCATGTGTCAAAACAAAGCTGCTGTAACGGGCTTACAAAACGAGTCATCCTCACTAACTGAAAAGTTTTGATGCTGTTCTTTCAATGTACATTTGAGCTAATATCATAGGTATGATAGAAATACCGTCATATGCCATCTATACGCCAAACATTTTTTCTAGCATTGAGCGACAAATGGCTCTTCGGTGGGGGCTAATCCTGTGGAATAAAAAACACTTTCCAATGATTGGAAAAGCCTACGCAGCCTTTTTAAACATAACAAGGACTAAAATGTCCAATGAAAGTATAGGAAAAGTACAGTCACTACTCTGTAGCCACTAAGGTAGTTAACCAGACATGAAAAATCAAAATAAATAGTTTTAGGAAGCTGCTAGGACACAGAATGACACTATAACTCTTTGGCCCTTTACTGGAGGGATTAAACACCAACACATTCATTTATAGGGCGTTTCCCTGATGCTAATGGAGACACGGTGATCTTTAAATCTCACATAGGTGTTGAGGTAAAAGCTGGTGACTGTGAAGATAATAGTCAACTCTGTAATGATTTGCAGTGAACCTTCCTTTTCAGACAGGAGCGGACAATTAATTTTCCCAAAGGGCCGCATGGGAAACTGGGGCTGCTGTGGAGGGCTGCACCAATAAGCTGACCTCAATATAAGCTTTATAAGCTTTGTGCAGACCTCCACAGCAGGCCCAGTTTCTCATGTGGATGATCACTAAGATAATCGGCCTGAGTGAAAATGTCTTGTTGATGCTAGAGGAGGAGGAAGAAGAGAATGGCCAGACTGTTTTTTACCTGAGAGAAGGCCTCAATAACTCAGAAAACCATTCCTTACAACAAAGGTATGCAGAAGAGCATCCCTGAAAACACAACACATTAAACCTTGAAGTAGATGGGCTACAGCCAGCAGAAAACCACACTCCTGTCAGCTAAGAAAAGGAAACCAAGCCTATATTTCAAGGAGGATCACCAAACCTGGGCAACAGAGCAAGAGAAGTTTGGAAAAATGTTTTTTTATTCAGACGAATCTTCAGATGAATCACTTTGTTCCCCTTTTGTACCAACTGAGCATCATTTAAACGTTTAGAGTTCTGACAACAAAAGGAGGTCCGACCCGGTACCGCTGATATTCACTGATTTTATTCATCATAGTATCAGCATGACATGATTATCTTACATTTTATTAAATTGTTAGCAGAATGCTCATAGACACACTTATGTCTCAGTTCTAATCAGACACAGGCATCATTATCATTGTGTTAATTACTATGAAGATGGTAATTGATGAAGAAGTGTAAGAAAGTCACAAGCCTAGCCATTTCAGTTTCATCAGTTTAAAGTTCAAGAGGCGACTCCCTCCCAGCTCACATAATCCAGTCACACAAACCCAAATCTCTGGTTTCTTACCCACTAATGAGCTAATCACTAATCAGTGTGCTCATTATTAACCTAATTTGCCCCACCTGCAGCCCTCCGCCTGAAGCTTCTGACTATGATGCAAGCATAGCCACCAGCAGTGTTTAAACCTCCTCGCAGAATTAGAGTGATCATGGCCAAGCCGACGAGTCATATGGCTAAAGGATTATATGCTCATCCCCTTAATCGCGCATTGACACCACATGAAGTAATACCAAAAATCTAATATATGTTTTATCAACAGTTTAAATCGGGAAGTCTCCTCCTGATATGCTGCAAATTAATCTCCGTACTGAAATGTTACCTCATTCTTGTTTTAATTGAATGTTACATAATTCTGATTATTCACAGTAATGACAGTCATGTAAATGCAGGCAGTACAGAACAGAGTGTTCTCTGCCTTTCACGGGGATGCTGGGAAAGGATGTGACCACCCAGAACAGGATGAATCCGGTAGAGAAACATAATATGTGAATTAATTAATAGCATGTAATTCTTTCAGGGAGTCAGTGTAGAAAACAGGGATGCATGTGATACACAAAGAATTAAACCATCACTGTTTCTGCAAGAGAATGTTTTTTTAACAATTCATTATTCATTATAATTTCCCTGTTGTAGAGATGCGTATTATTACAGATTATTACAGGACAAACACTTATTAAGAATGGAAGTCAGCTAAGCAATGTACAGCAACTTGTAGTTCCACAAGGCACTGTACCGGGGCTTCTTTTACTACCATTCTCAGATAACTAGATCTTACTGAGCAGAGAATAAGGCCTCAAATAGAGGAATGGCGTGCTGGTCAGGAGAGATTAACTAGATTCATTGGATTCAGATTTCTTTGAAGTATTGTTATAATTAATATAAGTTTGTCGTAGGTGTCACTTGGCCGTGCATCAAGCAGTTATTTCTGCAGGTTGTTTTGGTTTTCCTTCACTTGTTGCATTTGGTTTTGGATTCACCAAAATGTCTCCCTCCCCTCCAGAGTTGGCAAAAGTACAAACTGTACTTAAGTAGAAGTACAGACAAGAAGTACAAGAAGTACACTTTTACCCAAGTAAAAGTAAAAAAGTACAGGCTCTGAAATGTACTCAAAGCAAGAAAGTAAAAAGGAGGAGGATTTTATTTTGTGCCAAGCTAACTGAACCTTGTGCTATATGAACATTACGATAAAATAACATCAGTAGATGATGTTATTTTAATTATACTCAGAAAGAATGAAAATTAAAAAATATACATCGCTTTTCTGTTGCCTACATTGTAGACGTTGACGTTGTTTCAGGGGTTAAAGTGGATTCAGCAGATGGGGGAAACCTTAAAATTGGTTGTAATGACTCGGTGAGGGGAAAAGAATCATAAGTCACAATAATTTCTGCTGGGAGCTCCAGCAGGTTTTCTTTGTGTGCAGGCTGTGATCAGCTGATCTGCTGTTCTTCGTGGATTTACACAACTGAATTCAACCAGATGTCAGCAGATGTTTCATGAGTTGTCCTGAATGATTTCCATCCTCTACACTGACAGTACACTGTTCATGCTGTCTTTTTTCTAAATGGTATAAAGTTGGTATGAAGGTGGAATTCAGTGAATAAGCATCATCACCTAAATTCATATTAATTTCTGCTACCTTTTATGTAACCTAACATGAGAACAGCTAACAGCTTACAGTACAGCAAACTAACCTGTTTATCCTGCACTAACCTGCAGAGGATTTTCTTGCAATCTTTAAATAACACAGTCTACCTCAGTTTGATTTGTAGCATGTTTCACAATATAATAAAAACTTGTCACTTGTACAGACCCAATATCTGGTTTAAAAACATGAGGACTTACATGGAAGCTTTAAATTTCCAGTTTATCAAATCCCCCTGAGCAGTCCTTACCTTTAAATCTAACCTCTCTTCTTCCTCTCCTGTCCTCTGTCTTATCTTTCTCCATCTCTGAGTGAAGTTAGCGCTCTTTCTTTTCTCTCCCTGTGAAATACAGTAGCTGGACCTTTAGCTAGCAACACACTGTGCAACAAACAGCACACAAACAGTTTGTGTTCACTGATGTTTGTTGAGCTCATAGAAATGTTGCATTTGAAATTACCTACTACTTTAAAAAAGTCACTCCCTTTGTGCTTGCTCCTCTTTTGTAGCGCTAGCTAGATGCTGAAATACCGCAACTTACAGACACCTGCAGTCGTTCCAGTGTTGTGCCAAAAAACAAAACAAACCAAAAAAACACTTAAACCATGACTTTAGCACACGCCATCTGTCTTTATGCGACATCTCCTGGTGATTAATAAGAAAACAGGATTGCCTTTCATGTTTTTCTGTTTAGGCTCAAATCGCTTTCATGAAGATCTGTGGTGACAAACAGTAACTCCCTCCAAACGTGTTAAACCAAAAGTAACGAGCCTGCTTTGAAAATGTAAGGAGTCGAAAAGTACAGATAGTTGTTTAAAAACGTAGGGACCAAAAGTAAAATTAGTCAGAAAAAAACAGACACCTGAACATTGTACTAAAGTACACTAACAAAGTTTTTGTACTTCGTTACTTCCCACCTCTGCTCTCCTCACCCCCAACCAGTAGTGGCAAATGACTGCTCCTCCCTGACCCTGATTCTGTTGGAGGTTTCTTCCATTTAATATGCACTTATACGCTCTCTTAGCATTAAGTAGAATGTGTAAGATGCAGAGTTGCCATTAGCTAATGCACAGATGAGGTCTAACCAGGTGTCAGATGTTCATGTGCTGCAAACTTCCTATATTTGGAAAATCCTGGCTTCAGAAAGAAAAGATGTCTTCTACCAGAAAGCCATTCTCCACTCTGTAGGCTTCAGTTCAACCCCAGTACAGGATAATGGGTGATATAATTATTTTTATTTATGCACAGTCTAAATCTGGCAATCATCAATAAATCTGTCTAACAGTAAAGTCAGAAGGTGCATGGATATGTTAAGGCGTACCAGGACTGTAGAAACAAGTGGAATACATATGGAAGATGAAGTCCAGAGTTGTGCCAGTACTAGTATGGGCATTAGAGGCTGTAACCCCCAAACTGTGAAAGTGCCTTCAGGCCAGATTCGAAGCAGAAGCACAACAAGAGGTACTCGACAAGATGCTGGGACTTGCAGTATGGAGCTCCAGAAGCAGACACAAGCAGAAGGTACAGGGCGTGAGAGGACAAAGCACAAACTATGAGAAAGTGAAGACACAAGGTTAATGGCATGTACTGTCAGCTTAGAGGAAACATCGGTTCCAATTTGTAATACTTAAATATCTAAGGCAGCCATGCACTTAGCCATCTCGCAAGCACTCAACTCGTACAGCTCAACCATTTTTAATGCTCATAGACCTGTGTGTGCGTGTGTGTGTGTGTGTGCGCGCGTCCATTAAAAATGGACATTTGTGCTGTGTATGTTTTTTTGAAACATTTTACGAAAGAAAGAAAAAAACAGATCAAACTTGTACCAGTGATTAAAGTTTGATCCTGCCACTGATCTTTTATTCATTCTTACACACAACATGGAGGTCCTTTTCTTCTCTTCTGCTCTGTGAATTAAGCTCTCTCATTTTTTTCAATCTCGTCCTTGCCGTAATTTCCCTTTGATCTTATCTTTTGCCTTGTTTGGCTGCACATCCGTGAAACTTTCAATAAAAACAGTTTTCAGCTAAGTTTGGTAGCGCAGTAATTCACACGACCGATTTGGCGCTATTCATCCCTATGCTGCAATAACAGTGACTGTGAACATCAGTGTCATGTTTCCCTCAAAGCCACAATAGGACGATCGCACATCCTCATTTTCCACACATCCTCGCAACAAATTCCAGCATTTCCTTTTCATGATTATCGAGAGCTGATGTACAAAATGAGCTATTGATTTAATCTAATCCCTTCAGAGCACCTGAATTCGCAGGCTTAGGGTCCTGTTGGGTGTTTACTCATAACCATATGCAAAAGTGGGCTTATCAGGCTACAAGAATTAATAGTAAGCAAGAAAACATGCAAATTGCCAGCTTTCCTAGAAATAATACCGTGCATATATTGGCCAGGGATAAAGCAATTTTACCAAACAAATTCTGAATTTGTTCAGCCGTTCGCTCTGACTCCAGGAAAAGATTAGCAGAAGAAGCAGCAGGCACTGAGAGCTCCTGATGTTTTAGTCTTCAGTATGAATAACAATAACACTGGATCTTCAAATTCCTCCATCAGTTGTTGACCACTGCTCCCTTCAATGAACAAAGTTCATTCTTAAGCCCAAATGAAGAGGAATAATTAATTGTATTAAAATATTCGAACATTTTCTCAGCTACCAGTCTGCCTCCGCTCTAATCTAAAGGGAAGGATCAAGTTATACATTTGCATTATAACCCACTGCCTTAAGTTCAGCATGATCTGAAACATTTATATAACTATAATCTTGCCAAAACAGCCTCCGCACAGCACAAACATGTCAAACCTCAGTGAACAGTGAGTCACTTTGTCAGATCGGGCATTTTCACTTTTGTCAAATGCAAATCAATCACCCTGGTTCAAGACTTTGCACACTGACACTTCCTACTTAATTGCTCGGAATAAAAGCGTAACGATTGTTCAAATCTGGCCTGGACTGAAGCGAATATCAGACAGTCTGTGTCTCTGATCTTGATTTGAAATGCAGCTGTGGACCAGGCGGGCAGCGTGATGCACTCTTGAGGGGCAGACCCACAATCAACTTATTCTCCCCCAAAATCTGATCCTTGATCACTCGGAGTATAATGTACCCTGGCCTCTGATCAGTCAGACTCCGGGGGCCTCTCATGGCTTCTCCTTGTGCTATTCAATAAATTGAAGGCCAGTGATTGGGACCCCACAGAGCTGTGTGCCAGTCCTTACAAAGGACTGTGTGTGCGTGTCTGAACGTGTGTGTGTGTGTGTGTGTGTGTGTTTGAGGACTCTTAACTCTTAACACCCCATCAGCTAAGTGCATCTATCATTTGTCAGTGTGCGGCTGCCATGGCAGCAGCTGCGGAGGCAGCGTTGAGCTGGGTCAGGCAGATGCTTCATTGGTTGCTATAATATTAATCAGCTATACCACCACATTGCTCTCCATCCACTCCACCACTCACTTGAAGGCAATGATTAATAGACTCAGTGATGCAAAAAAAATGTTTTTTTTAAAAAAATACATCTTAGTTGTACTTGTGGTCGTATGTTTTAAAAATATACAAACATATAGAAGAAGATTTTTATTGTTAATGGTTTTCTTTTGCTGTCATTTGCCATTTTATGTACCGCTCACTGCACAGTTTGTATCTGCAGAATGTTCAAATATGGAATACATAAACATATAGCTCAAACTGACAGAACTCAGAGAATGAAGAAGTCTGATGCTCTCAGATGGCAGATTAAATGAACACGTTTTTGGTAATGACCAAACTGAGTCTGTAGCTTAGTTTCAAACTTACTTATACTTTTAAGAATCTATTTATAGAACTAATGCCATGCATAATGTATTGCTTTGGGCAAACTTCTTGCACTGCTTGTGAAGGCATTTATTTAAATCAATACTTTTTCAGCATTTTCACACACCTCACGTCTCCATCCACTACAAGTAAACTCTCAGCGCTGGAATAAGCTGCAGGAATATTTTATTAAAGGAAAACGTCTGTCCGCTGGTGATTTACACCAGTGTGAGAAAGGCATCTCCCCCATGAGCCTAATGGGGAATTTTGGCCCAAACCTCCTCTGCAATACTGCTGTAACGCTGCTGCACTGGAGGTTTTGAGAGCATGAGCTCCTGTTTGTCTGCAGCATCTCATTGAGGTTCATTTCTGGGTTACGGCAAGTCTCACTGCCACCTCCGAGCTTAAGGAACAATGTTTTGTGCTTACAGCTTTTGACTTGTCGGGGTCATTAGTATCTTATACGCTTTAACGCTCTCTCGGGTTAACAGTGGGTTTTGTCTTCCACTCGTCTTTGGAAGCCTCGGAGTCATCAACGTTACCACTGTAAGAAAGGCCTCCAGTTTCTTGGACGTATGAAATGTTTGTCACTTTCTAGATGAGTGTTTGTTTCGCTCATGGAGAAATGTTGAAAGGTTCTGGTAAGGTTTACAATTGTTCCAAGTCTTCTGCATTTGTAGATTCTAATGTGAAAGTTGGAAGTCCCAGAATCTTAGAAAGAGTTTGTAATTGTTACCTCTGGTTATTTTTTTGCTAGTGTATTTTTTTCACTCTGTCTGTGAACACAATAGGTTGAAAAGTTCTGAATAAACTCTGATCAAACTTTGTAGAGGTGTAGAGTGGGGTCATGTTAAAAATCCATGAAAATCTGGCTTCCATCCAGCATGGTCTTAAAAGGTCAACTTAATGATCTGATGGTCGAAAACTGTAAAAAGCCTTATAATTTATAAACTGTGATTCTTACTGTGCGTTGTCAACACACAGAAGATACCATTTAAAACCATTTAAAATATCATGTCACATTTCACCTCTGACCTCTCCTTCAAGATTAATATACTGATTCAAAGGTCAAAGTGATAATAATGCTACATAAAGCTATTTAAAACTGTTTCTTACTGCAATTTGTTACATCGATAACATAGACGCATACAGGGAACGAGAGACTGGATTCTAAATATGAGGTTATGTTGCACCTTTGACCTCTTCTTCAAGGTCAGTGTGTTTGTATTGACAACATTTATGAACCGATACTTGCATATGGGGATTCTAAATATCGCATTATAGTTTGCATCCAGATATCATGTCACAGTTGACCTCTGACCTCACTTTTAGATTTAACATCTGCCTTTCTTTCATGTCGACTCAAAAAATGTATTCTTAAAGAAGGTGATGTCAAGAGAAAGAGCTGCCTAGTTAGTAGTATTATATAATATTATATATAGTATATAATATTATATAATAAGCTCAGGTCAGTAAATTCTACTGCACTACAAAGTTCTTCAAAAGCATGTTTCAAAAGAACAAAGAAAATAAAATGAATATATACAGATTACAATAATGTTCCCTTAAAAGTACTTACAGCCCAGAGAGTGGGCAGTAAGTACTGATCTTGTTCAAATTACCGTCCTTCTCATCTGCTGAAACTTCAAATGGAGTGCGCAGGGTTAGTAGGAGTCAGGCCTGGGTGTGTCCCTGTTCCGGCAGTATCTCTTAGTTCATAATTTGGTAGTGCTGTGGTTTGCACTGTAACCTTACAGCGAGAAGGTCTTGGGTTTAAAGCCAGGCTGGGGCCTTTCTGTGTGGATTTTGGATGTTTTGACATGAGTTCTTTCTGGCTTCCTCCACAGTCCAAAGGCATGCATGGGCTAGAGTAACTGGTTAATCCAAAGGTGTGAGTGTTAGCATAGGTTTAGTTTGTGCTGTGTAAAATTTTATTTGTGGGTCTGACGCAGTTTAGAATGAGATGCACTCAAAAATAGACGAAATCAGCAGGGGGCCGGGTAGTTTTTCCACAACACTGTACACCAAAATGAGATCATCAGGAAGAAAAAAAAACACAGAAGTGGAAACTTTTCTAAGATATGCTAAACAATGCAAGAAATGGTTTCACACACATACATATACAAAACACACCCTTTCAGTTTTGGGAAAATCCCTTTTGAGTGTAACCGTCAATCATCATTATGACTGTTTTCTCATGATGGATGGTGAATTCTTAGAAGTGGTTGTGTCTTCATGTGCTAAAGGCAGGGTAGGGTCAGCATCACACGCTAATTTGTCTGTTCGGGGTAACAGCATGACTCGACTTTGTACCAAGAGCCCAAAACAGAGCTCAGGCACCCCCTAACACCCATACCAACAGTTCTTATGTAGCATCTACTCTCTCCTAATTTGCCTATTTCCAATCTCATCCTCTAAATTAATCCAGTTTATTAGATTTAAATAACCGTTTAACTCAATTCACTTCGTGGGTGGAGCCTCAACCCAAAAAAGTTGAGATTTCCAGAAGGAAAGTAGCTGAACATAATAACCAGCGCTGAAACAATAATAGATACAGGATTCTGTATCTTTAAAAAGTACATAAATAAAGTATGCATAATCAAATTTTAAAAAAACAAAACAAAAAACAGCAGCACACTATGTGCTTCTGTTCTGCCAGGAAGTTGTTTGTACATTGTGACATTTCACCAAGTAAATGCAGCCAGAATTCTCGTTATTTGTTTCCCTTTGCCGCTCTGTAGTTATGTTGCCAGTTTGTTTTGGGATGAGAAAAAGCCTTGTGAGTCCTTTGTGCCTGCGTGTTTCTTTATCTTGCTGTGGTTTCCTGGAGTTTTTCCGAGTGCGCTGTTATCCAACGTAGCAGTGGTTTTTGTGTACCACCTTGATATCTTTTCCTCAGAAACGATTTATTTCTGGTTTCCTTACAAAAACACTCGCCAATAATCACATTCCGTAAATGCTGCTGTGGTAATAATAGGGTTTTAAAATATGCCATGGGGCACAGTTATTTTAAAGTGCACAGACATTACAGATTCAAGGGTTTACAGGGAACTTTTATTGATTTTTCATCAGGATATGTTTTATCTCAGCACCACATATGCAGCAGAAACACAGCCCGAGGGTTTTCATCTGGATAGCTGTTGCAGCGGGAAACTAAACGTCTGTAAATCGAGACATCGTCTCGAAGAAAGGGCTTCTCGGGCTGTTTCCTCAGACACCCCCAGACTGACCCACATTAAGCAATTTAATTTGCTAAAAGTTTTTTTCCAAGGCAATCCATGAGTGTGCAATCATGTGAATAAATATCTACATAGCAAAGATCAATACAACAGAAATGTAATTTGCAGCATCATAAAAGATTTCAGTGAGCAGCCACTCTGCAAACGTATTGATTTGTTGAGCAGATGTTGATAAAACAGGCGACTCGAAAACCTGTGAGAATACATCCCCATCACCCTGCTCTAATTCATTGCTAAGTATTAATTACCATCAGTGTCTCGACTGAAAGTGGCTGATAGTGTGTGGCCTTATGCTACTGGCAGTCCTGTGTTACTGTCTGCTTTCACACGTATCTGCTGATTAGGACGTGTTGCTGCTCTGTGGACCTTATATACAGTTTGTCACTAAGAGGTCTCACTTTTCACCAGCGTTTGTAGTTGTATTAGTCATATGGCACTAAAGCAAGAATTGTGAGCACAATTTTGATGGTTAGGACTGAAAAAAGTTGCTATAGTAGTTATTGGTAGTTCAGCTAGAATGTCTCAGTCACACTACAATAAAAATAATATGACAACATCTTTGCAATTAAGAACATTCAGCAGTTGCCCTGTGAAGGCATTATTTAGTGTTTGCCCACAGGCTGAGCGTGCGACACTCTCATCCTCTGCGAGGTGATTGCACAGGTCACCAATTGGGAGGGAATCTGTCTCAAGACAATCACAAGCCTACTCTGACAGACAGCAACCACTCTCAGACAGACTGCATGCAGGTTTGAAAATATCCACATATCATTATGAGGGTCCGGGGAGATTGAAACCTATCCCAGCTACCATAGGGCCAGAGGCGAGGTATGCTCTGGACAGGTCGCCAGCCGGATGCAGAGACAACCATTCACACTCATATTCACACCTGTGCACAATTTAGACTCACCAAATAATCTAACCCCACTAAATGCATGTTTCTGGAACGTGGAAGGAAGCCGGAGTACCTGGAGAGAGCCCACGCAAATTGGGAAGAACATGCAAACTCCACACAGAAAGGCATCAAACTCAGGAGCTCACCGTGCTGCAAAAAGTGCTGTCTAATGTATAAACGCAGACAGATTGCCAACAGCCTGAGTCAGTCTGTGCCAATGAGCACAGCTTATCTGTTTTGCAGTGAAGGACTTGACTCAGCTGACTGCCAACTGGCTGTATTCTGTTATATGTTGTTGTGCAAAAGTCTTAAGCCACCTTTGACATTTTGCGAGGAAAATGGGGAATTGGTGCAGAGATGTAGTCTTCGCAAAAAGTTCTCCTTTGGATGTTGGCTGTCTTTTGCTACATTAAGATGATCCCACACTGCTTCAGTCATGTTAAGGCCCAGGCTGTGGGGAGGCCCATCCATGACTGATAGTGTTCTGTTGTGTGTTTTTGTGCAGGTATGCTTTTACCGCAGTGTGTTTGGGATCACTTTCATGTTAAAAAATGAAGCTGTTGCTACTCAGATGCTCTTCATTTTCTTTTTTTTTGCATGGTGCACCAAAATCTGAATGATCTCTACATTTCTGTGTTCACAATTACTTTAACTTTGAGAAGATCCACAACACTGGCTGAAATGCAGCCCCAAAGCATGACAGAGCCTCCACCATGTTTTACTGTTGTACTTCTCGTCTGACTTCCTCTATACATGCTAACTGTTTGGACTAAAATATTCAAATTTGGATGCATCACTTCATAGGACCAGTTTTTGTATATTTTGGCAAAACCAAGCCTTTCCTCCCCATTTCCCTTCCTTAAGAGTGGCTTTTTGACAGCCACCCTTCCACTGAGACCACTTCAGATAAGGCTTCGGTGAACAGGAGATGGATCAGTTGTCGAGATATCCCAGGTTAATAGCACTTTGGGAATGGCCTTGTTGGTACCAAGGACTATTTTACGCCTGCCTAACTGTTTTATCTTTCACATTTTTCATACATTCAACTTAAGAAATGAGAACAAATTATATGCTTCTATGATAAGCTACTTGTTAAAAAGTGCTCGAAGATACCATTTTAACTTAGCTCTTTGCTAAGTTGTCCCTTGAGTTGGGTGCCTTGTTTGAATGATTCATGGGTCAGTGTTAAGTGGCTTAACAAAGAAAAATCATTCCTCTGTCAAATGATCAGACACAAGAACTGGATTAAAATGGATGAAATAGCAGCCAATTACCAAAGAAATACCTTCAGAAATCCTGGAGAACTAATGCTTAAGACCAGTAAGACGTATATTAAATGTCTGGCTCCATTGAAGCAAAGTATAAAGAAATGATGGGTGACCGAAGACTTTTGCAGAGTGTTAAAGTCCGATAAAAAAAAAAAAAAATTAAAAAAAAGGAAACAATGTTTGTGGGTGCCTATCTCAGTTTGCAGTTAAATTGCTCTCCTGCAGAAACCATATCACTATCTGGGAAGGAATTTCTGAATTTCTCTTTGAGATACGAGGTTCTGGCTGGACTCTGAGTGTAAGTGGTTAATAGGAATTTCTGTTTCATGTAGATAGTTAAAGCTCACAAACAGACTGCAAATGATTTCCAACTTGATCCCATTTAATCACAAACTGATAGCAGACTGACTCAGTCTTTTTACAGTCTTATCACATGTTAATGCACCAAAGTGGCTTTGAAGACAACTGCTAACTGTGAGTGGTCGCAGACCTGGTCCCCGTCTTTGAAGCAACCATTTCAAAGGCAACAAGATCAGAGCATTAATGCACACGAGTGCAATAACTGGTTGTGCTGCAGTCTGTCACTGGTTTTCCCTCATGTAGCAGTAGCAACCCGGTCCAGTGTTTACAGCAACCTGTCAAAATCAGTGGTCATTTATAGAACTTTCAACTCTTTTAAACTGTAAGTGGCAATGAAAAGTGATGTCTGTCAAACATAAATGGCATTCCACATGGTGCACAGCGACAGAATACCAATAGACCACAGTTATGACCACAGTATGCCAAAAAGATCAAATCATGCACAGAAGTAAAAGGAAAAGCGTGACAGGTTCATTTACTTTCTTGCTTATACCACCTTCACAATCCCTTTTGTCAGTTCACAGCATGGGGCAGGCTTTAGATTTGGTGTGCTAACTTCAAGCTGAACCCGGCACTTTCGGAGTTAGAAGAGAGGGTCATAGCGCTGCACATCGTCATGATTGCCTTTATAGGGTTTAATGAAATCAGGACTGTGGACTTTTTTCTCTTTGAAGCTTTTTTCCTGCTCTAGTCAAGCCTCGGATTCATCAAAGATTGAGGTAATTTAGAAATAGTCTCCATTAGCAGAATGCAAAGAACAGATATTTAATCATTGAAGGCTGTCTATTATCAACCACAAAAATTTGAACTTAGTAAATTTACAAGGTACCCAGCTATTTTTACTGCTTTTTTCTCTTTTTCTTCCAGTATTTTTTACTCTCCCCACATTATTAGGACAGTAAGTAATAGCTGGAGATTTTTATTGCACACTGGATCCAATTATGGCCAGGTCTACAGGTCATAACCACACAACAGATACTAAAAAGAATTGGGTTTTATGACATGTTGAGGAGTTCAGATGGTAAGACTTATTCATGTTATTCTAGTAAATTCAGCAAATGATCCAGGATTGACTACTTTCTGCACCTGCAAACTCAAGTGCTATAAAGCCCAGCTGGTTAAAGACCCCCATTAGAGCACAAGTTCAAATGGCTTGAGTGGGGAAAAAATTATTAATAGTGAAGAACTTATCTAACAGAAACATCGATCTGCATTTAATGGGAAGTTTTTTTAAGGGGACATATATAATAAGCTAAACAAACTTATAATTTAAAAATTAACAGTTTGACAAACAAGATAAAATTAAACTTTGGGGTCAAAATAGTGATTCACAAAGAGAAAAAGAATATTTTTATATATAGTAATTGGTCTCTCATTGGCATGGGATTTATTTAAAACTGAAAAGTTATTCCAACGTGCTTTTTTCTTATTCTTAAAGTTCCCCAATAACTGTCCAGTGAGACTGAGATCGGGTAACTGTGGCAGACAGTCAGAACTCCATGGTTTTTTGTGGTTTTTCAAATTGTTCTTGCAAGCTGCAAGGTGTGTTCGAGATGATTATTCAGTTACAGTATGAATCCTTCTCCACAAAGATGTACAGACAGGCAGACGGAGGGTGGAGCACGTCTCAGTGAAGGCGTCCAACTAGAGTGTAGGCAAAATACCCTCAGGCATAAATCTTCCCAACACCGTGTTTTACTCTGGATTTGATACTCTGCGGTATCATTCTTTCTCCAGTTTGTCTCCTTACATGAACCTTTCTGTTACTGCCATCAATCTCAGACTTTGGTACATCAGTAAAATGCTTTTTTTTTTCCTTGAGTCATTCACTGTGAAGTTGCTGTTATGTCTTAGCCGGTCCCAAGTGTTTGCCCTTGTTTTCTCTTTCTGTTTTTTTAGAGACCTCTACTTGTCCTCTGATACTGTGATTAGATAGCCTTCTTTCAACAGGACATTTGCTGATTGGAGTCTTGTATTCCGTACCTTTGATGAAGCTTTCTCTCAGTGGACAGCAGGATATAACTTATCCCATTTCCACAAGGCTTTTCACAGTGGCCCTAAGAAAGGTTTAGTCAAGCCCTGAACTGATGCCAATACAGGCCCTCTTCGCTGAGAATAACATTCTGACTTTTACACTTTCACTTAGTTTTGACATTATCCAGTATCATAATCCTTCTTAGCAAGCAGGGCCCTGCTGGAAACCAGTTAAATATTTTAAACAGTCATATTTAACTGGCCATGCTTGAACAAACTTCTGATAAATGAACACAAATGAATAAATGAACACTTCATCACTTGATACAATTCAAGGAAATCCAAGCTGAGAAATTCAAATCTAGAACCTTCTTGCTGTGAGGCAGCACTGCTAGCTAGTGCAGTTTGCCACTTAAAATGATAATTAGGAAGACTCCTTCAAATGTTGGGATATTCAACTTGTAGACTCTCTCTTCCACAGTGTGTCTTTTGTCCTGTCTTCCTCCCCTTTCCCCCAGCTGGTCTTGGCAGATTGCTGCTCATCCCTGAGCCTGGTTCTGGCAGAGGTTATTTCCTGTTTAAAGGGAGTTTTTCCTTCCTACTGTCGCCAAATGTTTGCCCATAGAGGATCATCTGATTTGGGGGTTTTCTCTGTATTATTGTAACATCTTTACCTTACAATATAAAGCACCTTTAGGTAAATTGAGTTGAGCCAATTATGGATAGTGTTAAATGTTAATCAGGCATGACTTTTCAAACATTTATACACAGATATAGTTAGTCTTACACTATTTTAAGGATCTGATGAGCGAGAAATGCTGGAAGCCTACTGATAACATGGACTGGACTAAGATATAGTCCAGTCCAAAATGGATAGGTGGCAGCGAATACATAACACGCTTGTCAGTCAGTCAGTTTGTGAGCTTAGTTTTGCATTTTATAATACACTGATAAATTTAATTTGCACTCACTTCTTCCTTTCACTTACTGGTTAGCGTTAGATATGAAACCTACTTGGTAAGGTTTGAGGAGAGATTTCGGTTTGGTTTAGAAAATAAACTATGCCCCTTCCAAAGCATCAATATGTGACGAGCAGTTGGGAGTAAGAGACTCACTATTGCTATAACAAGCTGTGTTGCGGAACTGGACACCTTGTGTGTATCTGTGAGATGCCAGGGGCTTTCACAAAACTGCAGTACTTGATGTCCTGGGAATGAGAACAGGCTGGTTTGGCATGCTCTTAGCAGTACATTAATTATATTTTTGCTCTTCCATGTGGACAGATTTTTTTAAACTATGCTTGTTTAGACATGATGTTAGCTTTTTTCTTCAGAAGAACAAAGGAGGAAAAAACACCCATGTGGACTAGACCTTAAAGCCTTTCTTCCACACAAAGAGTTATGAATGCTGGTGGAGATCCCCCGCTGATGTATGATCACCACTTTTGGGAACCACCACTTTGGGAACCACCACTTTTATTTTGGGCGTTTTGTGCATGTGTATGAGTATGTTAAGCCCTCGAGTTAAAACGATGGCAGGAAACTGCAGATAAATGTCCCTCTCTCAGTGGAAGGGTGTAAGTAAAGTCCCTCTACCTGCACTCAGAAATCTCACTTGAGTGTTCATTGTGCGCTGTGCTGTGCAACAAACTATCCTAGTCTGACCTTGTCTCCCCAACAACAGTTAATGGCTTTAAAAGCAAAGAGCACTGCGCTTTCTGCTGCGAAGGGCCACTCACTGTCAGTGTGAACAAAAAAAGTGTGTCTGTAGCTTCATATACTGAAACCCGAACACTTTTATATACATCTGTAAACCCTTCTTCCAGTCTTTACTTCTAACTTTCACTCTGTTTCACTCATGCTTTTATTTTCCTTTCAAAATACCACATTAACTTCTGTTTAATCATTCAGTATCACCTAAAAACTGCATTAAAGTCATCCAAATAAGGACCTGTGTTAATGAGAATGTCCGACCATTAGGATTCAGACAGAAGAAAGCATCGGGATTAGCGACAGATAACCATTACAGGTATTTTCTGGTGCAGGACATAAACCGTGTCTGTTATGCAATAACAACGATTTGCATCTCATCAGATGATTTGCCTGGTATACTGTCAGCTTCACTGCAATTTTACAATTTCCATTTGGTTTTGTTTGGTTTTTAAACCGTCGAGCAGACTCCAAATGACTTTTGTTCTGCTAAATGCATGATAGGTAAGATCAAATAAAACGTTCTACTTGGATGAACATTTGTTTGGTTTTGTCGATTCCTTTCTGAAAATACATGGATAAACAAAGCTTACATTGGGTTTGTCACCAATACCAGGCTGGTGTGACCAAATTGTGAACAAACGATTAAATATTCATTTGCATGGCCATACCAGGTGTCAGCGTATCCAGCCCCATGACAGTTTGGGTTTGTGTGTCTGTTCAAATCCAGGAACATGCTCATTGTTCAGATGTTGCATGTCAGAGTGCATGAGATGCCTTGTCAGCAAGAACAATTTAAGCATTTACACAACTCATTAAAAGCATGTGACAGTAAACTGCCACAGGTAGCTGACTGGTGATGTGATGAAACACATCTAGGCTTCTTTGCAAAGTCAGCTATTTGCTTTCTCACAAAACAGGAGCAGCTCCACCATCCACCTCGTCCTTTGGATATTGGTCATCATTGGATAATCCATATCATTTTTTTTTTTTTTGGGGGGGGGGGGGTGTTATTGTTTGGTAGTTTTTTCTTTGTGTCTTATAATTTATCATTTATTCTCAATAAGTGGATACATATTGTGCGATCTATTGTTTTCCTTTGTTCTGTGTGTTTTGCTCCACTAAACTATTTTTGTTCTTGTGCGCTTCTGTTAGTCTGTAGTTTGCAATATACAAAGCACACAATTCAAGGAAAGTAACGTGACTGTGATTGTAAACGTCACAGTAAGCATCCATGTGAATGGTCTGCAGGGATATGAAACAATAGCTGAACAGCTAGAATTAGATCAAATCTACATAAGGTGGCTGTTATCTTTCTCATTTTGCTACAAACTAGATGATTGGCAGGTCTTAACTTTAAGAAGAAATGATGGCTAATATTATCATATCCTGTGCTTTTAATGTCATTTAAAGCCAGAGTCAGTGCATTGTAGTGAGGATGGAGCAGCAGTAGCAGAGTCCTGCCCCTACAGCTCTGATCTATACCTGATTATTTGTTTTAAATCCACCTGTAGGAAAGTGCTCAGTTTTGCCTGTGTTTGCAGATGTTGTGTTTAAATAATAATCAACACAGATACATAGAGGTTCACAAATATTTTCACATAAAAAATTCAGCCGCTAAGTTCAACCAATCAGCTTAGCATTCTTCATCACAGGTAAAAATAAATGCAAAACACACTAAGAAGAAGGTTTACATCATGAGTCATATCGCATTTCCTTGTGTTGTGAATTCTGGGAGAAACTGCAAAGTTGATGAGTTAAAAAATGTGCAAAAATAGGAGATTAACAAAATATATATCCATGAAAAATGTTAAGTTCGTGTAAAGAATCAAGATAATCCAGATCAAAAATGTATAAATGACCGAATTGAGATCAGTGCATGTGTTTGTGGATTGTGTCCTAATAGCTACAAATTACAGGCACAGCTATGGATAAAGACTTACAGAAACAAATCACCCTGAGCTGTGATTCTGTATTTTATGAGTTGTGAATACTTGTGAGACTTTTATTTAAATACTATCCCAATGAAAACTGACAGCAGCAGAGAAAATAATTGTCTCTAAAGCTTGGCCCACAGAGGCCATGGCAACTTCTGCGTGGTTGAAGAGAACGGCATGAACACCCTCAGGCAGCTTACATAATTGGAAGCAGCAAAGAACAACAATAAAAAAAATAAGCATGATGTTAATCATAACTAAGCTTCACTTCAGCCAGGGCATATTTACATTTAGGCTCTTTTTGGTTTTCAGCCCCAGAGTGTGGGTGGCAGGTCGTGCTGTGCGATACTGTACATTTTGGTATCGATCCGATACCAAGTAAACACAGTGCCAGTACTGCAGATATCCATGCCGATACCTTTAACCCAGAGGTTCCCAAAGTGTGGGGCCCGCCCCCTAGGGGGGGCGCAGAGCCATTGCAGGGGGGGCGCGGTATGAAAAAAAAAAAAAAAAAAAGCGCTTGGACACTGTGGACAGGTTTTTGACGGGGCTCCCACACAAACGCAAAGCAGGAGATGAAGCATCGCCAAATATGTTTCCAAACCAACTTCCTTCCAAGCCAAAGACAGGAAAATATGGTGAAGCATATCTTCCCTTTGGCTTCACCTGCACAAGTGCCAAGGTAGGTCTCCCCTGCAAAATTAGTTTCCCTGTGTCGGGAGCAGCGCTGGGCTCTCCAAATCACGGACAAACAGTATCCCACATTCTTGATTTTTAGTTCACAAACACTTCTTGTAATAACTAACTACTCCTGACATTGTAGTTAGTTCAGTGGTTCCCAAACGTTTTTTGCCAGGCCCCCCTTTTTTACAAGAAAAATGTTCGCGCCCCCCCACCACCTAACCCCCCCGCACAAACACATCCTCCAAACACACACACCCATATTTTGCTCCATTGCGGTTTATTTCACACCTCAAACATTTAGTAAACAATTAAGCCAATACAAGTAAACGGCATTAAATTACAGGTAGTAATAAAATATACTACTAACTCTTTACGCTGCGTCCACACCTACACGGGTATTTTTGAAAACTCAGCTGTTTCTATGCGTTTGGGCTTTTCGTCAACACCTAAACGGTGTTGCGATTCAAAACGGAGATTATTTAAAACTCCTTTTTGCGTTTACGTGTGGGACGAGGATTACAGAGTTCATCACGCAACGTCAAAGGTATGTGCCTCTTTTTCACGTCACGCTGTGCGCCACGTTATTGTTTACATGAGATGAATTGCAGAATGGCAGATAGAGACAAAATACTGTTAATCTGACTATCTTCAGGTTTTACACGCTTACATATACACACACAGTTACTGTCCCTCCATTTAGAAAGGCAGCGCGTCACGGTGTAATTATTTTACGTGTAGTTGTTTTTTTTCCTGTGTAATAATATTCAACATTGCTATCAATACATTTTTCAAAAATGCCTCTCTGTGCAAAATGGGTTTAAACACAAAAACAGCTGTGGGATACTGTTTGTCCGTGATTTGAACAGGGGAACAAATTACGGCAGGATCAGCCTGATATTATTTGTATCCCGCTGTAACTTTACTGCATAAAGAGCTAACATCATGTTAGCTCTTGATTTTCAATTCACAAACACTTCTTGTAATAACTAACTACAATGTCAGGAGTAGTTAGTTATTACAAGAAAGTGTTTGTGAACTAAAATCAAGAATGTGAGATACTGTTTGTCCGTGATTTGGAGAGCCCAGCGCTGCTCCCGACACAGGAAACTAATTTTGCAGGGGAGACCTACCTTGGCACTTGTGCAGGTGAAGCCAAAGGAAGATATGCTTCACCATATTTTCCTGTCTTTGGCTTGGAAGGAAGTTGGTTTGGAAACATATTTGGCGATGCTTCATCTCCTGCTTTATGTTTGTGTGGGAGCCCGTCAAAACCTGTCCACAGTGTCCAAGCGCTTTTTTTTTTCTTTTCATACCGCGCCCCCCCTGCAATGGCTCTGCGCCCCCCCTAGGGGGCGGGCCCCACACTTTGGGAACCTCTGAGTTAGTTATTACAAGAAGTGTTTGTGAACTAAAAATCAAGAATGTGAGATACTGTTTGTCCGTGATTTGAAGAGCACAGCGCGTGCTCCCTACGCAGGGAAACTAATTTTGCAGGGGAGACCTACCTTGGCACTTGTGCAGGTGAAGCCAAAGGGAAGATATGCTTCACCATATTTTCCTGTCTTTGGCTTGGAAGGAAGTTGGTTTGGAAACATATTTGGCGATGCTTCATCTCCTGCTTTGCGTTTGTGTGGGAGCCCCGTCAAAAACCTGTCCACAGTGTCCAAGCGCTCTTTTTTTTTTTTCTTTTCATACCGCGCCCCCCCTGCAATGGCTCTGCGCCCCCCCTAGGGGGCGGGCCCCACACTTTGGGAACCTCTGAGTTAGTTATTACAAGAAGTGTTTGTGAACTAAAAATCAAGAGCTAACATGATGTTAGCTCTTTATGCAGTAAAGTTACAGCGGGATACAAATAATATCAGGCTGATCCTGCCGTAATTTGTTCCCCCTGTTCAAATCACGGACAAACAGTATCCCACAGCTGTTTATGTGTTTAAACCCATTTTGTACAGAGAGGCATTTTTTGAAAAATGTATTGATAGCAATGTTGAATATTATTACACAGGAAAAAAACAACTACACGTAAAATAATTACACCGTGACGCCTCTGCCTTTCTGAATGCAGGGACAGTAACTGCGTGTGTATATGTAAGCGTGTAAAACCTGAAGATAGTCAGATTAACAGTATTTTGTCTCTATCTGCCATTCTGCAATTCATCTCATGTAAACAATAACGTGGCGCACAGCGTGACGTGAAAAAAGGCACATACCTTTGACGTTGCGTGATGAACTCTGTAATCCTCGTCCACACGTAAACGCAAAAAAGGAGTTTTAAATAATCTCCGTTTTCCGTGAATCGCAACACCGTTTAGGTGTTGACGAAAAGCCCAAACGCATAGAAACAGCTGAGTTTTCAAAAATACCCGTGTAGGTGTGGACGTAGCGTAAAGAGTTAGTAGTATATTTTACTTTTACTTGTATTTGCTTAATTGTTTACTAAATGTTTGAGGTGTGAAATAAACCGCAATGGAGCAAAATATGGGTGTGTATGTTTGGAGGATGTGTTTGTGCGGGGGCGGGGGGGTTAGGTGGTGGGGGGGCGCGAACATTTTTCTTGTAAAAAAGGGGGGCCTGGCAAAAAAAGTTTGGGAACCACTGCCTTTAACCTATAAAGGCAGCTTATGTAGGAGAGAGCAGTGTGTCGTGATGTATGAGATAAATCATCAGCAATTTGCAAATTCTGAACACATTTCTATGACCACTAAATCACTGTGGTTTTGATTTTCCACTCAGTTAACACAACAAACACACCTTTCAGCTTTTCATGTGTTTTGAAACTGGATTTCTGGATAGCTGGGATGTAAATGTGTTTTTGGTTTTTTTTAAAGGACTTTCAGTCAGTTTCTGTTGTTTTTTTGTTAAAAGCTATAAATAGAATAAATGTGGCAGTCAACACAATAAGGTTCAGACATTGTTTAAAGTCCATATTTGTTCCATTTCCAGCAAAACAATCAATTTAACACTATTCAGCGGGTTATATACTGAACTTAGAGGGAACAAAGTATCGATCCTGACACGCTGCTATTGATCTGATGCCAATTCCAGCGTTGGTATTGATACTAATGATTATTGATCCACCCACCTCTAGTGGCTGTGGCTCACACATTGGAGCAGATCATCGTTGGTGTTTAGTTCTCCAGCCCAAGGTTCATCAGAGTTTGAATGTTCGATAAAAACACTTAGGTCGAGAAAACCATGCTTGTGTGAATGAGGCTTGTAGTATAGAGCACTTTGAGTTCTCAAGCAGAGTAGAAAAGTGCTATATAAGAACTACTGCATTTACCATTTAGACTCAGCCTGCATGTACTTGTCACATACTTTACACAGAGGAAGTTGTACTGCTGGTCAGTTTCAAGCCCTGCCTCAAACTACCTTTAAAAAAGTTGAAATAGATATGTCATTTATCCCATTCCACCCTGTACCAGTCACGGTTTTCCAAGCTCTGTTACTGTTGATGCTACACACGTTTGAACCAGACGAATGTCAGATTAAGACAAAAGGGCAAACAGTAAAACACAATTCACAACACTTTGTAGACGTGCATGTATAACAATTACGGGTCACTGCATGGATATCCAGTGCTTTGATTTTTCCCATTAGCTAGTCTGAGTGTTAGCAGCGCTCTCTGTAGTCAGGTCTGGGTGTTAACTCTTATCTTTACAGGCTTGTTGTTGAATTATTCCACACTTTGATTAACTTTGTCAGGCGTAACCATCCAGGAATTTGTATTTCAAAGTTGGTTTTTACTCACAAGCCACAATACAGTCAAATACGTTATTACCCTGTTACCCATTACCAGTTTACAAAAGTTACAAAAACATCATAGAGCAGCTTTTTTTAACATTTGTTTACCTTCAGTTGTTCAGTTCATATCCATCCACACTGCTCACACTCACTGCACTAGCAGCATTGAAAAGCCTGCAGCTCTTCCACAAACCTCTCCCGACTTTGTGGTATTGAGAGTGGACAGTGGATGGCTACATTATCTGCTGGATCAAACAACTTCTCCAACTGAAACTCAGCTTAGCATTCTTTGCAGCTCGGGGAGACAAGCAGCTGCTTTTTTTCCACAGTCAGAAATTTTTAACAATGTGAATTTTTTAAATATTTAATGACTGCATTTCTTTCAGGGTTTTCTTTGACAGCCCTATTCTTCTTGTTCCACTGACCTCCATATCAGCTACCTGTGGAAAACTACCCACAGTGGGAAAAAAAAGCACTATCTTCTTTCTGTTTTGGTTGCGCATTGGCTGATGTAATTCCTTTGTTTTGAAAATCAAGCCTGAAGATATCCTTCCTTTAAATTCAGACCTAATTGCAGAATGAAATCTAAATGTCTGTTTTGATTATTGTACAGTCATTACCGTGTGCGATACTATCTGCTTCATTATGATGTAAGGAGAAAAGATGAACTGCAAAAAACCAAAGCAGCAAAGGTGAGAATATTCTTACCTTCATTTCACATTTTTAAACGAAATCTTTACCATACCCCCCGTGTGATGACCCTGCCTGGACAGGTCTCTCCAGGTGGGAGCCTGATAGGCAGAGCAGAGGAATCGCAGACATGTAGCTCACCTGATTTGGCTGGAAGACTTATTAAACTTCACTCATGAAGTTTTTTTTGTATTTCTGTGCAAGATGTAAAATGCCTGCAAAATGCAGTGAAATCAGAAAGCAATTAGCTCGGCCACATTTAGAGGTGATCAGGTTGCATTGGGATTGAATCTCAATGAGGTTTAAATGCAATCCAAGACATTTCTTCACTACCAAGAGCAGAACTGATAACACTGGAACTCCAGTCTTGAATAATTTAGCCCAAGGATGCATTTTATGTACTGGGTTTCAGTGCTCATCCTCCTGCTAAGTTCTAGGCAACTTTTCTGGCACTGAATCTGTAGAAAAACATACTGATGCTCTTTAACTAGAAAGCACATGTTTAGATTTTCTTGATTGTTTGTTTTTGTCTCACAGTTGTTCTTATTCTGGTTATATTAGTACTTCTCTCCTTCCATTCACATGGCCGCCCCCCTTCATAGCCCCTCTTCTGCCATCAATCTGTCCCTCCTCCCTCTATTTTTGTCTTTCCTCTTCCGCCAGGCTGAGTAGCGTCTTTTCCTGTCTTCTATTTCTGTCCTGCTCCATGTCTCCCCATTTTCTCCTTCAGCCCCCCGCCCCCTCCACACGCACACACATACCAACAGCTCCTTCCCTCACTTCTCTCTCCTCTTTCTCAGGGGTCCTGTTCTAATTCAGTACTCATCCTCCAACCTACTTTACTGCCTTCTCTAATCCACCATTCACACGTTAAATGCCTGCATGGATGTATAGCAGCGATACAGCGGCGTACGCCTTCACTATCTATCTCCCCACCCCATCTTTCATCTCATTCTTAACTTTCTCGTCTCTTCTTCCCATTTTCATCTTCCTCGCCTCTCACCCACGCTCATTTTCCTCTAATTTTCCTTTTCCTCTCCTGCTCTCGACATCACAGAGTCATGACTGGCCAAAGGGGCGGTTAGGAGAGGCTTTTGACAAGAAGTTTCAGAGAAGCAAACACAATTTCCGAGCAAGGAATTAAGAAGACAACTGCTTATCCGCCCCCAACACTTCTCAGGCCCAGTAAACAACTGGAAGTCTCTTCTACTCTGCTGCCGCTCTGCCTGCCCACTGTGACAAGCCACTTAACACAAACACATATAATACACCTGCCCACAAACTCCAACAACTTGTTCTCGCCCATCATGGTAGATACCTGTTTGTTTACATCATAACCATTTTCTACATGAATGCCCATATGAATGACGGGCATATTTGAGTCTCAGACCAGTGAAACAAATGTACCAACCCCTTATGTGTTTGCTTGGGTTTTTTTTAATGTAATCCCATGGAGATGTGTGCACACACCATTATATGATGGCTACAAAAGCAAAGACTTTTTACTAGAGCCATGTTCATTTTTTAATAATAGTTTGTAGGCCATGACCACTGCCAGGCTGACATTAATCTAAAAGCGAGGAATTGGTGTGAATTTGTAGCAGCCTGCACAGCTAAGTGACAAATACTGAGTAAAATAACAATGACAGGTAAAGATTAGCATACCATTTAGTGAGAGCAGTCACTCATTTTGTTGTTGTTTAATGAGCAATCTAATTATAATTCGGATGGTGAGTCAGAATTAGTCGTTTAGATTATCAGATCGAGGCAGCATCCGTCTGCCAGCGAATAACATCTGGTAATACCTGATTATCACTTAGGCTGTCTTTTGTTTTTTAGATTGTTTCTGAGAATATCGTAATAAACGGGATATGTTAAAGAGACCAAGCATAAATTAGCCTCCTTCTGCAGTACTTGTGTAACTGTGTTGAGATGCATCCTTTTTGCTGCTGAGTTATAAACTTTCAGCTTTTTGTAAACACAAAAAGTGACACGGACATTTTCAGAGTGATGAAGTCTGCAACAGATCGATGAACATTTATATAAATACACACAGCAGAATTTAGAGAAGGCTGATACTTTAGCATAAAGACGGCAGCTAGCTTGCTTCTCTCAACCTGCTCTGCCCAGCCTCTTCTGTTCTGTCGCTCACCATCAGTGTTGGGGAGTAACGGAATACATGTACCGCCGTTACGTATTCAGAATACAAAATATGAGTAACTGTATTCCGTTACAGTTACCGTTTAAAAAGGTGGTATTCAGAATACAGTTACTTTGTTGAAATAAATGGAATACACGGCGGTACTTCCCTGTTTCATATTGTCGCGGGTCAGGATTATTTGGGTTTGTTTGACAGCTACGTAATGTTGTTCCAGGCGGCAGCGTTACGGTTGCCATGGTTACAGGGTGACGCGCTCTCTCTCTCTGCGTGTTTCCTGGGTGAGAGCGCTTTTTTTGTTGTTGTTGTTGTGCTAAGCTAAAGGTAGAATGCTACAGGCATGGCCCTAAAGAATGTAGCCTGATGGGCAGTGTAGTCCGTGCTGCAGGAGAATGGACTACCATACCCGTTATGTGTCTGTGAGCGAGGGAGGGAGAAAGGAAAAGTCCGAGCTGTCACGGAGCAAAAGCGGGAGCTGGAAGCATGTAAATATAATAATAACCACTGCAGCCAAGAAGAGTGCCTGACGAGCCCATTTGTAAGTAAGCTATTAAGACTCAACTGTACACTGTGTTCGTGTTTTCCTCCGGAAAAAATAAGTTCCGTTGGAGCAGCCTTTCAACGCTCTCTCTGTCTCCATAAGCAAAGTTGACCCAGACAACAAAGTAAAGCTAGTTTTCGGCTACCAGCCCGACAGGGAACCGGACGTATTAGCCAGAGGTCCCTTTACTACGTTTCGTACTACGTACCTTCAGTAACAGTAATAAATCACAGCAATAGGACATTCATGTAGTTGTAAACAGCATGATAATATATTAAGTATTCCAAAGTATTCAGAATACGTTACTCTCATTGAGTAACGTAACGGAATACGTTACAGAATACATTTTGGGGCATGTATTCAGTATTCTGTAGTGGAATACATTTTAAAAGTAACCTTCCCAACACTGCTCACCATAAAGCATAACTGTTCATTATTCTCACATTAATCTACGAATACAAAAAAAACATGCACATTAATCAATATGTTACAAATTATAAGAGTAAATATTTTTGAATTGTGATGGAAGCAGTGTTAGTTTTTGTTAGTTCTTGTTCGGTGGCATAGCAGCTACTAGACACAGAGTCAATTACAATATATGGACAAAAGTACTGGACTACCTGTGCATTACAGCTACAGGAGCCATGGACAACCATTAAAGCTCTTTGCACACAGTTTTGATGCTGATGTGTCAATGCTGAGGTTTGTAACTCAGGACTGAGAGAGCAGAGTGTTGGTGACTTTTTATGCACGATGGGGTTGAGTTGCTGTGGTTTCTAAATGTTTCCACTTTCTAATAGAACCACTTACAGTTGATCATCAAGTATCTCTTTAATTTAGTGAACTCTTTAAAATGACCGACTGTTTCACAACAGTTCTTAAAGACAGGCTTCATGGCTAGGTTGCTTGATTTTGTAAACCTGCGGTCATTGAACTGAAAACACTGGAAATCAAAGATCAAGAGCTGTTAATATTATTATTATTATCATTATTATTATTATTATTATTATAGAGTCTTTACCTTACAATATAAAGCACCTTGAGGTGACTGTTGTGATTTAGAGCTATATAAATAGCACTGAATTAAAGAAGTGGGGCCCAGTACTTTTAAAGATTCATGGAAAACACAAGGAGTATCCTTGGCTGATAAAATAAAATTCCACTCTCGTGTCTAGATATAAGTATCCAGCCAACTTTTAAATACAGTTTTATATACAGTTTATGCTGCTGGCACTAGCTCTGTGTATATATACATATATATATATATATATATATATGTATAAGCACTTTTTCTACACTGCAATCTACAGTAGTTTTAACCATATCTTTAGCATTTATCAATGAAAATGCAACTTTTAAAGTCAGTTTTTCTCGATTCTAGTTCCTGCAACCGCTTGTGCACTGGCCTTTTTCTGTTGAGATGTGACGTATTTCCAATAAAGATCACGTGCATACAGAAAATCACATTTACTAAAAGCTGCTGAAAAACACAAAGAGCTTTTTCTCTGAGCACATAAAGCGAGACCCATGACACTTTCTACTAAATGAGGAACAGAAGTACCCTGAGGTATCAGCACCAGCAGATTATAGAGAAAAGGGTCTTTATTATCTGGGCTTTATCAATATCCCAATGTCTCCTAGCACACATCTTCCAAATCAGAGCCAATAAAGTCTGGAGCACTGTTTTGACACAAGGAGTATATTTGAAATACGTGTCTTTTTAATTACTGGCTATGGAACCATTCAATTTATTTATAAAATTATGTGATTTGAGTGTCTTTTAGTATTGAAGATATGTCCTTTTTAGCATTTTTGTTTCTTGCATCATCATTACTGGGCATATTTGCAAACTTTTGTGAAGAACTGTAATTTTACAAGTACAATTATTCCTTTTTAAGTGGATTATTTTATAGCATCTCTGTTTTAATTATCGTATTTGTTTTCTCTTTACTGTGAAAATGTGTCCATTATTCTCCTCCCGGATTAATTGAACCATCAACAGAAGAAGATAAGAGTCACATTATTCATTCCCTCTTTGTCAGCAGGTGCCATTGCTCATAAATGATCATGCGTGCACATACAAATGAATGTGCTGTGTGGTTAGTCACACAGGAGGACGTGTCAGACAATCTGGCTTTCCCTGTCAGTCATGTCTGGCAGCCCGCAGTCCTCGGGCAACACCGAGAGAGCAAAGCCCTCTTTAACCTTCTGCTAGGGACGCATAACCAGGGAGACGCACACAAAGCGGTTGATCACCGAGCTGCATGCAAACATCTATACATACCTGGGGTGTGTCTGGCTTCTGACCAGCAGGATTCACATCTGACATTAGCAGCAGCAGCAGTATTTTTCATGACATGCTAATAGCAGCTTGCTGCATTGGCAGAAATGACACAGTAACAGCATTTACAGGCAGCCCTCGCAGCTGGCTAACCAGTATCCACAGCGCTATCATTTCCATGTTGTCACCAGTCATTCATTGCTTAAGCTCTGCTTAAGTAGTCACAACTGCTCGACATAAAGGGCCCGTGGCGATACGTCCCGCCAGCGCTGCCTGTTAACTCAAATGTAACACGTTGTCCTCCACTTCACCCCCACCAAGCTGGGACTTGGAGGCAGACACATAAGATGCAGCCGAATGGCTTCAAGAACTGGCAGGTCCTTCGTGGTTTTTCAGCCAGACAGTGAAATGGAGCCAGAGGACGAATGAAAATGAAGAAAGAATCAGAAGAAAAGAGAAAAAGGCCCACTATAGCAGAGTAAGGGACTGTAAAATAAGAAGAGAAGAAGGGATTGATTAAGAAAGAGTCATGCTAATGAGCGGATCAACCTTCCTGGGTAGCCTTGGTGGATGGCTGCCATCTCCATGTGAATGGCCCGGCTGATTAGCCAGGCAGATAAATGCAGGGAGGGAGGGGGGATTAGGTGTCCCTACAACCAAAGACAAGGCTCCTAAAGGAGGACAGGGAACCAAGGGTATCACGCTTAGTCGAGCCAGAAGCCTGTGGTGCAATCATTTATCTCTTAATTAGGTGGCAGGTTTAACTAAAACGCCCCCTCTATGAATGAGTGAATGCCACGGGAGCTGATGGGGAAGGATGTGCAGACTGTACAGCATGTGTGTTTGTTAGGCCTCATTCATAAAACATCTGGATTTCAACTCAGTTTATGTTTTTCTCTTTGCATATATGCAGTTTTGGAGAAATGGGAATATGTTTCAGGAAATATTTTTCAAACATTCTTTTTAATAACTAGCTTTAAGAGTAATATACTGTCTTTTTTTCCGATGTGTGTTGAAGCGCTGATGCGATTCCCCCACTTTCTCGTATTTATAGCGAAAGCACTGCATTATTTTCTACACTCTACTCTTAGAGCCAGAAAGTTACGTCAGTTCACTTAAAACCTTCATCTTTCATCAGTGGCAGACTTGCCCATCGGGGCCACCGAGAGCACCCAGCGGACCGAGGGTCATTCTGGGCCTTTAACTCGACCAGCGATATTGTAGCAATCAGGAATAAGTTGATGGATCTTTCAGAATCCGTGAATCAGGTGTGACTCTTTCACTCACAGACTGCATGCTGTCCCCACCGTCTACATAGCATGATAAAGACACACAAAGAAGCACACTTTCAGCCTCTCTCTCTATACCTGCTTCTCTACAGATAACATTTAGATAAGTCACACAGCGAAATGGTCGATCAAAAAAAAGAAAGAAAATGTGCCGAAGACAAGGAGGGAATATAAAGGAGTAAGACTAAAAATTGGTGCCAGTCAGTCAAAAACAATAACTAAAATTTCTAATAATCTATTTTACATTGTTGCTATGCTCATTTTTAGGATTAACTAACAATCTAAAAGATTGTCTAATCTGATTTGATTGTCTAATAGTTAAATATAAAAGTATTGTTTTATAAAGTTTGAGCTTACTCTGTATCACATGCTCATACTGTTTTAAAAACCATAGGCTAATAGTTTTGCATGTTTGTCCTTGTGTATTTGTATGTGTTCTGATCGGAGTATTCCTACAAACTTTCACTGCTGCAGTCACCTCCATGGCATTCAGTCAGACTGGCTTTCCTCGAGGATCACCACAGTGTAAAAATGTCCTCATTGTGATTGTTACTACAAACCAGTACTGATAACAGCCATCGTATTTGATAATTAAATATTGATTTCATGTTAGTGACACACATAACATCCTCAGTTATGGTTTACTTTTTGTATAGCTTTGTATAGTTGTGGTTCAATAGTACTATAGTTGTTTTTTCTGTTGAATTTCCTTAGAAATGGCAAAATTTCTTTGGTCATGATAAATGTGGGGTGACCATCTGATAACGATAGCTGCTAATACCACCTGCTTACCCTACAGTACTCGCAGTCTAGAGGTTTGCATGAACCAAGTTTCTGTATTGATGTGAAATTCCGCGCCTGACTTGTTATTTGCTCCTTTGTCTCGCACACAATTTATGCTAAAACTGTAAAGTTAGCGTAATTGAAATAAGTCAGTTCACTCTTGGCCACAAATGGGGTGGATGTGGCACTGGAGGTAAAGTGGGTCACCCTCTAATTGTAAGGCTGGTGTTTCAATTCCTGGCTCCTCCGGTCCCCAAGCTGAAGTGTCCTCGGGCAAGACACCGAACCCCAAATGACTCCCGATGCAACCATCAGAGTGTGAGTGTGAACGTGAGAGTGAAAAAATACTTAAAGCCATAGAATAAAGTGCTGTGTGAACGGGTGAATGTGGCTTGTAGTAAAAAGTGCTTTGAGTGTTCAGTTAGAGTACAAAACTGCTATATAAGTGCCGGGCCATTTACCAAATGTCAACCACAGTGTGGTGTTAAAGGAAAAGGCAGCATAAAACCAAAGTTGGTAGAATTCGTCTTGAACGTCTGGTCCAAATTCAGTCGAGTCCAGTAGTTTTAAAATGACTCACTGACCAACTGACACAGGCATAGCTGGTAAGAAGCGGGGAACTGAAAATTAAAGCCCAGCATTATATTTGTGATAGCAAATGCCCCGTATCATATTAAACTACAGTTGTGGATTAACTGAAATAACTGAGATCATAAAACACCCAACTTTGATATCTAAGTCCTTAGAGTTGATCCAACAGCGGTTAGGTCACTGTTCTGGGACGCAGCTGAATGTGGGTGCATTCGGCTTTCAGCTGTTTGCAGTGCACTAATTCTATGTCTGACATCCAACAGATGTTATTTGGTTTCTTTTTTAACTTTGACCAGTTGCTGACTCCCTTTTGTCAAACTGAAGCTTAAAATCTTTGAAACATCTACCCGCAAATGCTCCACATGGATTATTCAGACATTTGGTAGTACAATAAAGCTGCAAACATCCTGTGGCACACACAGGAGATTTCTGAGGTGCTGGAAACGAAGCCTGTTTAGTAGCAATGACTGACTCTTGCTCAGTTTTTTAATTGCTTGTACTAACCATCAGGTAGTAACTGATGCTCGTCTGGTAAATGTCTAGGTTCGACTTTATGTTTACAGGGATGGTATCACTATTTGTAGCAGTCAGTGTTGGGACTAACGCGTTATTAAGTAACGCGTTACAGTAACTACGTTATTATTGTGGTAACGAGCACGGTAACTAGTTATTATGCCAAAACCAGGAACGCGTTACTCGTTACTGGGATTTAGATAGGCTCGTTACTCGTTACTTCGTGTGGTGGATATCGCGGAGCTTCCACAGATTCAGTAACATTAGCAAGTGGTGGAAGCCAGCAGGTGGATGAAGGAAAAGGAGGCAAGAGGAGAGACCCAAGCGGCCGCCGGTCCGAGTGTCAGGTGAACTGAACTTCAGGTAAGAAGTTATGACCTGCAGTCTATCTGGGTCAGATATAAACCAAGTTTAGGTGGAGTTTATTTTCGTTATGCTGACTTCTTCGTACTGCGTGCTAGCTAGCATGACGGAGTTTCTATACAGCTGGGTGGGTGCTATGTTACTGATGTTGAACTTTATTTTGTTCATACGGTTAATTATTAGAGTTGCCAACCGTCCAGTAAAAAACAGAATCTTCTCGTATTCAGAGAAAACATTACGCGTTTCGTATTGAGGTGAAAAGGAACACAGTTTGTCCCGGACTTCAGCTACAATGAAAAAGACACAAAGCTGGAGTTATTCTGTGTCTTTGCTGCACAGCTGCCTCTTCATCTCTCATTCTCTCCCCTCCCTCTCCTGTTTCTACTTCAATCATGAAACTGATCAATGATCAGCTGATCGGCTTTTCTCCCTTGTTTGTTTATCGCCCACTTTGCACCAGAAAGAGGAAACCAGCGGATGTCGCGTTAAACAACAGCAGCACGTTTGATCAGCTGTTGTTAGAATTTATTTAATATTAATTTCTAGTATCAGCTGATGTTTGCTGGAGCCACAGCTGTAAAGTTGCTGGTCATGATGTTTGGTTATCTGGTGAGAGGGAAACATGCAGATGAAACCAGGAGATGTCCTTACTGAATCATCAGAGCTGAACAGGTGATGGAGAAACAGGTTTACCTGTTAGGTGACATGGATGAGTTGAAGGGAAGTTATGAACTGTTTCTGAGAGACAAATAACACCAGGATCCTTTTCTACGTAGCTGACAGCTGGTAACTGTGCAGGTCTAGCAAAGTGTTGCCAGGGGGCCAGGTAGGGCATTAACAGGGAAAGGGGGGCACAAAGAAATACTTTCTTATTCTCATTTAAAATGTCTTGCTTTTAATAAATAATTTTCTGAGTCTTACAACAAATGATTGATAGATACATATACACCAACAAGACAGTGAACATCACTGTCACAACAGTGTTTGTTTTCATTCAAAGGCTTTATGATTTTTCCTATAATGGCTGTCGGTCTCTAGTCAAAATGCCCGGGACGATTTTTTGTCCCAGTCCAGCTCTGTATGCAGCTCATCTGCAGTCTGGTGTTACCTACATCTTCCTATTCAGAAGGCAGAATTTCTGAGTTCTGAGTACAATCAAAAGCACCACGACTGCAGTTTTTGTGTTGGATGTAAAAAGCGCACATGACGCTGTGACGTAGGCTAGAATCATGGCGGCGGTCAACGACGGTCCAGGCGTGGGATTTCTCTCATGGAAATGTGCACATTATCTTTTCCTTTCTATTGGTAGGTGGCACAGTGCACTTGTGGCAAGTAAGCAAGCTAGAAGACTGGCAGTCTGGCTGGGTATCCAGTTACGGATGCAACACATTAACAAGAGAAGTCTGAGTAAAACCAAAGTTACTTTCCCTAGTAACTAGTTACTTTGAAAGTAACGAGTAACTTGAAGTAACTGAGTTACTTTTGATGGAAGTAACTAGTAATGTAACTAAGTTACTAATTTAAAGTAACTTACCCAACACTGGTAGCAGTAAAGAATCTATAAAAGGGAAAGTGCGCCCAATGTCATTCATGCACACCCTCATATTCTCTGTATATGAACCTGACGTGTACTTTTATGCTCTGGGTTATTTGGAAGTCTGTGTCTGAACACATAATGTTCCCAGGCTCATTCACCGTGGTTGAGTTGGTGGGAATCTGACTCACAACAGCTTGTTGGTAACAGTGGCCCATTCAGCGATGAAACATCTTTCCCAGAAGCCCCTCAGGGGAGCTCCATCAATAGAGAGAAGAAGAGGGTGGAGGAAGGACACAGGAAGTTACTAAAATCTGCATAGAGATTGGTTTGACCTCATCGCACCCCACCCCCTCATCACTCCGCTGAAACCTTGACTGGACACAACAGATGTTTGTGGAGGTGGAGTCAAGGGATAAAGAGGGGGGTGAGATGACAGCTGTACATTGTCTGTCCACACCAGCTATTGTTTAGAATGAGAAGGAAGGAGGAAAGGAAGAAGGAATCATTGATTGCTGGTGTTTAAAACAGCATTTTGTGCAGCACTTTGAGAAACGCCAATAATATGATTGACCTAAAAGCAGAGTGAGAGGAGAGCAGAGAAGAAAATAGGAGATAGAGTAAGGGAATAAAATAAAGGAGCTGGTTATGCATTGTGTAGTGACCAGCTATTCTTTGGACCGTAGGTTCATGATTATGATTTCAAACTTGAATATTCTTTCAGAAAGTTAAGAAACCTGCACTAGGTAGGGACAAAACAGAAAGCATATCATTACATGTAGGTGTATATGCTCAGTGATGATGTTAATTAGAAAAACGCTGTTTCATAGCAAATATTATGGTTTTAAACATTACGTAGCCTATATCTGCAGTAGTCCGCAGGCTACAAAACCATAGTCAAGTTCAAACAAATGTGTCCAGTTTAAACACTGTTAAGTTTGAAGGCTGCTATTCTCAAAACTAACGCAAAAATTATAGTTTCTATGCCTACTGGGGCTCAGATTCCTGTGACATAAATTTTGTCATCAGATGGGTAGTGCAAGGGTCGCTGTGGACGTCCATGTGCCTGCCTGTTTTTTGTGCCCACACATGCTCACCTCCAGAGCACCAACTATGCATGCGACCCAAGCATCGGACTTCAACTAGACATTAAAGAAGTCTCCACATGTCTGTTTCTGTTTCTGCAACAGTGTATAATCTAGGCTTTTAAAAGACTTAGCCATACATCCATTCTTACAGACTTTGTTACTTATATTGCAGCGAGAGCTTATCCCAACTGTTGAAAGGCAAGAGGCAGTGCGTTGCTTAGACAAGGTGCCAGTCAGTGTTGGGAGTAACGTAATACATGTACTGGTGTTACATATTTAAAATACAAAATATGAATAACTGTATTCCATTACAGTTACCGTTTAAAAAGGTGATAATTAGAATACAGTTACTTTGTTGATATAAATGGATTACACTGCGGTCTGTTCCTGTTTCATATGTTAGGCTATTGCCGCTCTCTTTTTTTGGTAGCATTGCCAGAAACCCAAACAAAGCATCTAATAAGAGGCTCTAATGTAAGCGTTAATGTTGGTGGCGTCAGTTACACAATGGACCCAAAGCCAGCACAACAGAGCCAGCAGTGCACGGCCAGGAATGCATTTCTTACTTGGAAATTTCGACACCACTTCATATTTAAAGACGAAAGGAACGGGCAAAATCTGACTGTGCAATGCCAGAGAACTAGCATTAGCCTACTGCAACTACCTTGTTTTAGTTGTGGTAGCTACCTGGGTTATGTGCCACTTCAGTATCTTCGATGTACTATTGCTGTGTTTATTACTATTACTGAAGGCTACTCGCCACCGAGCTAACATTTTTAGCTGGCGTTAGCTGAGGTTAGTTCATAGACTGCAGACTGTTAGACTTGATGGATAGCATTAACAACCTGCTAGCTGCAAATAATCAAGTGCAGTTCTGAAAGCAGTCTATGAACTAACAGCTAACGCCAGCTAACAACGTTAGCTCGGTAGAGAATAACCTTCAGTAATAGTAATAAATCACACAGCAATAGTACATTTATGTAGTTCTAAAAAGCATGACAATATATTAAGTAATCCAAAGTATTCAGAATACGTTACTCACATTGAGTAACTTAACGGAATATGTTTCAAACTAAATTTTGGGGCATGTATTCTGTAGTTTAATAAACAATTTTAACACTCACATCCACACGTAGGCCAGTATAGAATCACCAGGTAGCTTACCACCTATGGCTACCAGAGTACCAGGAGAATCTGTGTAGGCATAGAGAGAACACACGGACAGGCCTCACCCAACCAGCATGTTTACACCAAGGACACTTTAAAGCATCAACTCTCAGTTTGTTCCTTTATGAACGTCCCATCTCGACCTTCCTGTGTGATCAACCACACAATGGTATTGTATTCACTCTACTTGATCCATTTTAAAGGCAGCTATGCTTTGGACAGAAATGTAATCTGAGCTCTGGAATCTCATCTCTAAATGTTTTCATTCATTCAGTTTTAGACCCAAGTTCATCTGCTGAAAAACGTTAAACGCTTAGGTTTTTTTGAAAATTCAGAATGGCAAGGAAACACGGTTCATGCCCTTTGACGATGAAAGGTTTTCTATTGAAAGGACTGAGAGCGAAAAGGAATTAGCATTCATAAAATGAAGCACTATTCAACCCATAATAAATAAAATTTTTAATGTTTTGATTATGTGATGTGTCATTTTTTTCTGCTTTCATTCAACTGTGAAGATGTTCAAAAACAAACCAGAAAATTTTTAATCCTAAAATCATCATTTCTTCTGTTGCTTGGATGCTGCAGAAGTAGATTAATGCGAGAATGTTAAAAACTAATGAGAAGAAAGAAAGAAAGAAGGATTAACAGAGCAGGAGAGACAGAGACAGATGGGTGAGCGCAGGCAAAAGTCCTACATGGTGGACAGCCAAGGCTTACAACTTGATATAGGACACAGAGAGGGAGAAAAAACTGCTAGGTCAGGCAAGAAATCCCAAAGGCAGAAGAGAAAATTCATGACATTCGCCTCACATCAGCAATATCAATTTACCAAAAAAATAAAACACAAGGGAAATTTAAAGACAGGGCAAGAAAGTTGAGGGAGTGATAATGATGCTTTTGATACTGGTAGAAATCCAAGTATAGAAACATCTTTTCCAAATGCCTTGCTGGTGCAGCCGAGGGAGGGGGCAATAAGCCAGAAGGGCTCGTATCGATGCAGCAGAGGTCTGAAGGGATTGGAATGACAAGGCCAGGCTGCTCCCGAGGGGAAAAAGTGACGAGAGTTGTTCCAAAGTCAGCTGTGCAGACACCGGTCCTCGCCAGCGTAGTCCAATGGAACACAATTAAAAAAGAAAAATGACAGCAGTTTTAAAAGACTAGAAGCTTAGTCATTAGATTTGTTTCGCAGAATTTGAAAAAGAAAGGCAAAGGCACACTTGGATCCACTCACACATACACAAACTCGAGTACATGGACATCAACACCTTTAATTGTACATTCTTAATGTCAATCTTAATGGTGTGCCAGATTTTTTAAATTAGCAAGTGGCTGCATGTAAGGTGACTGCTTTGGTTTGGGTATGAGGGACTCAGATGGCAGGATGCAGCTCGAAAATATTTTAATAAATAAATAAAGTTGCAACGACAGGTAAGTATTTGCAATTAGTTAATGAATTAAATTCAGATAATTCTAAATAAAAAAAAAGATTCAGTTCACTCAATGTCATTTCAGGATTTCTTGCCTCTGGGTTTGAGCTCAGTTTTCACAGGTTGGGCAATGACAAGTTTTTTTGCAAATAAAAGGCAAAAATGGGACAAGCAACAAATTTGCAAATGCAAGAGCAGATGACTTACTGGGATGAAGGCAGACAGGGAAGAAAGTAGCTAAAAATCCAAGAGCTAATAAGCCTGAACAATGCTATCATACTGAGTACTTCAATCTGGCGATGGCTCAAGATCAGATCTAGGGTTAAATATTGCTGGTTCAATTCAGTTCAGTTTTATTTATATAGCACCAAATCACAACAATGGTTGCCTCAATGTGCTTTATATTTTAAGGTAAAGACCCCAGAATAATCCAGAGAAAACCCCAAGAATCAAACAACCCCTTATGAGCAAGCACTTGGTAAAAGTGGGAAGGAAAACCTCCCTTTTTAAAGGAAGAAATCTCCAGCAGAATCAGGCTCTGGGATGGGCAGTTATCTGTCATGATCAGCTGAGGAGGGATGGGAAATGTGCACCAGCAGGAACTAGCAGAGCCCTTGAATGGTAAGAATCTCATCACCCGGGGTTCAAAATGTGGAATCATCTTCAGCAAGCTCCTATAAGCAAGCCTTTCCTCTCTTTTTGACATACATAAACTTGGATTACCACAGTCAAAGCATCCTAATTTATTATTTTGTTTCTTTTAGTATTGCATGCTAATCAAGAGTAGTTAAAACTTAATATTTATTCACATATTTTGATTAAATAAAGTAAATGAATGAATTGTTTTCTAGATACCAGTTTTTCTGCAGTGTGTTTGCAATAATCCCAGGATAACTCAGACTTAACAGCAATTTAATTTTAAGACTTTCAGTTGAATGATGAGACTGTTAGTTGATTATCAGTTAGATCAGCTGACAGCATGATGATTTGGTGAACTAGCATGAGGAGACCTGTAGAGATGCTAATAGGAAATTGCTTAGGAAATTAACTGTTCATTTGAACATTAAATCCCAAATGCAAAACAAATATATTGTCCACTTTTTGTGTGATGGGGGAGGAATATCTCTCTCCTGCATGCAGAGAAATCTGCTATTGAATTAGAGCATATTAACAGGTTTCATGAGAGAATGTTGAATTCAGACTTGACTTAACCAGGGAATCAATGAAGACAAGGTAATATGCAAGAATATTGTCTTTCTTTCAAGCCTTGGAGCTTTTAGAGTAATCTGATAGTAATGATATTAATTCAGACATTATTTTCATAATAATGTCTGAATAAAAAGACATTTCGAGGTCATCCATCCTGTAGTTTAAATAGTTAATTTGTTTCATCTAACAGCATGGATAAATAAAGCTGAGCATCATCTGCACAGCAATGAAAATTTATGTATTGTGTGTAAATTTATGTATAAAATTATGTATGAAATGGTATTGTGCAAGTATAATGTAAAAAGTATTGGTCCCAGCACAGAACCCTGTGGAACTCATTGACAAAATTTCCATTTACATATACAAATTAGAATCAATCAGATTAATGTGATAACAACCACTGCAGATCAGTTCTTTTAATACTAATGATGTGTTCTAATGTCTGCAGTCAAATATTGTGGTTAGTAGTACAAGCAGGACAAGCACAGAGACGAGTCCACGGTCAGAGGCCAACAGAAGATCATTCATAACCTTCAGTAGTGCTGTTTCTGTGCTATGATGCACTCTATCCTCCAATAAACCTCCTCTGCAGGTGGTCAGTTAAATGTTTGACAACTACTCTTTCAAGGATTTTAGAAATAAAAGGAAGCATATAATTAGCTAAGACAGTTTTATCAAGTAAGGGCTTATTAAGAAACGGTTTAATTACTGCCTTCGTAAAAGGCTGTGGTACGCAGCCTGTTAATAAACATAGATTAATCATATTTAAAACTGAAGTATTAAAACACATATTACTGTCTATCATGTGTCACAGGACGTGCTTTTTACAGGCATTATGGGACATTTGTTAATGTAAGTAACTTAAATGGTGTTAATGCATACTTATGTTTAACACATTTCTGTTTTTCCACATTTACCTTGTAATTACTTATTGCAGTGAATTCATTATGTAAATCACTAGTAAACTAGGAAAATGAATAGCATGTGAAACAGTTGTTGTGTGTCCTTTCCCTGCTGTTGTCCTTGCATACAGTCTCTGCTGTAGTGAGCTGCATGGGGATGCACCACTCATTCACTTACAGCAAGAGGAGAAAAACTGCTTAATTTAGAAAGGACAACCTTAGCTTTGGATTAAAAAACAACAAATACATAAATGAATCGTATTCAAGCACCACATTTGAAGTTTCCTTTTAAATATAGGGCATTAGGAACCGTGATGTTTGCTTTATTAAAAATGGGAAGCAGGTAAAGCTTGAAAATTTCAGGGAGCTGATTCTCAGGGTCAGGGTGCCTGAGAGTCTTCAGTCTGCAGAGAGTTAAAAAGTGTAAATGTTAGATGCACCTGTGCAGGCTCGGACAGGTAAATGCATCAGGAGATGAGATGTGGATTTTATTATCCAAAACAAATCATGTAAATTAATTAGCTGTTGATGTTAAAAAGTGTTTGAAATGTCATCAGTTACTATGAATTTATAAATATTATACACTAATACTATAATCCAGGATTGGTGTATTAACATAGATAATACAGATATATAACACTTTAAATATTTAGTATATTTTTTTTATATATTTTTTTGAGCGGTTGGCATATTTTCCTTATCTTGTGTCTTAAAGCTCGTTTGACTCCTCCACCTTCCCAGTGTCTCGACCATCAGCTGGGCTCCAATAGAAATAAAGATTGTTAACAAGACTTCTCAAATATGCTCTCTGACTTTCTTCATAGCTATTATAACATCACATTACTTCCCACATTGACTTTTGTAATTCTCTCTTGCATGGTCCCCCCCAAAATCCCTCCATAAGCTTCAACTGGTTGAAAACTCCGCTGCCTGCATTATTACCAGAACCCCCTCCTACCAGCACATCACCCCTATCCTTCAGGAACTTCACTGGCTCCCTGTGAAATTCCAAACAGTATTCAAGCTTCTTCGTCTCACCTTCAAGGCCCTTCTCAGCCTTGCTCCTCCTTACCTTTCTGACCTGTTAAGCACTGCCTCTTCTGCCCGCTCACTTGGATCTTCTTCTTCTGTCCAGCTTGCTCTGCCTTCTTTCTGCCTCAGCACCATGGGAAGCAGAGTTTTCAGTTGCTCTGCTCCCAGGCTGCGCAACTCTACCTCCGGATATAAGAAACATTGGTTCTCTCCCCAAGTTTAAATCTCAACTCAAAACCCATCTGTTCAAATCTGCATATTCACTGTGAACTTATCGTTTATTTATTCTATCTTGTGTTTTTTTTTCATTGTTCCTCATTTTGTCATTGTTTTATTATGTGTTTTATTCTATTGTTAAGTGTCCTTGGGTGTCTTGAAAGGTGCTTTTAAATAAAATGTATTATTATTATTATTTTAAAAAAATGTTTCTTTCTCTGATTGATGTTCAGTTATATTTTTTTCACGCTAGATCATTCTCAAAGGGAATACATTTGTTTAAACACACTAGTAAAAAAAAAATACATGCAATTAAATTATAAGTTCATATTTAATGAAGCAACATTTAACTCAACCCAGTAAAAAGTCATATTTTGGTGTCTATTTTTTGATTTCATAATATTGGGTGAAAGAACCCAGTTTGCAATTATTTAGTTGCTCATTGTTGTTATTAGGTATTTGTTAACCTAATCTGGGATCTACTAATTTATCTAACAACTGAATTTAATATGTGTGCCCTGTTTAAAGATGACAGATCAATGCAATGATTGATACTATTGACACCAATATGGTATCGATACCGATATGTTGGTATTGGTATGGGATTGATACTAGCATGATTGGATCACTACTTTGTTTCTATCCTCTAAGACCAGTATGTAAACCACTAAATTATCTTTCTCAAAATGGAAAAATATACCTCAAACATTCACTATGAGGACTGTCTGAACATTTTTGTCTTCTGTTAAGCCTTTTAAGCCCACAGGAGCCCATTTGTGTAACTATTTTTAAATCCTGGTAGAGTTGCAACCAAATAAGCTGGCACAATAATTTTTTTTCTACATATGAAACCGGTGGAGTTGTACTTAAATCTTTTCGTTCAACTTGTCCCAGGTTGCGGTTTCCTTCTACTAATGGCTTTGAAAAAATTGCAACCATCCAAAAATCCAGAAACACCATTTGCAGCACTGATCAGCTGTTCATAGCATTGGAATAAAGGTCATTACGTCAGTATGAACTATCGCATGTCTGCCTTTACCTGCGAAAACCGGAAGTGATGTCATTTTCCCCCACAGGGCTGTTCAAAAGTTTACTAGTAGTTTTAAAAGTTCCGTTTGACTTTATGCCTAGAAGTTAAATTGCACTTTTGTAAGTAGTTTGTTTTGATTCACATGTTGTTGTTTTTTTTGCAAATTTTGCACAATAATATTTATTTTTGTTTTTACTGCAGTTTATAAAAATGTGTGTATCTCAAAAATGAAGATACGAAGATACTCAAAATACATTTCCTGTGGTTGGAAACTATTTTGTGGAACTAGTTTGCATTTACAGTTTTGAGGAACATACCTCAAAAATTTCTGTAACAATAAAAAGTGTAAAAAAAAAAAAAGATTTTCTATTTCTTTGTAGTATTTATTGCACTGTTTATTGTATTTTTTGTAATGTATGTAGTTAGTATGGACTCAATGCACACATATTATTAAAATGTAGGTTGTATTGATGTATAGCAACTTGAAATGCTCCAAAAACTGAAACTACAGCATGTAAAAATATAAAGATAAGCTCTGCCAGGCTTGGTTCTATGGTGGGCTTATAAGGGTTCTTGTTTTTGTCTTGATGTTGACTAAAGTCTGTTTTATTTATAGCCTATAACACAGTTAAACAATGGTGCTTTAGAGACAGGCATAAAAAACCTGCTTTAAAAATGCATGAAAAAAATGAAAAAAGAATAAGAAAGGATGAATTTCTGGACTGGATTTAGTATTTGACTTTTATTTTTGACTTCATTTATTTTATGTTGTTTGGGTAGGTTTAGGACCAGATCGTGGTTTGGTTCAAATGGACCCTTTAACAACAAGCTATAGAGCACCACAGTTTAATAGTGGCTATTACAGATGATGAGTGTCTCTTATTAATTTAACAAAGTACCCCTCACCAGGAAAAACAATAACCTGTCTCATGCTGACCGTACGTCAGTACGACCCACAAAGAATAAACCAAGTGTACCCAAAGGGCTAAAACATTTAGTCTAATAATTCCTGTTGTATCCTAGCAAAACACTGTAATACGTAATACTTCTATTAATCTAAATATAGCTTTGGTAAATGTCGGTTTCTGGCGGGCAAATTATTGCCAAAAATATTCCTTATTTTGTGTTCTTAAACAATTAACCAATTCTTAACCAATGGCTAAACGAAAACAACAGCGCTGTGGGTGTTTTCGAAACAGCTCTTCCAAGCTTCCATTTCATAAATGAGGAAGAAATTAGGAGAAACAGACGTTGTATACAAAAATAAACACCACTCCAAAGAGCTGTCATATGGAACTTTTGAATGCTTTAAAAATGTTGTACTTCTGCAAACTTCACTGAAGAATTTACCAAACTGCTCTCTGCTGTGTATTGACTTTAGCAGTGTTGTTGATAGTGGGTATACATATTGATAATTCAAACAATAGCAGTGCCAAAGAACTTTAAAAATGTTGCCAAAAGGACAGGATGTTTGTTAAAAGCAGATGAAGAAAAACATGTTTTCACGTGTTTAGAACAGCAGTGAATTACAGGTTTTAGTTAAAAAAAAAGGCTTCAGAAAGAATTTTAACAAACACCAAAAAGGTCGAGCATGTTTACTCCTCTATCTTAAAAGAATAAATTAAAAAGTAAAACTACTTTTACTAGTTTCCAAAGCACTAAACAGCCTTGGATATAGTTGCATTTCAAATCTCCTTGTGCCTTACAAAACATTCAAAGCTCCCAGGTCAACAGGAACACGCTTTCCATTTAGTCCCATCCCAATTAGAACAAAACAATGTGAACTCTTTAGTTTTGCTTGTTCTCACCTTTGGAAAATCTTCCTGAACACCAGTGAAAACTGTCACTTCATTTAAATCAAGGACTCAAACTTTCTTGTTGGAAGCATGTTATCAAGAAACCATGATGTTTTGATGTTGCTTTCACCAATGTTGTAGTGGGAATAATAGTGAAGAATGCATCTACAATAGACATTAACTCACCAGATATACACAGGCATCAGTGACCATGTGATACAACTCTAGATACAACTGTGTGTTTCTCATTGTTAATTATTATTGTTATATTTCTGTCATGATTATTTCTGCCTGCTTTACATTGTGTCATATACAGTGATGGGAATAACGGCGTTACTAACGGCGTTACTTTTTTCAGTAACGAGTAATCTAACTAATTACTATTTCTATTGTTACAACGCCGTTACCGTTACTAACAAGAAAATGCAGCACGGTCGGGTTACTGTTTTTCAACAAACAGACGGCTGAAGCTGTCTTCAGCTTACCGCATCTTATATCAGCTGCCCGGAAGTAGCTGTCAACATAAGTAATCTGGGCGCTACAGCGTTTAGCAGCTGCGCACGCTCCCGCGGGCGGCAATCACTTTTTGGCACAACACCTGGAGCTAAAGGGGGCAAAACATCGCATGAGTGCTGCTGTTTGACTGAGGAACACTAAAGTAGTCGGTGTAAGCCAATCACATGACCACTTCAAGATGACAAAGCAACAAGGTGATATATACCAGTTTTTAAATTGTGTTGATAGGCCACGTAAAACCAGAGTCATGATAAAGAATATATACGCGTGTTTTCCTCAATAGTTTCGTCACGTTTACTGTCTAAGGACAGCGCTAGCAAGCACTCTCTGCTTACGAACAAAAAACAAGAAACAAAACAAAAAAAAAAAACAGCCCGTTCTGTTGGTGGAAAAATGCACCATGTCGACCAATCAAAAAATGATATGGAAACATGACATTTGGTTGTTTAGGAAGAGGCAAAGTTTAAGGAATGACGGCGAGAGAGAGAGAGAGAGAGAGAGCAGAAAAAGAGAGAGTGAGTTTAGAGATGTGAGAGATTTGTGACATTTAGCGTGTTTGGAGTGTGTAGTTAATGTGTTGTCTTGTGTAGTTAGTGTGTAGTGTTGTGGATAGTTTTGTGTTGTATGTCAGAACAATGAGGCGACTGCTGAATGAAAACAGGAGGAGAAAAAAGAACAGTGAACATTGGCATTGGTCTCAAGTATAGGCACAACCCAACGTGCTAATGCTAATGTTGCTAAATAAGCAGCGGTTTACTAACACATTCACCTTATCTACTTTGTAAACGGAAAGTACGGAAAGCAAGTCTCACCCTCAGAAACCAGAAGAAGAAAAATCAGTTGGAAGTTTAAAGAGATCTATTTTATACTAAATATTTTCTAAAACTGGCCTTTTTGAATTCGGACTACATCATAATTAAACTTACATACCAACCTTTCATATGTCTGAATACTGTCATTTTTTTTTTTTTGCTCGCTTGTATCTAAAGAAGTCTCTCCAGTCAGTTATCAGGGACTTTGGAACAGCTTGAGTTTACTTACTGCCCACACTCCTTTCACTTTATTGCACACTTTATCGAACCAATACTTCTGCCTCACATACAAAATAAATCCAAAGAGAGAGGAAGACCAATTTTCCAGATGTATTCTCCCCTGTACCTTCCTGTCTCTCTGTCGGTTTGCCGGCTAAATGCTGTGCGACACTGCCTGGTCATAACAGTCAAGGTGTTCATTTCTGCCTGGGTCTAATGCGGGGCAACAAAAGCGCATGGATGATATTAAATATTTACAGCTACATCTTCCACCTCCCTGGTCATCTACCCTCCAGCAGTCTGGACAAACAGCCAACTGGAAAACACAAGGTTCGTGCAGGCACATGAGAAGAAAAGGTTAGTACACGTGTGAGCACATGCATACATATAAAGATATAAATAGGAAATCAGACAACTAAAGGCTTGCACTGTGTGATCTTTCTGAAACACAGCTGGCTCTCAAATGTGAGAACCAGCTGTGCCTTTTAGCCTGTGTAGTTCTTTGGGCAGCATTTTATGGAAGACCAAAAGTGCCAAAATTAGTAAATTAAATAAATGCTCCAGTAAATAAAAGTTAGAGCTAGCTTTATATCCATGCATCTACAGTCACTCCTCCACCTTCACTCCAACTCATGGCTGAAAGTTTCATGTATGAATTAAAAGAAACAAAAGATGTTTCCAGACTATATCTTCAAGAGAACCAGCCTATTCATGTATGTCCTCTGTGATGTCCATTTGTTGTCCATTACAGTCTTGATGTACTAAATAGAGGACATCCTGGACTTTCCATTGATATCGCATCTGTTTGGGTGGGCTGTATTACCTCTAAAGAGGAAGGAAATCCCAAAAAAAGCTCAGCGGGAAGATCTCAGGAGGTCATGCTAATTGTCCTCACTACCGTATTTTTCAGACCATAAGGGAACCGGATTATAAAGCGCATTAAGCGAAAAAAAACAGTCAGATTGTCAAACTTTACTCAGCTCATTCTTCTTGCTTTCTTCACTTCCGTACCATTGATTCATTAATGTTGAATTCTCTCGCAGCTGCTCTATTCCCATATTGTTGCAGTATATCAATGACTAACCTGGTATTGTGGATGGATTATCTCAGTCCGTTTACAGCATCCTGCTATGCGATTGCATTTGTCCCTAACCATCGGGAACCCTCACGTTAACTTTTATCAAGTGGAAAAAAGTGAGCATTCATCCTCCAGCTTCACTGTGCTAATGTTATGCTAACATAGCTGTGTCGCTAGCGATCACGTAGCACATCATTATATACCAGCTAGTCCAACTTCAGTAACCCTAAAAACATCACTGCTGTTTAGTTTTCTCTCTTCATTTATGTTGGAAGTGCAGCAGAGCTGTACGTTTTATTTTATTTTTTCAGAAATCTCTCAGTCAGAACATGCTATATCATGTTTAGATGGAAACTAGCGAGCTAACTTCCTGCTAACTTCTAACTCCGTTACACTTAATAAATTCTGTTTTCATGGATGCCTGGATGTTAAACTTCATTGTTACACCTGGTAAAGCAGCGACGCTGATCATTTTATTAAAGATGATGCAGCAGTGTTCGTTTGACTTTGGGACCAGAAGCGCAAGGAGTTTTGGACCCAGATTACTCCGGTAGTGTCACGGCTGGGGCAGCAGTCGTGTTGAGGATGAATGAGGACCCAAAATGCAAGCAAGCGACTGGTGAAGAGTGTGACGTTTATTTACAAAAGCGGCAGGGTGGCAAACAGGCAGTGAGGCCTGGCAAATAACTGAAGGAGACCTAAACTGGGATAAACTAAAGAGCAAACCTGAAGTAATACGAAACGGAGAATGCAGAGAGACGCAGATGAACGCAGATGAACGCAGATGAACGCAGATGAACGCAGATGAACGCAGAGGTACACAGAGATACGCAGACTACACAGACGAGCCGACAACCGGCACAGACTGACACCCACTATATATACACACACACACACAAACAAGGAGACCAGGTAATGACATACAGGTGGGAGCACAGCTGATTCTAATACACAAGACGACCTGAGGAGACAAGCTGAACACGATGACAACAGACACCGACCTTCAGAATAAGACAGGAAACCTAGAGCACGAACCTTCAAAGTAAAACAGAGAACCCACAGGCTGATTTACAACACACAGGGACATGAACAGAGCACCGAGGACAGGCACAGGTAGGTATGATAAAGCACCAACTTCAGGTTCAACCCTAAACTAATACAAAATCAGAATACACCCGAGGCACAAAATGAACTTCAAGAAAACACAAAACGCTGGGTCAAAATGACCCAGGATCACGACAGGTAGCCGTAATGCTCCGACAATCCGTCAAGCGGTGCGGCTTTGTAGCTTAGCAAAGTCGTACTAAAAAACTTTTTGACCAATTTTTGAGAGCCGTGTACCACATAAAATCGGTTCGAGGTCAGTAAGCACAACCAGAATTCATACATAAGGAGCACCGAATTATAAGGCGCACTGTCGATTTTTGAGAAAATTAAAGGATTTTAAGTGCGCCTTATAGTGCAGAAAATACGGTATATTGTCACAAATGCTAAGCTACTGATTTGTAATGGGGTGATAAAGCTTGTATTTTAAACAGAAAATACAGAGAAAACAATAATGTACCTTAATTATGGCACAGAACAGCCCAAGTGTCGTTATTTATAGAAGCATGCCGAGAGTCCTAATCACACACAGGCATGTTCTGAAAGAGACAAATGAAACAAGTAAAACATGTATATGCAGTCATTCGCATGAACATACAGTGGCTCACACACACACTCTGCAACCCACAGCTCCAGCACCGCCCATGTATCCACATCTCAGGGTGCCATTGTATGCGAGCACTCAAGCAGGTAATTCACTGACAATGAATAAAATGAGATGTAATTATTTTCGAGCAGTCACTTGTTGAGCAAATCTGAATAGGCTGGGAAACATGTGTTGCTCCCGGACTTCATTATTGCTGTGCGTTTTACAGTAGCCAGACAGAGGTTAACGCTTCGCAATCAAATTGTATGCCAGCTTGTGAGCGAGTGCGGTTTTGATTGGTTCGGGTGGCAGAGGAGCAGTTAGTTGGGAGGGTGGTGGAGTTGGGTGAAGGGGGGGGGGGGGGTTGGATTTGAGAGAGGCGAAAAATAAGCCTCTGGCTATCATCACAGGAAATGGCCTGAGACATCCACTTCTCTGTCTCCCCGCCAGCCACCCTCCTCTTGCTGTCTATCTCTCACACTGTTGCTATCGTTCTTGTTCATTTGACCTTTTTCTCTTTCTCTGCCTCTTGAGCTTCATTCCTGCTCTGTCTCCTCGTCTAGCGCTCTCCCTTTCCTAAGATACAGCACCTTTCTCATTCGCTTTCCACCCCTCTATGCACTACTTATCTGTTTTTCTCCCTCTCTGGGTCTCCTGTTCTCTTTCGCCCCACTCCCCTTCACACGTGTCTGTTTTATTCTATTTCCTGCTCACTCTTTTTTAAATCCTCTGTTCTCACATCCTCTCAATATCTCCCATGCTCTTTCTATCTCCCTCTGTTCCCTCCAGTGTGCCAGAGCAGGTGGAGGACAAGCTGATGATAAGTCTCAGTCTGACGTGTTCTCACTGGCAGCTGTCACTTGCTCTCTGAACCTGTGTTATGTGAACCACACCTTTCGTGTTATCTGCGTGCATATAGGTGGATAACACTGTGCTTTTTGTGTATATGGTTGCATTACAGCCAGCGGGGACACATCAGTCGCCTTTGAACCGTTCGCACAAAGGTGGCCGTGCCACACGCGCCCCTCCAAAGGAACCAATTCCGCTCGATTTCATCCAGTCCTGTCTCGGTAATTTGCATCCTTTTTCCTCAGTACCATTTTCTTCTCTCTCTTGGTTTAGTGTCTTTCATCTCAAGGCGGTGCTCATAATACCCACACATACACAGCTCTTGTGGCAGAGATGTGCGAGCACACACATCTCATATCTCTTATTGCCTTGGCTGGATAAGGTTGAGCAGGACCGGAGTCAGATCATTTAACATATTACCAGCTCCCAGGGGTTCCTGTTTATGCCCGCTCACTTCCAGAGCAGAGTGGGATTCCACTAGCTGCTGTGCATTAAGTAGATCTCCACAGCTCCAGAAGGACCCCGAGGGCCTCCAGATGTGACAAATGTTCACGGTGTGGGAAACATATTGAAGATATTCGCAAAATTAGGTCGTGGTAGAGATGCACACACACAGACATGCAGGATGTGAGTGTTTAATGCGTACGCACAGAGATTGTTAACTATGAATATTTAAGCTAAAGTCATGTGATGGTGAGTTGGACACACGCAGCCATGATAACACCAAGTCCGACTAATAAAGGAATTCATTTCAAATCAAGAGGTGTGAGTTTGTTGATGTGATGTTGGTATTGCTCCAGTAAAAAGCCGCGTCAGTGTCTACATGATACCCATTCACTACTCTCGGAAATTTCAGCCTCTGCTCATCAGATTCAGCTTGTTCTCAGCTTTGACTCAACTTTCATCAGTCTACGCAGTCTACTTCATCGGTACTTCAGCAGATTCCTAAACTCAGATTGAATGCTCGCTGTGCTTCGCTTTATTCACTCATCCTGTTCTGTATTGATATAATTTATGTATTTATGGGCAGATTGATGTTGTATTGTCTACTCAGTCACTGCCAAACACAGTACCCATCCTGCCAACATAATTTCAGATTCTATGACGGTGGCTGCACGGAGATTACATTGGATTAGTCAACTTACATCAACATGTACAGCTACATCTATTCCTACTGCGCTTTTTCCTCTCTGTTTTTCCTTTTGTGTATTTTTCCTCCACAGTGTTTTGCCTAAGCAGTTATGGCATCCCAATGCTTAGCCATACCCGAAAACTTCTGATTGCAGAGTCATTTTCTGGAGGTAGTTTAACGTGTGCTAATATAAGAATTGGATATTGGATTGTGTTCCTTTTCTATTTTCCTAAGAAAATGGCAGGTACGTGTAGTGATTTATTGAAACATGCACACAAATCAGAGTTTGTCTAACTAGCCTCAGAGTCAGTACTTTTATTCTTCAGCACAGCCTCATCTCTCCTAGGCAATCTTTCTTGTAATTTCTTTTACTAGTCTTCGGGAATAGTTCTCCAAAGCTCCTCTTTGGATGTTTCTGCCTTTTGTTCACTTCTCCGTCCAGATGATCCCACACTGCTTCGATAATGTTGAGGTTCAGGCTCTGGGGAGGCCAGTCTGTGTGTTTTTCTATCCAGGTATCCGTTTCCTGCATTGGCAGTGTGTTTTTGGATCATTGTCATACTGAAAAATGTAGCCACTGCCAATCATATGCTTCCCAGATGGTGCTGCATGTTGGATCGAAATCTGACAGTACTTTTCTGCGTTCCTAATTTCATCAACTTTGACAACATCCCCAACACCACTGCCTAAAATGCAGGCCCAAACCTCTACAGTGTATTACAGACGGCTGCAGACACTCACTGTACCTCTGTCTTAATCCGCTCTGTATACGCCAATGGTGCTTTGAACTAAAAATTTCAAATTCTGATTCATCGCTCCATGAGACCTGTTGCCACTGATTTTCAGTCAGTTCTTGTGTAATGTGGCAAACCTCAGCCTTTTCTCCCTGTATCCATTCTGTGCTAACCCAACCTGTTCTTGAAAGCCACCCTGATGGTCTGAGTGGCTTCGGCAAGCTGTGGATTGATCAGCTGAGGGAACAGAACCTAACCCTATTTCTCACAGACATTTTTCATCTGCTGGGGGGAGTTTTTTAGGCCTGCCGCGTCTTCTTTTGTCCTCCACATGTCCAGTTTTGTTCATTTTTGGAGGTCAGACGCACAGTATGCTGAGATAATAGGTCTTTGGGAATCACCTTGTTAGCACAAAAATGCTATTTCATGCCTGTCAAACTGAGTTGTCTTTGGCATTTTATTTTTGTAGATTCAATAAAGAAATAGAAATAAATGATGCTAGTAACTAAGTGCCCAAAGATACAATTTAAAATGAGTTTTTTGCTTGTTTTTTGCTACCTTGTGTTATTTGTAGACACAACACTGGTTCATTCCTTGACTTTGCAGACTTTTTTATGCTTGAATGATAGGTCAATGTTAAGTGGCTTAACAAACATAAAATGTTCCTCTGACCTTCAGGAACCCTGAAGAACTATTGCTCAAGACCACTTTAAAAATTACAAGAAAGTCTGGCTCCCTGAAGAAAAATACAAAGAAATGAGGGATGACTCAAGACTTCTGATGTATGGATGGATTCAGCATTATGGGAAACTAGAAAACTAGCTCCTAATGTTATCGGGAAAGTTTTACTGAGGTCACAGATCTAGGGAGCTGAGGGCCGCCTTCCTAGAAGTAACCCCCTGCTGGCCTTAAAAAGAATCCAATTATCCAGTGGCTTCCCTTTCAGACTCAGAAGCTACATCTATGTCTTATGGGTGGCTGTGGCTCAGGAGGTAGAGCTGGTCGTCTACCAACAGTGAGGCCTGAGTTGGTCCGATGTCTCCATCTGAACATGTGCGAGAATCTTCAGCAAAAAGTGCTTGTGTGACTGCCAGAATGAAGCTTATAGTAAAAAGGGCCTTGGGTGCATAGTTGAGTAGAAAAGCACTAAACAAGTACCAGTCTGTTTATTGCCTATGCTTTTAAATTATTGACACAGATGGATAGGAGGACTTGAAAAACCCAGGAGGGCAGTCGGAGTAGAAGCTGGAAAATCAGAGGGGGTGAGTGAGCAAACCAGGCCTGATAGAAGTGGAATATCAGACCGGCTTTTAATTAGTGGAGAGAGCTTTACAAGGTGGACGAGATCAATATGTAGGTCTAGTTTTCTTGCTGTTGATACTTGGACGGGAATGACTGGCTTACTACCAACTGCTAGTACTAATCTCCAAGTGTGTTATTGCTAACATCACCTTGAGATGTCTAGCTAGTGGCTAAACCTCTGTCAAAGCAGGCTAATGACCAATGTAAACATACCCTGACTGTTTGAGAAGCTTCATTTGTTTCGATTTGTACCTGTCAACGTTCTATTAATATTAAGTATTAGTATTAAGGCCTTAGTTTGAAGCTTCGAATAAATCTTTTCCTGCCCACGTTGAGACACATCACATGAATCTCAAACGCACGCACAGGTCGACCTTGTTACAGTAAGGAGTCACATTGCTCGCCACAATCAAGTCAGCAGTGCGTTCACATGCTGCTCAGTACAACAAGGCTTCTATGTTGCTGCATCCGTTGGGAGAAGGGGTTCAAAATATATCCGAAGAGCTCCGGCTGAGACAACAGAGCCCCGTGTTCTCCTTCTCCTGCTGCTCTGCTCCCAGCCTGGTGGAGGGGAGCACAGGGGGTGCTGATGGAGAAGAGTTTCAGATTTCAAAAGGTTTTTTCTTTTCCCCTCCCTCTTCTACCCAACAGGATCAGGGCAAATGCAAACACAACACACGGGTGTGTGCGTGCATCTGTGCAGTGTGAGTTTATTGTCGCAGTCAAAACAGAATTTGAACAGTGCAACACAGTGCCCAGTGTGTGTGTGGTACATGTGTGTGTATCTATGTGTGTGGTAGCTGAGGTACATGTGTGTATTCATATCCAGGTCACCAGTGGAGAGTCTCATGTCCTGTTCTCATCACCACCTGATCTCACCAGTCGGTCTGACACCACAGCAGTGTGTGTGTGTGTGTGTGTGTGTGTGTGTGTGTGTGTGTGTGTGTGTGTGTGTGTGTGTTTGAACATGTGTGCTTGTGTGTAAACAGTATAAGTTGTGTATAAGGGAGTGAAAAAAGTCACATGGAGCCGTTATGTCACACAGTGACCCAATTGGTCCCATATGTGTTGGTTATTAAATTCTCCACTCTCTTAGCCACAGTAGCAGCCTGCTTTTTGAAGCACCAGCACAATGCGTGCCCATCACGTGGTAAAAACCGAGCCCAGTTAGCGGATACCACCCTAGGGAGTGACGGAGGGGGGATTTAAGTTCAGAACCAGGAAGTGTTTTGATGAAAGCGCCTCCCCTCCCCCTCTGCGTTCTTTTCCAGCTTAAACACATCTGTCCTGCCTGACCACCCACTCCACCCCCACAGGCCTACAGCTGGAGCCTCTAGTCAGTGCCATTCTCAAGTACTAAAACATAAATACAGGCATTTGATTTAAACACTGGAACAATTCAAAATATTGTAAACGTTATAGCAGCTGAACATTCAGACTAACATATTGCCATTAAAGAGCAGTAAATGTAATTAGAAAACATAAAGCAGATTCAAAATGGGATTATAAAGTGTAGCACAAAGTATCAAAATTTACCTTCAGGTAAAATGCATCACCATATAAAGATGTTTATGGTTAGCAATTCTTCCACATTTCAACAGCATGCTGTGGACACATTTTGCTAACAGAACTTGTCTCTGTTCATTTTGTTTAAATGTTTAAAGAGCAGGAACTTCAAACTCCATGTAAGACTATGATGCATAGGGGTGGCTGTGGTCACTGATTAGCAGCCACTCCAGAAACTACAATAAGCCCACTGTGCCTACATCAATTAATTACCATATGTTTGACATACAAAATCCTGTGCGATTTCCTTTATTTTGCTGCTGCCTCTCTTACACTGTCGTTCATGTATCCACTAGCAGCTCCCTGCCAACCCTGTTTCTGTTCTTGCTTGATGAAATGTGATAGATTTAAGTTAACTCTTCTGTACTTGTGTGGATACAAGGAAGTGTTTGCACTGTGTGCAACTGGGCCCTGCTTACCCATCCTAGGATAACTAGACTCAAGATTCAAGACTCTTTATTTGTCACGTGCATGGTTATACAGATATAACATGCAGTGAAATGTGACCTGATACACTATTCGACTGTGCAAAAAAGACAGACAGAACTTTATATACAGTGAATGAGTATATACAAACAGGACATTATGTGCAGCAAGTCGGTGAGTTATATACATTATATAAATAAAGATGAAATAAAATAAAACAATCTGGAAATTTACAACTTGTGTACATTGCATGGGTAGGGTGTTAAAGTGTCTTGTGCTATAGGATCTACTTTCCTATTTCCGATGGTAAGTAGGGCCCTGAGTTTGTTTTAGAGGTATGATGTGACTTTTTGGCAAGCCACATAAAGAAGCAAGCAAAACCTTTTAATGTGCATTCATTGCGCCACAAAGTAGCCTCTGCCATCTGACATGTCACGAGCTTTGGCTCCACTAGCATACACTTCCATGGCCTGCACATTCACTTTCATCCAGTCTGATGGTCTTGAAGCTTTGGGTCCAGCTCAAGTGCTGTTTTAAAGTAGCCCAGGCTTCATTCAGAAGCTACATTTGGTTTGGTGACAGTTTTTCTCCTTTGCATTGTGGAGTATTTACCACATAGCCGCAAAAGTAAATAACTTACCTGTAAGTTGACCCCAACAAGCAAAAGCCTCCAGTGCTTCATGTGCTATCCTGCTGAGCAAATGAAGGCAACATTAAACCCTGGTGGTGCGTTGTCACCCACTAACCAACTGTTACTTCCAGAATTATGCATGCAATGCTGCTGAAAGTGAGCCAGGTTTGACTTTAAGAAGCGCAGCTCTACCTTCAAGTGCTCCACATAAAACCTTCCTTCCAGTCATAAATATGACTTATAGTACAAAAGAAATGACATTTCTCTGGTTGGCAAAAAAAAAAAAAAAAAAAAGATTGGAGCCAAAGTAAGCTTTTTCATGATAGAAATCAAACAGCAAAGAGATATGCTGAGCTTTCAGGGCACAGAGGATCCATGAAAAATACAGTTCATGAGTAATAAAATGGTAACATGACAACTACTGTAAAATAAAAAGTAGACACATATGGCACTAAAAGAGATTAAAAAGTGGGGAAAAAAGGCTTCTTTTGGCAGCAGGTGTTGGCAAAGCTTCCTGACTTTATTTCTCCCTCACTGTGACACTTTTATATTTAATGTACTTTAGAAATCGAGTATTTCAGGACTATTTCAGGACTACTTGAAAGCAGAAAAAGTTACTGAAGCCATGCTGTCCAGACCACCCGCCCACCGCCACTCCATTGCACCATGTACCACCTCCCATGTGCCCCCGTCACAGGCTTACTTGCTTGTTAGCGAACTGGCTGTGTTTTCTTTGTGTGGCCAGACCTTGCTATCACATTACTGCACACATGCTGATGCAGCAGCCCCCTGAAGCACCCACCCATCCTACCCCGACTCGGTCTCCGGTTTTTTTCCCCCCACAGTGTAGCCCAACAATGGAGCGCAACAAATTATGATTTCAATTTAAGTAATGCTACATTACAGTTTCCAATCACAGAAATAAGTCGTTACTTTTGTTATCGCCACTTCTAAATACAAGATTAAAAGTTGAATTATCCAGGAAATACACCCCCACCCCCAGCCCATGCACTCCACCCCCATGCAGTTGCCCTGATTAATTTTCATAGAATTAGTCATCGTCCTCCTCGCACATCTCGTCGAGCTCTGATGAGAAATTGCTGAAAAGTTGGCTTTGCCTCGAGCAGATATTCTCTCGACTTTGATTTTATCAAGCAGCTCAGAGAGGAAGGGAAATTAATTTCAGTCCCAATTTTAAAGGATAAGAGGATGCAAGTGACAATTTTATAGTTATGACAGCAAGGTAATATAGTGCTGTAAAAAATACTTTCCCGAGCAGGTAATAAGCAAATTAATGTATTCTTTGAGAAAGGAGTCCAAGTATTTGTGAATTACATTACCTAGCTTATTAATCATATCCCTCTTTGGCAGTGGCTTGTTCCTTATCTCTGCTAAACGACCCCATAATTTAAGAGAATCTATTGTCAGCGGTCAAGGAGACTAACCAGAGTGGACAACCAGTGTTTTTGTAATATGTTGAAAATTAGGGACGGTATAGAAGTAATTGGTCTGGGGAAGGGGGAGGGGTCTTATGCCAGACTTCAATAACATTTTCTTTGGAGCCAGGTCTTAATTTAGAAAAGCTTTAAAATATGCACTCGCACTTTGTACAACACCTTAACAAGTGAAAAACACAGTGCTGTGCAAAAGTTTTGAACCACCTCTCACTTCTTTATACAGTATGTTGATAGGAAATTAGTAAATAGGTGCAGCAATGCATACATTATATGTGAGCGGATAGATGGACTCAAAGTACAAATGCAGACAGTTTGTACAGATCTAACAAGCACCGCACACCAAGAAATCCTACCAGTGGCTGGACAAAGCTGGACTGAAAGACAGCACAGAGGCACTAGTCATGACAGCACAAGAACAAGCTCTAAGTACAAGATCCATAGAGGCTGGGGTCTATCACACCAGGCAAGACCCCAGATGCAGGCTGTGTAAAGATGCAGAATACACAGATACAGAAACATCTGTGCCGAATATGGCCTTGAAGTCCTGAGGTCAAAATGGGAGATGCCCCCAAGGGTGGTGGAGAATGACCGAGCTAAGATCCTGTGGGACTTCCAGATACAGACGGAAAAATTGGTGGTGGCTAAACAACCGGACATAGTGGTGGCAGACAAACAGAAGAAGACGGCCGTAGTGATAGATGTAGCGATGCCAAATGACAACAACATCAGGAAGAAGGAACACGAGAAGCTTGAGGAATACCAAGGGCTCAGAGAAGAGCTGGAGAAGATGTGGAGGGTGAAGGTAACGGTGGTCCCCGTGGTAATCGGAGCACTAGGTGCGGTGACTCCCAAGCTAGGCGAGTGGCTCCAGCAGATCCCGGGAACAACATCGGACATCTCTGTCCAGAAGAGCACAGTCCTGGGAACAGCTAAGATACTGAGCAGGACCCTCGCAGGACTTGCTCCCTAATTTATCGCACCTACTAGCAGGTGCTATGATAAAGAGATAATCAGTGTTCCTCACTTCACATGTCACGGTCATAATGTTATTCCTGATGAGTGTACACAAGCACATTTTATCAGTTTACATGCAGAGCTGCCTGCAGTGATTTGTTTAGTCAAATCTTAAATTTAATTTTCATTGAGCAGAAGAAAGCGGCCAGCTAGTGTAAAAATAACACTTTGGGCTGTTTGGCAATCTCGCTGTGATTATTGCACTGACTTTTTTTTTGCACCAGGGACCAATTACAAGTAGGTGCAGTGAAGGTACCCTGATTGACCAACTGAGCAACTACCTTTGATCACAAGGCAATTCCACTGGTTACCTGGTGAGAGACAACCAGTCTAATTGGTTGCCTCTTGTGAAAGCTTGCAAATAATTTCCATCTACTTTAAAAACACAGACAATCAATCTGATGCATCTTGTTACCGTAGTGAACTCAAATGAAGCTTATGGGTAAGTTCAGCGAGGGAGATCTGTGGTACACATATGTCTGCTTCCCAGGTTTTGGCAGCTAATCTGTGCTTTACGTCACTTCCACTTTCCCACGCTGTCAGCTGATTGTGACATCACTAGTCTAGTCCAGTCATCTTTCTGCCTGCCTTCTTCAGTCCAATCAGCCTTCACATACAACCGAGTACTCACCGCTGATCTGTCATTCCCCCACCTCCTCCCCATCACAGCCTCTCCCTCGCCACTCGGGCTCTATTAAAGTCTCCATCTTCATCTTCACCAGCAGCATTTAGACTCTGGGGGGTCCTGCACTTATCTCGATCTCCGCTGGGATTCCGTTCTGCTTTGATGGGCCATCGGAGTCTAACCGCAAAAATACCTCAAACTGAATTCTGTATATAAATAAATCATGTTCAGTTCCTTCTAATAATCTCTCCTTATTGAGCTGGGTACCAACTTATTGTGTTCTGGTGATATTTCTATATAAAAGGAAGGTTACCAAGCGTGTCTGTCATTGTGACAAACCAAGTGGAGAACTTTGTTTTTCAAATCAGTGAAGTTTTGGCTGGACTTTGAATACAACTGGTTAATGTGAATTTTACTCCGAATTTCTGTGTATGTAAATGTGTTTGCAGATGGCAACAGATTTGAGCGTTTTGCAGATTTATCACAGTTATTATCACAAACAGCTTGCATTTAATTGCCATCCAGGCCCCATTCAGTCACAGACTGATAGACTGCCATTTTATTTTTAACGCACTAAAGTTGCTTTGAAGATCCGAACGAGTCACCACAGACCTGCTGTCTGGCGAGAGAATTGCAACTTTTGGCAGTTTATCACAGTTAATTGTTGTATTTTCTAATGTCAAAAGATGATCTTTCTCACGTAACTCCTTGTAGTTTCTCAAGATTCCAAATTTTCTGCCCCAGGAAGGGGCTTTCATACTGTAAAAACATTTACAGATAAAGCTGGCGATGGCAGACAGGACAGGAAAGCCACCGGGCTTGGTTGGGGAACTGTAGCTTTAATGGTGCCCTTTATATTACCAGACTGAAGCAAAGCAAAAGAAAAAGGATCGGTAAGGGTGTTTATTTTTCCTCCCAGCTGAATAGACCTTCATTGATGGTTTTGGATATGCTGCCTCCAGTCTCTCACACAGGAGCTGGAGGGGAGCTTGTAAAGTCAGCAGCCATACGTTGAGTTACAAAAATAATCCAGGTTTTATTGGGACTGCCATGGGAGGCTGGCATGGGGGGGGTGAGGGTTAAGTGGTTGTACAGCACAATTCACCTCTCTTACAAGAGAAGAACTGTTTTATACTGTATTGACTGCTACACATACACTCTCTTTCCCTCTCTCGCACACACAGTGAGACAGAGGGGCTATTGGAAACTACAGTGGTGATTCCTTGGGAAAAAAAGGCACAAAGGTAGGAGTGTTGACGTGTGCGTGTTCTCTTGTGTATGTGAGGAGGCAGTATGTGTGAATCAGCATGTGGGGGTATTAACAACATGCTGGTATTTAAACTGCTCCTCTAACAATGGGTCTTAAGTTTGTAGCCAGTGCCCACAGTCTATCTGCTAATGGTACCAGTCCACTCACTTACCCAGCAGGATGGAGACACTCCAGTAGCTTTACAGAGTGCCAGGAAATGCTAAATATCGCTAAGCGATCCTATGGCCCCCGTGTAAATGCCACAGCTGCCTGTAAACACTACTTTTGTTTTACAGGACTGTCTAATAGAGATTTCCACTAACTTGACAAATCCTTTTTTGTAACAGGGAAGCAGATATGTCAGGATGATCTGTGGGAACGTCTCAGTCGAGGTGGCATCGGCTGAAAGGTCATCGAATAAATGCGGCCGAGCAAGTTCGGACAGTGTCCCAGGCATTTTCAGGGCAGCACAATCACAGCTGGGAGCAGCGGGGCCCGCATGCTGCACACAGCTCGAAGGACAAAAGGCTCTAGAAGAAATTGATAGATTAGAAAAGGGCACGGTCCGTCATTTGCCTTTTGTTTTCCCTATCAGAGGCCTTCAGTGTTGCTGTGTTTCACGAGGACAACATTATAAAGCATGAAAGATTGCCTGGCTTATGGGTATTTATGGCAAGTGTAAGTATTTCGACTGTTTTTCACGGCTGAGTGAGCTGCCCTTTAAGATGCTCGGAAAGGCATTCCGACGCCCAGGCTCCGGGGAACGCGAAATATGGAGTAAGGCAGGGGCCCTTGGCAGGCAGAAGGAGTTCAGCGTCTGCCCGTCGTTGTCCAGATGCCCGAAGAGCCAGCCGTGGCCGCAGCGGTGGAATATTCCCCCGTTGGGATGGGCAAGGGTGTGGGAGGTATAACTGGCTGTCTCTGAAATTCAAACACTGTCAACCCTTCACATCTGTCTCCTCCCTAATGAGATGAACCCGTAAAATTAGCCCACTGAAATGGGTAGTAGTTATTGTGGCAGAGGGAGCGCCGTGACAGAGATATTTGTCAAGAATTGGATTAAAGCAGATGGCTTTCTGAAACCTTAAACCAGCGTGATTAGATTTTCACCGTTGAACACTGATTGAAGGATGATTGCATTAGATGACACTGAAAAGGAAAGCGACACACAAAAACAAGCCTGATTTACGCAGGGTGGTAGGATCGTAATCCTCTTTGCCCGTTTTCTTGTGCACAGATGCCTTCACCAATCCACTCTCATCAGCGGGAAAAATACAACACGGCTCCATCTGTGAGACGTTTTGCGTTTCATTCAACACACGTGTAGCATTTACTTATCCTCGGCCATGTTAGCAGTGCTGCTCCGGGATTATCGGTTGTTGTGTCTGTCGGTTAACCTACCGTGTTTTTCCTGTGCAGGTGACAGTTAAGAATTATTGGTTGGATTGCTGTGAAGCTTTCCATAGATGCCTGTGAGTCACAAAAGTCTACAGATTTGGTTGATGTCTAGACTTTAGACTTTTTGCCTGGTAGCAAACATACGGTAGTAACAAAAATTTGGGATATCCAGACGGTGTATTTCCACACCAATACCACATTCAGACATCAGAGGGGTTTTTTGACAGAATACTGAATACTTTTCACTCAAACCCTGCTTAGATTTATCGAGTTGTTTTGGAACACAGAGTTAGCCTCGTTAAAGTCTGAGTAATGTGAACTGAATCCAGCTGTGGATGAAAAGCTACAGAAACACATGGTCAGTGTAGGATCTGGTAGAGCTGGCTGTTGTCAACATTCATGGCAGCTTTCTCCAGGCGGGAAAAAAAAAGTGCACGCAAATAATGTGCATTCATAGCCAACCACAAACAAGCCTGAGGCGGAAAATGGCCTTTTAAAGAAGTGCTGCATTTTATTAAACCAAGAATTGTTTTCAGCCAGACACTGGCTGAACTTCTGGCATCCAAAATGAGGGTATCAGAACTCAGGTGTAGCTGTGAATGTATTTTTCTGCATCTTTCGGAACAGAACAGTGTAGGAGGTAAGCTGCCCGTGCGATACTTCTCTCGTGTTTGCCAGTGTTTTTGCATATGGAGAGCTGCCGAAAAAAGACTCATGAGGCAGACTTTGAGGCAAACAGCGTGGCAGAGTTTGTGAAAACTGAAGGCACTCAGTTGCTACAGAAGGCCAGCTTGGGGGCCAGGGGCGTAGCAGAAGATAAAGCGGAAAGATACGAGGGTCCCGAGTGACTCGGTTCTGCCTCGCTCAGCAGTTTTTTTCACCACCCATCTGCACTGACATGCAGCACGCGCTCATTTAGGGACTGAAGAAATTTAATAACCTCCTGAAAACTATTCCTTTCTACTTAAGATGATAAATCCCATAAAGAGAGAAAGAAAAGCAGTGAGGCGATCTATGCAGATATCTGAATTAAGCTGAGATCCAGCGCTGATTTATAGGCTTGGAGACTTTGCGAAATTAAGTGAAAGAAACTCAGGGCTGAACCAGTGGTTTATCTCTGCCATCGAGCTGATCTATCACCCCCCCGACTTTAAAGAAAATTAAGCTCCTTTCTTGTGTGGAGAAAAACCCACTCCTGAACTGAACAACTTTTCTTTAAGGAAAACAGAGCCCAGTTCTTTTCTAATCAAATGCCACGGTTGCGACTCGAGGTCAGATCAAAAAAGGCGATGCACGTTTATAAGCTAATGAAAAGCAATTCGTGGGCCAATTTTTTCTTTCCATTCTAAAAATGCCGAGATTAAAACCTCGCTTGTCGCTTCGTATCTCCATTTAATGAATATACAAGTTGAATGAAATGATGTTATGTTGAGCTGTAATTTCCTTATTCCGTCAGGGGGGAAAGGAGGGAGCTTCTCATCATATAGGGCATGCTTTAATACACTCATCTCAATAGATATTAACCACCGGGCGACTACCAAAGGCAATGAAACATTTGGGGCCGTTCATTTCAGATGAAGACGGGAGATTTCTCCACTTGGTTCCACAAATGTTTACCCATGAAATTGCAATGAGATGAAATGTGACAGATCAGCAGCGGCTGAAAGCGGTTTTCTGTCAAAAAGCTAACGTTGCGAAAAGATATTTAGATTGATTATGACAACTCTGGCTCTCTGCTGTTTAGAATCAAGCCGCCACCGCCCGGTGTTAAACCCATTCATTACTTTTCATTTCAATCTCTTTATGATCTACCTGATAGTCTAACATCCTAATCCTAATCTGAGGTCAGTATCGATCATTTCGTTTGAAGTATAAAGTACCGAGACTTGAACAAGCCCACAGTCGGGTTCGAAAGCTGCACCTTGCGTCTTTTGGCGTCTATTTGCAAGCGAGAGAGAGAGGACACCGAAAAGTTGCAACTACCTCTGTCCTGCAGAAAAGCTCGTACTCGTGAGGCCAAAAGGTTACTCGAGGTAATTGAGGTAGCTGCTCAAAATTACTGTTTCCCAGCTCTAAATTTAAGCCAAAGTAAACCTAACGTCTTACTGTGATGAAAAAGTCCAAGCAGAGCAAAGAGAAGAAAAAAAGAGAGCAGAGGCTCGTGGGACCTGACCTGTGCTCTGCCTCGTAATGAGACTTTACCCCACTTTCTCACTGCCGGGACCCGCTTTCTACTTTTGCCAGACAGTGTTCCTGTTGCTTGCTTGTCACTCATATTACCTCTGTACCAACAGCGCTAGGACGTGTAAGGTCTAGAAGTGGAGCAACAGTGATTTAGCATTTTGAATCCATCGGTTTACAATATAAAAGGAAGCTTTTTTTTTCTTGTTCTTTCGGCCCTGCCTCGAAGCTCTTTAGGGTTTAGTTTCCATCAATACCAGCAAAATCTCTTCTCTGTTGTTGCCGGGGAAAGATTGACCTGAATTGTGAATCACTAGAGTTAATCCCTCCTACGTTTACTATATGAAGAGCTGGATTTCCCGAGCCAGGCCCATACACACCGTCCTGTGCGGATTAAGCTACACTCTCCTTTCGGTTCACGTCTGAGTGTCAAGTGTAGATATTCCATGTCTTTCTTTTGAATCAGTTCTTCAGGTAAGCATGAAAAGTTGCACAAAAGGATCAATTTAATGATAAGTAACAAAGAAATTGTAAAGCGTAACCAGATGAAGAAAGGCAAAACACAATGACGCTGCATTAAAAATGTACAGAGTAAATTAGAAAGGTAACGGGAGCGAGTGTCGGGATAAGACACCGATGTGCAGTAGCAAATCTTGAAATATGAGAAGTATGAGAAGCCACAGAAGGAGCTGCCTGAAGCTTTCAGGTTATGGATGTAGGTGGTAGGAGGAGTTGCTCATGAGGGCCATCACTGAATTTATCCGTTACCTCTCTTTTATGGAGCTGTAACAGTTCTGACTGTTGCTGAAATGGTGCTGCCCCAGCGAGACCACAACATCCTAGAAAAGTATCAAGAGTCCCCCTGTAATTTCCAGAGGACCTTTGGGTGCTTTAACACTTAATCTATTTGGTTCGGCTGGGTTAGTGTGAAAGCTATAATTTGTACTCCTGTGCAAAGCAAACAACAGGAATCCACTGGCCAGACTGTTTTTTTATCTTTTTGGGCAGATTTTTTCTCATTTCCTGACTGATCCACACTGTTGTTATGATATCGGTGCTGTTTTATTATCTTTCCCCCATAAAGGCAACATTTGACGGCCTCCCCTGGACCATAAATGGGGATTTTTGACACCTCAGTCTGATTGTTGTTTCACAATCATTAGAATAGTTTCTGGGGGTTTTCCGAGGATAGCTGTGTAGATGGAAACCACCCTCACTAACTTCTGATGCAAACCCAGTCATTTTGTTCTATTGTCCTCAACAGCTCTTCTACACTGACTGCCTGTCTCCTGAAACTGTGCTGGGAGACACAGCAAACCTGGCAATAGTGCATTTTGATGTTCCATCCTTGAGGAGTTGGAGTACCTGTGCAACCTCTGTAGGGTCCAGGTATCACGTCATGCTACCAGTAGTGACACTGACACTGGTCAAATGCAAAACTCCACCTGTAAAACCATTCCTGTTTCGGGGTTTGTTTAAGTGTTGCCTCTCCAGTGCACCTGTTGTTAATTTCATTAACACCAAAGCAGCTGAAACTGATTAACAACCCCCTCTGCTACTTAACCGACCAGATCAATATCCCACAGGTTTAACTGACTTGATGCTGTACTCTGATTAAGAAGCATTACTTCCAATTTTTCTGTCCATTATACAATTCAAGCCTGCAAGCAATACGCCAAAATGCTGCCCGAGTAGAGGTCCACCAAATAAAATTCCAGTTGACGTGCCTGTAGTAATATTATCCAGTGGAAAATTCAACGTAGCCCAGAAACTCTGACTGACAAGAAGAATTTTGTTCTAGAAGTTTTCGCCTTTTCACCACAACTTCTATTGTACAAGCCATCACTTAAAGCAGCGATCCCCAACCCCCGGGCCACGGATCGGTACCAGTCCGTGAGTCATTTGGTACCTGGCCCCAAGAGTTGAGGCTCAGGTGTGAAATTTATGGTTTTCAGGGTTTTTATCTGTGTTTGTTAATATTTTTCATTGTTTTTATTGTTAACTCGGTTTCCCTGGATCTTTTCCCGTTTGTTACGAATAAATCTTCTTTTTTTTGGTACCGGTACTGGTTTTATTTTGTTGTATTTATCCGCGACACTTTAAAGGCCAGTCCATGGAAAATATTGTTGGACATAAACCGGTCCGTGGCGCAAAAGGGTTGGGGACCGCTGTCTTAAAGGACACTTTTTTTACTTTGAAAGGAGAAAGTCCTACATTAGCCCTCTTCTCCACTAAGCAGTGACCTCAGGATTTATTTTCTAAATGGAAGCCACTGTGTTGTGGAAGATGGGGGGAAAAAAAAAAAACATAAAGCTTCGATATCCCCTTGTGCTGTAAATAATCATGTCTGGCCCACAGCCCTGTAGTCTTAGACACTGTACTGTGGTCTGTAGTCTGCAGTACTCAGTCATCCATATAGAGGGTTAACTCTCTGGAGTGTGAGGCGCACACATTTAACAAACCTTTGATTTATTTCAGGACTTTTATGGCTGAGATGAGCTATTGAAGCTATTCTGAATGATAGTACAAATCTGCATCTTTTTATCATCTCATATTAATTTCTCTGAAGAAGAAAAAAAAAACACATGCTACTGCAGTGCGGCAGTTACTTGCACATCCTTGTTATTGTTTATCAGATGCTGTGAAAATCAGAGTAAGCGAGAGCTCCTGACTCGCTATCAGCCGCTATCTTTCTTTGCCGCTCTGTCAGCCATTAGCTTGTAATTTATGCTTTCACACTCTCGGGGCCGTATGCTCAAAGCGATGGCATTGGCGTACGCGAGAAAGTTTTCGCTTTCACTATGTTGACGGCTGTACATTGATAAACAGAAACGCAGCCAAATTGAGTGCTCCTTCACGCCCACCACAGGTGTTCGAACAAAAAAAAGAGGGAATAAAAGGCTCCCATTGGGGTGGAGGTGTGAATTAAACTCCGGCACAGTTTAGCTTGAAACGTGATACATTTTTAAAGGTTGGAGAAAAAGAAAGAATGAAAGCAAGAAAGAGAGAGCCAGACAGGCTCTGAATGTGCTCCAGTGACAGACAGCTCAAACACCTATATCTGACCATGTAAGTGCAAAAACTAAAGCTAGAGAATGAATATAACAGTAATATATGATCAAACACTAAAGCCGGAGCTGCTGCTTTGACACATTTAAAGATTTTAAGCGTAGCAGAAATTCTTCAGCATTGTCAGAGCAGAAGCATTGGCTTCTAAAGTAAGATATGAATGGCTTTTGCAGGCCCGGAGGGTCATAAAACTGGCTCAGCATATAGGAAATTGAATAAGAGAACAAGTAAAAACTCACATGAAGTTGTTCACTATACTGAAAGTCCCAGAGAGTGGAGAGAACACCGGCAACAAATTGAACTCGAGGTCAGCGCAGGGAACTTCACACTTGACTGCCTCTTCACATAATACATCTGAAGTCTATTTAATCCAACTTTGGGTCCAAATAATCCGTGCAAATTCATTTTCATCACAGTCCTGTTTTTCATTTTGAAGTGTTATTGACTGGCGGAGGCGTTACAAATACAGTGGAAGGTCAAGGTCTGCTTGGGATTGCTTGTTTGCGAGTGTCTTCTCTTTTCATTTAAATTCCTCGAAGGCCACGCTCGCCATCCCAAGAACAACTTCCCTGCACAAAACCCACATTTTTTTTTTCTTTTCCAAGAGTCTCTTGATGTGGCCCGAGGCCGTGCTACTTCTCCTTTTCATCAGCGTGCTGTTTTTAACACACTTGCCGTACGAGAGTCTGACTCCAAATTAGTGTCCTAAATCCAAACTCATTAACTCTCAAGCCAAACAAATGTGTGCCAGATCGTCTGCAACCTGATGTGTGTTTGAGATTACGAGCACTATAATTCAGCCGTTTATTTGGTAATCTGTCTGCGTGAGGATTTGGCTAAAACGGTGCAGGACGTGGAACCATCTGTAGAAGTTGCAGAGGGTTTAGCATCAGGCAGGGCCGAGAGGTTCGCATTTACAGTAAGGCAAATATATTCCTTTAGTAAAGGAAAGATGGTTTTCTAGCAGCCTAGTCTTTGTTTACTTATTTATGCTGGGGTCAAAAGGACCCGTGGTGTCTTGAACAGGAAGGAAAAACACAGAGATAAAAAATAATATGCAATACTTTCTCTGCTAATCCACCGAGATTATCGTTCTAATATTCGCCTTTTAATCTCTTTTTAAGTCTTTTTTTTAGATTATTGTCCAGAGTCTTGTGTGTTTGTTCATGCTGCTCAGGATCATTTTTCTAATATCAGATATTTTACATCTTAAAAAGAGTGGCTGAAATTAGCAGCCTACGTGTATTTGCATCAGAACATTTAGGCACAAAGGGAACCTGCAGGACACAGGTCTCATTGGCTGTGATTCTGCATGGTTACTGCTGTTTGCGTGCTCTGCATCACAACTGATCTAGGTGCTGCTCGTTTTACGCATTCAGTTCAGTCTGCAAAAATGGGAAGTTCTATCAATAAATTTGCAATAGGCGCCAAGAGATTGGCACTTTTCACTGATTTACCGCAGTTAATAGCTGTATTATTACCAACAGGTTCCACGTAATTGTCAGTTTGACCTCACTCAGTTGCAGACCGATTGCAGACTCACTGTCTTATCTTCATCTTGACGCATCGCAGGTGCTTGGAACTTGCAACTTCAAAGCAGTCTTTTCAGAGGCAACAAGTTCAAGCAAGTTCATTGTTCATCATTGCAAAAACAAACAAGCAGGTAAGTTATTTCATAGTAATTATATTAATCAACATGCTAAAATCCATCAGTCTGTTTTAAAAATACAATGAATGCAACAGAAGGGTAAAGCCTTTATCCGAAAACAGCGATTATGAAAAAAAAAAAAGATGCTAGGACAGGAAGAAAGGAAATGTCAGCATGCTCAACTAGATGAAATATTTGTAGCAGTATTTCCCAATGGCTTTGACTCATTCAGAGTAATTTCTTCTTATCAGTTCGCTTGTTAAGTGATGATCAACACTGTTTCCGGGTCCTGCGTTGGCAGAGGCTCTTATTTTTCAGTGTGCTGCTGTGTTGTATTTCTTGTTTTTGGATTAGGCTTCAGTCCTAAAAAAAGCTTTAAAAACTATTTAATTGTCATTCTCCTTTTGTACAGCTTTTTATTAATTCTATTCTATTCTTAAATTCATAGTACAGTGATTAATGCTTTTAAATTTCACTAATCTTACCAATACAACAGACCCTAAAAATCTAATTAGAGTAGCAGCCAACACAACAGACCAAAGCCAACCAAGTCCACAACATCACATATTGGATATAGCTCAGGAAAATGTGCAATTCATCTGCAGTCTCACATTTATGAACAGAAATGTCATAAAAACTTGCACAAAGACATGGTCAAATAGATGCTACAACAAAAACCAAACCAGCCTCCTACAATACATAACCCAAAAAAACTGATGGGAAAATATCAAGAAATAGTTTTCCTCCCAACCTGAAGGTAACTCTGCATTCCCCCTTTTGTCAAACAAAATGGCCCCAGCTTCGGCTCCAGTATGATGACAGATGTATATGAGTGCAAGTCCTCTCAGTCCTTTGTCAGTCATCGTACTCCTGAGATATGCATTCAAGCATCAAACAAGGGAAGAGTGCTCAGCAGCGGCAGTAGATGTGGGCAGATGTCACTAATGACAGCCCCCATGGCTCAAGCTACACATCCTGACGCTAGCAGCACTGCAACTTTTGCAGACTCTCAGCAGAATCTTAACTGCTTAGTGATAGCTGTCATTTCTTTAAAAAGCCTGAAAAACTAAAATAAATCAAAAAGTGTCATCTTTCTACCGTATGATGAGACGTGTCCCAAAAACTCACTGTACTGTCAAAGACAAGAATTCAATTTGTTGAATGTCACCTGTGCTGTCTTCGTATTAGCCTAAAGCTATAATACCTGTGTAGCTAGCTGCAACGTCACATAAAGTACTTCAACTAGCCTAACGTCACCATCCCTCCAAAACCTACTATCATATAGCTTTTTATCTTTATGTCTGAAATCACAGCCAAAGTGTAATTTTTTGTTTTTTTTAGAAATACTTCTAGCACAGTGGTTAGTTTGCATGTTCTCCCCGTGTTTGCGTGGGTTCTCTCCGGGTACTTTGGCTTCCTCCTACAGTCCAAAGACATGAAGTTAGTGGTTTTAGGTTAATTGGTAACTCTAAATTGCCCATAGGTGTGAATGTGAGTGTGAATGGTTGTCTGTCTGTATGTGTTAGCCCTGCGACAGACTGGCGACCCATCACCTGTCGCCCTAAGATAGCTGGGATAGGCTCCAGCCCACCCGCAACCTTGACAGGGATAAGCGGAAGAGATTGGATGGATAGAAATGCTTCAGCCAGAACATCACATCAGTTTTAGATGTCAGCTTTCTAGTGTGCTCACTGCTAACTTCCACCTCTGCCCATTCTCATAAATCCTGTTTCTCATAGCTGATCTTGATTGTAAGACCTGTGAGAACAAAAGCATGATGATTACTTCAGTATTGTTGCAAAAAATCTGGCCCATTTTTCAGCCTAAGTGTATGTTTCCGTTTAGAAATTAAGGATTATTTCTTCCCTAAAACCACCAATTACATCAACAGATACTATTTGATAGAACCTCCTTTGTATTTGAAAGACATGGCTCCAGATTTTCATTATGAAAAATGTAGGATTCTGTTTTGGGAGCGCCACTCACACAGCAGAGACTGCTGCTTTGATTAAAGTGATTCAAAGTGTTTTTGTTTTTCAAGAGCTGTATGGTGGACCGTGGCTAGCACTTTTGCCCCACATATGGCACATGCAACTCATGGTCGGCTTTCTGAGTAGAGCTTTGATTGTTCTCCCGTGGGTTTCTTCTATAACTCTGTCTTTCACCCAGATTGAAAGGACATGCTTGTTAAAGGGCATCCACACATGAAGAGATTTGCTCATCATATATTGCTTTCTAGCTGACAGCTGGCTGTCAGAACATTCAAGGCTCTGGTTGCCTAGGTAACCCTCTTATGTATTTTCTACATTGCCACATGTCAATCAACAGTATTATTCACTTTTATTTGTAGTTACTTCAATCGCTCGCTTCAGAGTTGAGAAAAGTTTATCTTGGGACCTGTTTGCTTCACATCGCCTAGTGGTTATTTGGCTTTGTTGTTTGAAGTTGCTCAGCTACTGTGTGGACGCCGCTTTAGAACACCTGTTGATTGCAAATTGCTCATAGGTGTGGATGTGAGAGTGTGTGGTCGCTAGTCTCGCTGTGATAATCACCACAGTGACACCAGATTTACTAGTACGTCACAGGACAGCAATGGACTTGTGACATTAGCAGTCCACCAAATGGACTACCAACCTAAACCCACATTGCCCATAGGTGTGAATGTGAGTGTGAATAGTTGTCTGTCTCTCTGTGTTAGCCCTGTGACAGACTGGAGATCTGTCCGAGGTATATCCCACATCTCACCCAATGGCACCTGGGATAGGTTCCAGCCCCCAGTGACCCTAAACTGGGTAAGTGAAAGAAAATGGATTGATGGATGGACAATGGCTTTCAAACTAGCTAAGCATGAATGACGAAGGACTCATACCGGAGGGAATAATGTTGTGTTTACTAGTAAAAGAACCCAACACTTACACCACTTAATATCATACTTAATATATCTGTCTCCTTCTGCTGAGGCCGAGCATTTACTATAACGGGATGAGCAGCATTTTGAGTTTTGAGAGCAATCAATAAGCGCATCATTAAAATGTGCAGAGGAGATGCAGACTACAAAATCTTAGAAAACTAAGATTAATGTTTCTTTATTTTCATGAGACAATTAGAGAATGAATACAAAAAAATAAACATTTGTTACAGACTTCATCTGACAACAAGTTTAGTAACTTTATTAAAGAAAATACTAATTATAATGCCGCATTAACATCTGCTTAAGAGATGTTAATCAGTGCTGTGCAATACTGCAAATTTTGGTGTAGATCCAATACCATGTAAATACAGGGCCGGTATGCCGACATCAGTATCAACAGCGGCACCAATACTTTAACCTATAAAAGCAGCTTATGTGGGGGACAGCAGTGATGTCATGATTTAGGAATCATCATCAATTTGCAAATTCTGAAAAAAAATTTAATGACCACTAAATAACTGTGATTTTTACTTTCCACAATACTTAGTTAACACAACAAAACAAACCTTTCAGCTTTTCATGTTTTGAAAGTGGGATTTTTTTGAGACCTGGAATGTTTCTAAAGTACTTTGGGTTGTTTTGATTTGAGCTGTTCGCTTTAAATAAAGTAGATGTGACAGTCGACACAAAAAGGTTCAGACATTTTTCATTCTTTATGATTGAGATGTATTTTTTCATTCCCAGAAAGTAATAATTAACACAAAAGAGTGGGCTACATACTGAACAAAGTGTCCTATCGCGCTAGTACCAGTCCGATTCCAAGACCAGTGTTGATATCACTGCTATCATATTTGGATCCCACCTCTTATGCTAAGCTTGGTGGTCAGTGGCGTAGCACCACCCAAGTCCTGGGTCTTGGATGTATGGGGTAGGAGGTATAAAGGGACTCTGACCTCAGGTTGGGGCGCACTTATATAAAGAAAGAAAAGAAACGTGCATGTTCTACAGTGACTGGTCAGGAAATCTAATGACTGCCTGGGGGTCCTCTGCTGTGTCGGGACCCTTGTTCTGAGGGGCTAATGGGCGGAGACCTGTTTGTGTGCTTCTCGGATTTTTTTTTTTTTTTTTTTTTAAATCCTCTCAGGTCCCTGCTGTGATGCGTACTGCAGAAGTAGGCTGGGGGCGCACACACGCCGCAGCGCCACGCACCACTCACACACACTCCCATATACATCATTTCCATTGGAGAGTGGCACAGAGACGCAGCGCGACGACCACACTGATATATCTGCTTGGTACGGACTGCCGAAACTTCTGAGACAGGGAGGCGGGTAGATCCTTTTAGCTGGTCCCAGATAGTGGATTCAATCCACGCTCTCGTTTCTTTCTTTGCTTTTTTCCCTCTCCTCCTCATTTTCTCCTCCTCCTCCTCGTCTTCCCCTGGTTTCGTGTTACAAAGCCCAGGGAGGGAGTTGCGCGGAGAGCCAGTTCTTCTGTGTGAAAAACTGAATGACAGGATCATATGGCTTGATTTGCCTTATAGTCCAAACATTTTTAGGAGGAAAAAAAGCCATAGAGGACACGAGAGGAACTGCGAGAGAGATCATCAGAAATTGATGAGGATGTGGAATAATTTATAACTCAAATTCAAAAACAAACGTGAGATAACGGAGAAAGCAGAGAGAGAGAGAGAGAGAGAGGCAGAAACGGATACTGGCTCCAGTCGTCAGAGAAGGACGGAGAGCGGGGAGGAAAAGCGCAGGACGCATTGCCCGTGATCATCAGCACCATCACCGTAATAATAAGGTAAATGTGCGCTCGTTATTTCTCGGCAATACTGCTTCCAGCGCTGTGAGGCGGCTGGATTTTAACACACGAACGAAGCAAGCAGAGGCAGAAAACATCCCAAACCCCGGAGCGTCCGAATCTCCAACTGTTGCCATGAAGCCCACGTTTTTATTATGATTTTTTTTTCTTCCTAAAAACAGCACCATCTAAGGTGCAGTGCGTTTGTCTAGACAGATTATTTGGGGTGTTTTGGGTTGCCAGTTTTGGGGCTCAATGCGATGCAACTTTATCTCCTTTTCGCGCTGTGTAAACACAGCGCACTGCGGTCAGGAGCAGTTGGAAGGGAATCAACTCCGGGCTTCTTTCTACTGTATTTCTGTGCATCTACTGTAATGTGCTGCCGCTGCACCTCCACAATCACAGCCCGGCAATGCTACCGTGCAGCAAAAACGCACAACGTGAAGCTGACCTCTCGGTGTGTACTGGTGCAGTAGTGTGAGAATGATCTCTTTTGTGTCTGCCTGTATTTCAGGCTCTTAAGTTCTGAGGGAGTCTGGTGCCTGACAAGACAAACTTTTAGGCACCTTCCTTTGCTTGGTAGTGCTTTTTTCCGCCTCTAATAACATCAATACAGAATCTCCTCGTAATCCTCACTCACTGTGGCCGCTGTCTTCTGCCTGCGAAGGGAAACTGCTTTGTAGATTTCAAAGTTTTCTGCACTTGTGCACATGTGTGGATTTTAGATTTGTGAAGAGGTTTTAATTTTCAGATGCCAAGAAAGAAAGAAAGAAAGAACTGAGTCCCTTCAACTGCTGCCTGTATCCCTCAGTTAACACTCAAAAATGAAGCTCTTATGGTGACAGTAATCCACTGGTTTGAGATATTACTTTGGAGTGGTTTCCTCCTTGTTCTTCTCCAGATTTTTTCCCTCTCTGTCTTTTTTCCTTTGCCTTAATGAAGTAAGTATTAGCTTCACTTGAGTGATTATTGTAATTACTTAGGAGGAGGAGGGTTGGAAGGTGGAGGGAGGGGCGTGTGTCCACACTGGACAGTGAGGAAGTGAGGGTTGGTGTAAAAAGGTGGTAGTTTAGAAGAAGGAAGGAAGGGTGTTGGGTTGGGGGTCCCTGCAAAGGGCTGTTGCCATGTGGGACGGAGGAGATAGGTTTTTAGTAGTGATATCATGCTTGAGGATCTGTTTTGCGACTGTGATATTTGTGTAACTGTCTCAGGAGACTCCCTTTCTCTGTACCACAGGTGGGCGGGTGGCTTCTGCAGGTCTCTGTGCGTCCGCTTGTGTCACTGTGTCATTTGCAAAGATTAATGGAAGCAATAAGCGAGTAGAAATCAGAGTTAGCAAGTTGACATTTGCCGTGCAGAGGGATGTAGCAGTGGATAAGCCTGCCAAAATTCAATTCCCCCACCTTTTAATTTGGTATAAATCAAGTTCACAGACTTTGAGGGGAAAAAAAGAAAAGTAGACACATAATCCTCACTAAAGGCACGCGCAGTATTGCACAGATTATTTGGCAGTGAAGCAGGTTACAAGGAGAGATCTTTCAAAACCAATTTGGTTGTTGAAGGATTCCTCCTGACATCTGCATTATTCCCAGGCTTAAAAAAACAAACTTAAAAATCCACTTTTATCCAGGGTGTTCGCAACAAAGACACACAATCTGTCGCTCTGTCTCTCTCACACACACACACACACACACACACACACCGTAGCCCTCTCGCCCCAGATGTTAATGCCTCTATTGAGAGAGCCACAGGACTCCTGCCGACTCAATCTCTTCATTGTCGGACAGACAATGGACTCCACATCCTGACAGCCAGCCTCCTTCCTATATCCCCCTCATGCAATCCTAAAGCTGCTCCTCATACACATGCAGTGAAATGGCACACAGTCATCCAGGCTGATAGCGCACACATGTAAATGGCAATGCCTCTACAGGCATGTGCGCAGCTTCATTTGATGTTTTCATAAAAGCTTGACTGATGTGGAAAGTCTCCTACTGTGTGTGTGTGTGTGTGTGTGTGTGTGTGTGTGTGTGTGTGTGTGTGTGTGTGTGTGTGTTCCCGTCTTGTCTGGGTTTCATGCCATCCATGCTGGTCCCCTCTATTCCAAGGTTTTGCAACTGATTCGCTTTGACTGATGTGAGTGTTTTGTTTACAAAATGAAAAAAATGCTTGTTAAAGTTTCTTAAGAGGCGCATTGCAGCATAAGCCCCAAAGTTCTTAAATGTCCCATCGGAAAACTGCAATAAATAACGAATCACAGGCAGTTTCCACACATGGGGGTCAACACTGCGTCATAGACCACACGTCGTGACAGAGGCAGATGCCTCCTGTCTGCTCTGTGCCTGCCCGTTTGCGTGCGTTTAATCGTCACCCCAGTGTCACATGCATCACGTCAGCGCGACGTGTACTGCAGCCCACAAACAAGCAGCTGAACACACAGTAAAATGCAACAATGATGGGATCATTGCTGATTATGTAACTCATTTTGCATATGGGAACACACAGAGCCTGTGCTCACGCCGGCTGTGGCGTATCACGAAGGTATAGATCTGAATCCGCTCATCATAATTTCCTTGGAGGCTCTGTGTCTTTTGCAGAGCAACAGTTGATGTGCCAGCTTCCCACAGTAGGCTTTTTTCTTTTTTTTTCAAAACGTGCTTTCATCCCAGGACCGATTTAGTCTATCTGCTTTTCTTTGCTTAAAAAAAAGGATCTCGCAGAAACAGATTTTGTTTTGTTTCTGCTGTTTCACACTGGTCTGTATTTCCTGCTGAGGTGAAAAGAGTTCACATCTCGAGCTATGCCCTCTGTGTTCTAATGCAGCTCAAACATAATCGCACTGATTCTGTGTTTTTTTTAAAGCTCCTTGGTGTATGTGTGTGTGTTAAACAGAGATATGGTTCATGGGAGGCCAGATGCAAGGTCCAGAGAGCTGAAGCAGATGGGTCGTGTGTGTGTGTGTGTGTGTGAGGGGAACAACGTGTGGCAAGTAGGGGCTGGAAAGGGTGATGTTTAGAGAAGAAGGTGTTTAAAGGAACACTGTGGCAAATGTGTCAGGGTTCAGGTTCAAAGTGATATAAACCGTATGCTGTCTGGATGAGACAATGTGTGTGTGTGTGTGTGTGTGTGTGTGTGTGTGTGTGTGTGTGTGTGTGTGTGTGTGTGTGTGGAAGATGTGCCTTCATGTTCCTAAGAGTAACGTCACACACATGAAACTCAAACATTAACATAGTGTTGCACATTAGCATGTCATTAGCACATTAATCACAAACACTGAGCGCCTTTAATTAAACACGGTCACATTTTATGCATTTAAACTTTTTTATTGTTGTTGTTGTTGTTGTCTAATGCGTATGTCTAAAATTATTTACTTCTGCTCTTACACTCTGCCTTTCCTCTGTTTTGAGTGTATAAGCACTGCTAGATGAAGTGCACTACAACTGCCCAGCTGGTGCACTCATTACAACTAAAAAACTGAAAGAACAACGCTATTCTTTGGCATCAATTCTGGACATGCAGAGGAAGGGAGGGGACCGCTATAAAATGTTAAACCAGTAGGAGGATGTATCGTCAGCGCCTATGGTGATGTCAGTGCTAGCTGCCTTGGTAACATTGCTAATTATTGCCTTGCTAATATTGGAAAATCTCTATTGGGTGTTAATGACACATGCTCTGTTGTATTGTTCAGTATATAACTGCATTATTGTCGTCTTTGCTGTAGAAGAATTTTGTAGGATAGGTGGTCAGAAGCTCGAGTGGTTTGGCTAATGGTTGGTAATGTCTTGCAATTGTTGCTGGAGGTTGCTAGCGCTCGCTAGTGGCAAAGTGGTCGCAAGCGCTTCACTGAAAACTCTCTTTGGTTGCTAGTAAGTTGCTAGTAGGCTGCCTGAGTCGCTAGTAGTTTGCATCGAAGATGCCAACTCGTCTGCAAACACTTGCAAGCTCCTCCAAGCGCTAGTGAAACTGTGAAAAGGCAGGTCAAACCGGTAAACGGAGGCTGTTTGCCTTCAAGGTTAAAGTTGTGCTTTTTGAAACGTGTTGGTTGCAGCAGTAAAAAACAACTTTTAATCAAAGGCTTTTACAGTTTTTATAGTTTCACTATTGTTTGGTGTGTACAATGGCGAGTAATATTAAAAACAACTAATTTCAAGTGTAATTAGCTTAAGTAAGGTAATGAATTGCCTATATAATAAATTGAATGTGTTGCAAAAACGTGCTTTGTTGTTCCATTTCTAAACTAAATACTAGATTAAATATTCAAATCCCATAAAGCACCTCATTGGTTTTTGCAGTTGAGCATGCAGTGTGAAAATGCGACAGAACTTTGGACTTCTTTACTTTGCACATTTGCATTTCTTCTTAATGTGAAAGACACTCTGAAAACACACAAGGATGTTAGTTGTCTCAGCAAATTCTGACGTTTCTTAAAACTGACGTGGTCGTCATTTATTGTTCAAGTACTACAGACGGCACTCTTTCTGTAACGCTGAACACAAATTGTGCTCATGCTGAATGGCACACATGCCACTGCACAACCTCCAGCCTCCGTCTCAGTTGCTTTAAGGCCTGCTGAGAAGTTTCCGTTAGGCAGCAAGGACGGATCCGGGGGGGTTTGGCTGCGGCTGTGATTGCAGTTGTTCTGAGAGGAGAAGCTTTTTCTGTTCTGCAACTTACTCTTCCCTTTGAGCTTTTTCTTTCTCTCTCTCGCTCTCATCCTCTATCTCTCTTGCCCACTTACGCTCACCCCCTCCGCTCGTTTCGGCTCAACTCGAGTAGCATGATGAGGTCATTTTTGCATTGCCAAAGTGTAAACCCTTACCACTTATATAGCTCGACTTTAATTGAACAGACAAGTGCACATTCAGTCTACTGTGAATGAAAACTACGCTAGGATACTAGGGTAATCCTTTTTTGTGGCTCTAATAGTTGTGCCAGTACCTTGAATGCCCAGGAGCAGCTGTTATAGATCTTCCTTTCATCTCTCCAAATCAATTCAGGTAAATTAAATGAAGTCTTACTGACATTATTGTCCAAAAATTAACAATATTGCCAAAAATTCACTACGCTCAGAATACAGAATGCAAAGGAGTAATAAATACATGTCACCCTCTGTGAATGATGCAGCCAACCCCCCTCCCCCCATCATCCTTTGGGGCAATCAATAAATAAATAAGCCCTAAGGGAAGAAAAGTGTTTCCAGGAAAGTCAGACTGGTGGAAAATCCAATATGGAGCAGAATGTTGGTCCTGGAGGCAAATATGTGCAGCTAGTATAGCTGTCTGCACCAGATCTTCATTATTTTTACAATATACAAGTTTTGTTTATCAAAGCTTTTCATCCTGACCTGAAATCCCCCATCCCCCCTCCTCCCTCCCCATGGCTTTGATCAATGCAATTTTAAAGATGTCAGAATGCAGAGCAGTCATCACGCAGATCTAATTACTGTTGTCTGAAACAAATGAATGAACAGATGGAGAGTAAGCCATAGCTCCCTGCTACGACACAAAGGTTTGCCCCTTCTGTTTTTCTTTCACCACAAGTAAACGCGCCTTTTCAGGACTTGCTTGGATAGCTACTCGAGGCTTTTAGAGGAGTTCGGTGGAGTTTCTCTTGGTGGCTCGAGTCCTCTGCATTATTTATGCCGGGCAGAATGGAGGTGGAGGAGAGCCCTGACCTGCTTGTTTGTTACCAGCTGACCACTATTGGCCATCTGGTGCCTGCTAGCTACGCTATTTGTGTTTGTATCTAACGATAACTGGGTCCAAGTTTTTATGTAAAACAGGACACTTGGAGTTAGAAGGTTAAATTGATTTTTGCTTACTTGAGATACAGAACAAATACATATGCATATATATAACATAGTACGTTTGGCGGACAGCAACAGAGGAGTGTGCATCTCTCTTTTAAAGATTATTTAAAAGAATAGTGTGAAAGTTGTGAGGCTGAATTCAGCAGATATTTCTGCAAGTTCGATCACTTTCTTGCTGAGATTTGATAGGATGCAGACCTAAAAGATCATATAGGCAACAAAGTGATGACAAGGTGGTCCACATTTGAAAAGAATAAAACAAAATTTACTTCTGTAGCTCAATAGAGTCGCCAAACGTTTCACAAATCCATTTTAACGATGAAACTTGTTGTTATATATCAGCGCACTTTCCCCCAGCTTCCTTAATGAGGGGCTACAGGAACAACAGCCGGAGTTCACAGATAAAAACTGAACAGCTGACATTTTTTATGACAGCTTGAAGCTACAGTTGTTGATGCAGTGCTGCAACATGCTACACAAACACATTTAATCAACACCCGCAATCCTGAGAACAGCTGTATTTCTCAGATGGTCACAGGAAATAGTCGAGCCATGGCCAAGAATGGCACCACTGTGGAAACGTCTTTTTCCTGCCTTTCGTAGGAAACGTCTTCAAATCAGGTTGCTTTGCTACGTCACATTTGAAGAGGAAGATTATTATTTATTCATCTCTTGTTACTTTTCTAATCATATAGCGTGCACACATTCAATTTACCCTCAGCTTTACTGATAAAACAAGAACATTTGGAGATTAAATGTTGAGAATAATCAAACCTAATGACTTATATCACAGATATAAAGACAAATATGTTATTGTGTATGTTGCACTAGAATATTTAGGGACAGTGAATAAAAAGGTACCATGAGCTCCTGTAGCGGGGTTATCTGTTCCCTGTCTTCATCCATCTCTTCATCCCTTCTTCCCTCTCCGATTTTGTCCTTTCTCTTTTTGATTTATGCTCGTCTTCCTCCCTCACACTTTCTTTTTCTTCTTCTTCTCATTCTCTCAGGCCTCATTTCCACCCTCTGTGGTTTTGTCCTGCTTGGTCTCTCCTGCCTACTCTCTTTTCCGTATCTCTTCAGTCCTCTCCATATCTTCAGCCTGTCAAGACTCAGGATTCGCTTGCTGAAAAAGCTGGAAATATCACAACTGTTGAAATTCCTTTTCATCTTTGGTTAGCAGTGCAGGCCACTCGGTATAAATGTGAAAGCATCTGATTTACAAACATAGCTGGGGCACAGAATAACTATGATCAGAGAAGAATGAACACTTGCTATTTAGACTTAAACTCATCGTGGCTGATATACAATCACAGACACTTTATTAGTTACGCCTTGCTAGTATTGAGTTAGTCCCATTTAACTGCTGTAACTGTTCGTAGCATTGATTCAACAAGGCTCTGGAAACGTTCCTCAGAGATTGTGATCTGCATTGACGTGATAGCATCACACAGTTGCTGCAGATTTGTTGGCTGCACATCCTTGATGCGAATCATCCATTCCACCACATTCCAAAGTATTTGATACTAAGGGGCCCAAAGTGGGCCAAGAAAATATCCCCCACACCATTACACCATCACCAGTAGCCTGAATCATTCATACAAGGCGGGACGGATCCACACTTTCATGGTGTTTACACCAAATTCTGACCTCTTTTTTTGGACCATTCTCTGTAATCCCTACAGATGGTTGTGTGAAAAAAAAACAGTAGATCAATCAACAGTTTCTGAAATACTCTGGCACCAACAACTATGCCATACTTAAAGCACTTAAATCACCGTTCTTCCCTATTCTGATGCTAAGTTTGAACTCATCAGGTGGCCTGGACCATAGCCACATGACGTGCTGGTTGTGATTGGATGGTAAGATATTTGTATCAGCAAGCAGTTGAATGGGTGTACCTAATGAATTGGCCTGTGAATGTATATTTCTTAGTACATTAGTAAAGAGTGTAACCTATATTGCATAAAGAAACATCTGAAATATACAGTCCATTTCACACAGTTTTATAGAGCCATAGATAGTGGACAGAATCACTTGCTAAAGTGCTGTGGAGCAGCACACCTACAGCTGTTGATGTTTGACCTGAGTAAGTAACAAAAACCACAGAGTGCACCCCTCTAATCCTAAACTGAACTCGTAGCTTAGATTAGATGGAAATCTAGAAACCAACACAATTAGCCTGGTTTAGTCCAAAAGTTAAACAATGCTTTGTTTTACCTTTATAGCTTTGTTATAGTTTGTGTATTGGCTTTTTGTTCCGAGCAAAACAAAGAAAGCTGTACTACTAAAGATGGGATCTGGAGGCTTCTGACTAAGCTAGGCTAACTGTTTCCTGCTAAGCTACGTTTAGGGACTTCTTGATTCTTTTACTACTTTCTATAAAATATACAGTGAAGATTAAAGTGAGAAACCACAAATCAGCTTGATAAATAATTTAGCTAATAATTTATCATCATTTTCATAACTATTAAAGTGCCCTAAAGCAATTTTTAAACCGGACACAACAGATACCATCTTGGCAGCCATTTTGTTTGTGTTTGAGTGCCGAACTTCCTTTTCCTGTTCTGTAGCTTATCGATCAATGTAGACTATATTTTCTAAACAGCAACGCTTGTTGTTTAAGACAAAACTACAGCAAGTCCAGCTGAAGTAAGTAATGTTATGACGTTTTGTTGTTATAGCAGTTTGCAAAGGCGATAACCACTGAGTCAAGATCTGTGATTCTGACATGAGAGTGGAGTGGTTGTTTCTGATCTTCTCAGCTAACTCTTGGCATGAAAGCAAACACTTTTTTGCCACATGTTGATATATTTCTTTAATTGCTGTTCGCATCTATAATTATAGTAAGCTACATAAATCAATACCAATCCATTTGCACTGCTTCTGGGTTTCCTATTTGGTTTTTTCATCTCCCGAGTCGAAGAGCGGCTCAGGGTAAGAAATCTCCATTATATTTGATACTTATTTAGTAATTTCCTTTTCAGATAGCAGATGGACCCATCTATCCTATCTGATGCTGCTTATTGGGTCTGTCCATGCTTGGCTGAGGCTGAAATTGTAAAGCTGGATTGGGGGAGAGATAGTAATATGCTCAGCCAAAACAAAAACCTTGTCCGTAAGCCAACTGTGTTTCGGGGGCACCGTGTAGATTGTTTAGTATGTTTCCTGAGGCCCCCGACTTGCACGTTAGTCAGCCGTTTGTTATTTTGCTTGTTCCAAGTCAGCAAATGTATTCTGGCTCAGTTGACTGGGCGATGTGTTGTGCAGAGAGGACCACTGGAGTTGTTCCCTTCTTTTGTTATTCAGGTCTCGGTGATACGTCAGTCCTGCTCTGAGCCATTGTGGATACGGTGGTTCCCATTGTTTACTGTCAGTTGCAGCATTGCTATGTGTGTGTGCATGGAGTATGCATATTCAGCTGCTTCTTGCTGTTTTCATTCATTATTATGTCCTGGATAGTCTATGTAAATGTGTCCAGGCTAGCAGCAGAAGATAACAGTTAAAGTACTGGCTCAAACCCTGCATAACTAAGACTGTGTGTATGGGAATAATGATCCAGATGCAGTGCAGTAGGGGGTGTGTAAAGGAAAGTAGGCCCCTACCCTCCTCTTCCCCCGTGCTAACCAGAGCATGGTAGTTTGTTTTTATGACAGCCTTTTTTTGGCATTGTTCTGGTCGGATAGAGCTCGCCTTCCCTACCGTGGGACCGGCCGTTAGTGCAGGAAGTGCTGGGAGGGCACAACTTGAACGCACACACACACACATGCTGGATTGCAGGCTACAGCACTCACAACCCCTCCCGAGCTATCGCCCCACACTCACGCATAAAGTTTTGAAAGGACAATAAAAAAAGTTGCCCTGCGGCTCGCCGGCTGGTAAGCTGCAGCTTATCCAGGAAGGAGCTGCAGCCAGGCTAATGGCCTCTCTCCAGGGTAGGCTCTACAGAAGGGCCAGTGGAGGCTTATCGGCAGCAGGAGGGCCCCTACATGACTGCTCTCTGAGATCTCCACTGAGCTTGTGTGTGGGAGTAGCTTAGCTTTCGTAGCTAGAAGGAGGGTGAGAGCTATTCTGCTTTATTTTCTCCTGTGATTGTCTCGGGTTAGCTCGGCCTGTAGGAAAATTAGTTACTTATTACCATTCTCAGATGAAAATACAGGTGTTTACCCAGTGTAGCACTTCTAAATTCAAAGTTAACTATCCAAGCTTATTGAAAAGTCAAGGTAGACTTCTACCAACCAAGCCTTTCTTTCACATACTACGGGAAACTTTTGGTCAGTGCAAAGAGGATGGAAGGCAGTGTGTGCGCCATACTGCTCAAATGCCTACACATCTGTGGTTTATATCTTTGCCTTAATTGGAGACGTCTCAGTAAGGAGTCAGCGTGATTTGTAGAAAACAATGTAATGTGCGATGAAGAGGAGTGAGATGACTTGCCCCCTGTCTGACTAATCACATTTTGCCTCATGGATCTCAGCGTGACGTATCCACCGTGATCCGAGTCCATGAATCACCAATCTTTTTTTTCATCTGTTGTGACTGAAATTAGACAATGGTACAGTCTTCATACCAGCTGCTAATACTGCAACAGAGAGGTATCCTTTCACAAGTACCGTCTAAAAGATTTCAAGAGCCTTGAAGAAAGAGGCAATGCAGGGAGTGAATCATTCATGCATATGCTAAACTCACTGTTTAACCAGTAAATGCAATGATATCTAACGCTGTTCCACATGCAGTTAGCCTAAACACCGGGACACGTCCTCATAACGTTTGCTGATCATGAAGTCTTCAGTCTTCTCCTCTTAAGACTCCTGTTGAGCTTCTTTCGTTCACTTTTTCCACACTTAGCTTATCTCAGGCCATGCTATGGTTCTTGTTAGCACCTTAATGGGCTCACCTGAAATCTAGCACTAAATCCTCCTTTGAGTCTGTCTGTATGAGCAGCTGCAGGCACAATAGTCCCCATTGTTGAGGAGCGGGTTTGAAAAAGAGAAAGCAATTCTGGACTGGCCCCTCTCGCCCACCCCCTGTCCTGCTGCAGACTCACCTCTGACCCGCAGGCTGGTTGCGCTCTCACCCATCTCCCGCTGCTCTTTTCCAGTCCACTGCTCTCTGCATGAAGCCTGACTCGTTTGAAGAAAGAGATGGAAAGAAAGGAAGATGCTCAGTGGGACGAGGCCTCAATAATACGACAGAAAGAAGATAAGAGGAGAGGGATTTCGACTGGGATGAATACAAGAGGAAAGGTTGGCAAGAGGTAAAAAAAAAGTAGAGAAACGTGTTCAGGTTGCCAGGTTTGGTCAACTCTTAGAGAGAGACGGCAATTGGAAAAGCAAGAAGGAAGCCGGCTTGCCCAGACAGCGGCCCTGAGAAACCAAGATAAGAGCTGACCAGCAGTCAACAATTACACCATCAATTTCCAGTCTGGCTTTTGCCTTCTCACTCTCTTTTTCAAGCTTACTCATCTTTTTTTTCTTGGTAATGTCTCCTATTTTCTTTCCTCCCCTGTTGTCTCCACTCTTTGTGTGTTTTTAAACGATCTCTCTATGAGGATCCATTCATTATCATAGAGATAAACTCTTTTATCTTGTGTTTGGAGAAATTAAAATAAAATCTTTCTTGAAATATTTAATCAACTACTGATGTTACGGATAGTTTTGAGGCATTTATATCACGTATCAAGTAGTTCAGCATGTGAAGCTATATAAGTTTAGCTGAACAATTAGCTACAGTTTAGAAAAACAGTGGTTGGAGACCGTCGCCCGGCCAAAATTATCTCGACTGTGTGAAATCTTACTGCCTCTGAAATAGCTGCTTTGAAAGCGGACGCCAGGTCTGTGATGACTCGCAGTCAATTACTGTCTTCAAACTGACGTTAGCGTGTCAGAGATAACGGTAAAATGGCGATAAGATGGAGTCGGTCTCCAATCAGTCTGTGATTAAATGGGGTCAGGCGGGCAATTACATGCTATCTGTTTATGATAATACGCTAGTTAACTGTGGTAAATTAGCAAAAATCTCAAATCTGTTGTGTCTGCAGATTTGTCATTGTCTACATACACGGAAATTCACATTAAAGAGACTTTCATATTAACTACTGACAGACAAACATAGATATCGCGCTGTAGCTGCTGCAGGATTTAAATTCAACTCAGCAGCCTGACTTTATACAATTTAACAACCAGTTGGCAACCAGTTGATTTTGTCCCTGCAATTGCTTGCAATCAATCGCAGAAAAATTCAGTGCAATCACTGGGAAACTATTTATTTTTCCTACTCAAGAGGAGTTTGCTGTCTTATTGTTATTCTAGTGTGACTGACTCTAAACTTTGTGAGGTGCTACTTTACAAGAACATGACTTTTACTTTTGCTAATTAACATAAATTGTGTCTCTTCAAATGTTAAGTTGGAACAATCAAAGCTTTGTGACCCTGTAATTTCTTAATAATCCCTGACTGTATAAAACACTATTCAGAGCTAATACAAAACTAAATTTTCACCCACCAGAACCTCTCGACTTCTCAGATCTATTCACCTCAAAACAGACCATTTTATTTTTCAGAGGCTCAAAAATTCACCAGCATCCCAAATACCAACTACAGCTACCCCTGTCAGCACAGCCATCAATCAGTCATGTCTAACTTAAGCTTTAACAAAATCCAAAAGGGTAACTTATAAATAGGTTATACCCCGTTCAGCCTTTATCAAGACAGAATTAAGCTACAAATAGTTATTTTGGACTAGACCGTGACACATGTTCTGACTATGGCCATTTTAACATGGCCAACCTCCTGTGGCCGTTTGCGGAACTGGTTTTTTTGCCACTTAGGTTTGATCAACTTTTCAGTGGAAGAGGTTGCTGCCTGATAAAAACATTGTTTTTTTTTATTGTTGTTGTTAAATAAGTGTTTGATGTAGTGGAAAATTAGAGGCAGTTTGTTATCTGAACGTTACACGAGGCTTTAACAGTAACATTATCGAAATCAAGCCTCTTCTTAATTTTGTGTTTCCTTGTTGAGACGCATTGCAGAGACACATCCTGGTAGTCTTGCATACGATGTTTACCAAGATAAACCTTAAAGGAAATCTATTCTGCTAGTTATTACTTGCTACTTTTATTTGAGGGAAGAAGGTGAATGCTTCCTCCACTACTTATGCTTTCAGCGGTCCTTCAAACAGTCCGTCGAGTACCGAAGGCCAGGTGCTTTCTCTCAATTGCTCACAATCTCACCTTCGCCAGCACATTCACACGTTAGCTGCCAAATGTGCGCATTTGCTCGCACAGTTTTGCATGCTCACACGTTGTCTCTCTCACACAGAGAGGTGCGGCATATGGAACAGTTTATCTTCCCGTGTTATTTTCTTTTCTTTCCCGTACCTATTAGGCAAAGTCTTTTTTAGGAACGCCAGGGAGGAGAGAACGGCTAACTCTTTATTATGATTTTTTTGCCTGAGGTTAGACCAGCCGCGAAGCACACGCACCCTCTCATGCACACACAAATCACGCAGAGGCGCACACACAGATAAACGCGGCAGCCCTCTGATTCAACACTTCAAAAAATCAATAACGTCTCTTTCGAAAAAGCCTTAAAGCTAATGCAAAGAGACGGCAAGGGAGTGAAGGGGGGTGCTGATGAACCCCAACAACAGGCACTTACAGCAGGCTCTGCCTCTGTCTTACTTGCTTTCTCTGCTGATTCTCGATAGATAGATAGATAGATAGATGTGACCCTTTTAAATGGGCTTCCCTTCTTAAAATTCATTGACAGTCCGTCCCGCCATCCCTTCATCCCTCTATCCATCCTGTCCTCTCATATCTCTGCGGCCGAACAGCTCTGATTTGTGTACCAGGATTAAAATCCTCAAATTTGTCTTTCACTCCCTGTGGGAGAGGACTGTGCTTTTTAATTAATTGATTTTGAAATGAAGTTAGCTGCTGTGTCTGTCTGTGTGTGCGTGCACTGACGTGTCTGTCTGCGCGGCGGGTCTCTGTGTGGTTTCGGCTGAGTGTGTCAGAGTGTGTCCCCGATGCTTAGCTGGGTAAAGGAGGGGTGGGGTTGTGGGTTTTGCTGAGCGTGTGTCTGTATTTTTCTCGGTGCCTTTGTTGGAGAAGCCGCGGTAATAGATATCTAAATCTCCTTCTGAAAGTGCAAAAACTATAATTTGTGTTTCTGTAGGCCTTATGTGTGTGTTTGGTTTAGTTTCTTTACAATTTGTTTTTCAAATTAATTGACAGCATGTGTGAATTGCTGTGGTTTGGCCGTTAGGTAAGGCAGATTCTCCTGTCTTTCACATGTGTTTATGCTATCCTCAGCTGCTGGCTATAACCTATGAATTATATATAAGAGCTTCAATTGTACTTTTGGTTCTCGATCATACATTGAGGACCTTGCCATAAAAGCCCAGTGTTTCCCTTTGCTTATTGGTCTGACTGCATCCGTATGAGCACAAGCTCAAGTACTGAAAAGCGTCTTTCCTGCTGCAGTAGGTGTCATCGGGACCGCACTATGGCATGACACATGACAGACTCACAAGGCTGGTAAACAGCCTCATCGCAGTGACTCAGTAAAGTCTACTTCTGATCAATCTGTTCTGCAGATTCTTCACCAAAACCAGTTTCAGAATTAATGCTACACCCATTTTATTCATGGCTGCGGCCCTCTGGTTACTCATAAGCAGGAACTGCTTATGAGCACTTTTAGCGTGAGCGCCTTTGCATTTGTTCATACTTTTTCATGAACGACAACCTGTGTGAGGGCCGTCACGGTGCTCCGTGTGTTTCTGACTTTTGTCATGCGCAGCTGGGCGGACGCGCTCGAATGCTTTGTCCACGAGCTGCTGCAGCGTTGTACGCCTGCCGTATTATGCGGCGCACACAAAGGTGCGTTCACTGTCGCAGCGTGTTGCCTCTGCGCTGGCAGCGCATGGGGATTGTGCCGCTGATCAGTGGGGTTGCTTTGTGCATCACAGTGGCAGTGGTGGATCTGCTGCTTGCTGTCAAACCCACACCGTCTGTCGCAGTGTGTGCGTGTCTGTGTGTGTTTCTGGTAGTGTTTTTGTCAGCTTGTCTGCGTGTGGGTCTTTGTGTCTGAATATATGTGAGTGTGCATCTTTGTCTCTTTGTGAGCGGATGTGTGGATGTTTGTCTCTGATCCTGTGTATGTGCATAAAGGCTGTAATTTTAGTGTTACTATTTATTATTATTATTATTAATTATACTAGCGCTATCTCCATATCACGTGTCTGTATTTGTGTATGTGTTACCACAGTTACATGATAGACAGATCTCCTGCTAGACTTTATTAACAACGTTTACTACAATCTCTGCTGGGTTTGTCTGAGTGAGGAGATTAAGATGCACATGCTCAGATGCACACGGGGGGCTGGGGGCATCCATTGTAAAATCATTGAAAACATGGTTTGCAGCATTCCAATACATTCACACGCATTCATCACACTGATCTCGCATATTCTTGTTCTGTCATAATGTGCCACACTTCCCACACTTTAAAAAACCCCTCACAAACAGGCAGTTTGTAATTAGTATGAAGGCTTTTTGAAACATTCTGTGTGCGTCTCTTTTGTGGGCTGTTTCATTCACTATGAAATACCTTCGACTCAGAAACTCAAACACCTGGGAAAGTGCGCCTTAGTGTTGATACCAGACTACAAAGACATCAGGGTGTATCGCTGTCACTCTGAGTGGGTGAGTGTGTTTGCTGCATTTTGCAGTACCAGCAGCTGGAACCAATCGATTCGTCTAGCAGAAGGAATTGTTTGATTCTTTATCGTTTATTTTATGTGAATAGTCTGCATTCAATCCTGAAACAACCACTTCACTAGTAAATGATAAAATTAGCTTTTGATAGTTAAAAGATTATTTTTATATACTAAAACTAACACAAAAATCATGATGCAAAGGGGAATGCGATGATAATCAACCACATCAGATCACCACAACAGCTGCCAGCAACAGGCGTCAATAGACCAAATAGGCAATATTAAAGTTCAGTGCAACAGCTCAGAAGCTTAATTAAAAAGACAAACTCAGGTTAAATTACGAGCTTCTGGTATGGCCTCAGCCACACAGGCCTAGACACCAATCAGCAATCACCTGGCGAACTCAGGTAACCAAAAGAAACCCATTCAAAAACCAACCCGCCAACCATACACCGATCCAAGCGGTTGGTGAGATGCTGCCGAAGGTTGCTGCCTGCTGCTGGGTGAAACGTGGGTGCTGCACCAAAAGCCTAGTTGTGAGTGTTTTGGACACCAGCAGATTGACTTGTGTGCAATAGTCACCATTTACTCTCCAAGCTTTAGTGCAACTGGGGACAAAATAGAGACAAACTGGAAACAGAGAACTGTCACCTTCAAAGTAAAAGTCGTGACTTTCGAAATGTGTTGGCTTCTGTGGTAAGATGCTGCTTTTACTTTGAAGGTAGACATTATTTGTTTCCGGTTTGTGATGCACTTGTTACAGTTTTGCTACTGCTTGGCAAGTAGTTTCCAAATTTTTACAAAGAATCCAGCATCTTCCATAAAATCTACTGTAAACTGTGGCAACCTGCTAACATCCAAAGCAATAGCAAGACGGTTTTCAGTACAGGACCGTGCAGATCTTTGCAACCAATTACATGCTAGCAACTGTAACCTCCAGAAATCACTCACACTCAGTTGGGGAATACCATTTTCCCCTCATGACTGATCATTACTTCATAGTCAGCGACTGGTTTATAGCCCTATGTTAGCCTAGTTTTGTTAGTGTCATTTAACTGGGTATTTGTTTAAATTCTTCTTACTCAGAGCACATTTGTGTTGGTGTGAACAACATGTGTGCAAACATGAGGTGAATAATAGCGGCTAAGAAGCTTTATGTGCAGGTGTATTGATATGCTAAGCATGTACTCGTGTTGCTTATTGCTAGTTAATGCTGAGTTTGTTTGTTGAAAGATATGATATTCAATGAACATTCAAGGAAAGAGTGAACTGAACATAAATCATATTAATAAAGCTTTTCATTCAATCATTAATGAATACTATTCATCCCTTCCTTTAAAAAATACCAGGAACTAAATCCTTACCTGTAAGGTCAATATAGAGACATGACTGTGGGTTCAGAAACACACCCTAACTAAATAAATAATCCAACTCAAGTACAAGCATATGCAAAGGTTGCCATTTTTATGATAACTTAGAATGTGTTGGAAGTCAGAGGTGTGAGCTCTTCTGAAGCTTGTAAAACTGAAGCTTATTGTTTTTTTAGTAAGAAACAAATTAATATATATTACCAGCATATCTTTACTCTAAAATCTTTTTCTCTTGGTGGATAAAAAATGATCAAGAAGTACTTCCCGGTTTGTAAAATAACTGCTAGCTAAAACTAGCTAATTTTTCAGCCATTGTAGATGCTTTTTTTTACTCAGTATGCTAAGCTAGGCTAAAGGCTACATGCTAAACAAACTTGTACTTTTTATTTTGGGAGAACAATACACAAAAATGTTGAACTATTTTTACTTTGACACGGCTCATCATTTTTTAATTACGACTCTTACTCTTCACAAAATAAAAACATCTAAAAGAAATTTCAGGCACATAACCTGTGGTTTAATTACACAAACATAATGGCTGATAATTTCAGATATTTAGAGGTAGGTGGACTGATCAACCAGTATATGTGTTTTGTCTTTTGTTGTTTCACCTTTAAAGCAGAGTCAGACAAAGTGTTTCCTTATTTTCTATCTTTATGTTAAGTTAGCCTAGCTTGTCGTCTGGCTTTAGCTTCGTATTTAGCATGCAGACATGAGAGCGGTATCAATCTCAAGATTCTGGCAAGAATGCAAATAACTGTGTTTCCCAGAGTGTGGAATTATGACTTCAAAGAAAAGTGGCCCAACAGAGACAGAGATGCAGTGGCAGGCAGCTAAACAGATTGGAAAAGAGGAGGCTGAGAGAAAGTCAGAATATGGGAGAGGGAGGAAAAAAAGACAATGGAGGTTGAAATGAAGAAAAGTTATAGAGGGAGAACAGGAGCCTGAGAAGTGTCTGAGATGATGAAAGACAGTCAGAAAAAGTGTGATAGAGTGATGGAGACAAAAATAGGAAAGCGACGAATACGGCAGATAAAAAATGGAGTGGCAGAATGTGTGATTGTTGTGGCCAGAAACTGTCTGACTTCTGCTTGGTGACCACAGTCCTCCTCTGCACTTCATTTATTGTTAGTTTTTATTTGATTTTTTTTTATACTGCTGTCATTTTCCCCACTCCCTGTTTGCCACCCAGACACCCTGCCGCTTTTGTTTTTCCATTGCAGCAATAAAATGGCCTAGTTCTCGTCTCTTGCCTTGACTTGAAGCACCAGTGAATGCTTTTTTGGGGGTTTGCTGAACTGTACTTTCTAGTAATTTTGTAATCTGTGTTTATTTTGTAAGAACAGCTGATTGAAGTGCTGTGGCTAGTTGTTTAGATTTTACTGTTGTAACTATTACCTCAGTGGCCTTCATGTTTTAAATGAGGAGAATGCAAACAGCGCTTTTGAATTTCTCAGCATGGGCCTAAATTATCATAAAAAAAGAATGACAGATTTCTCTTGAATTTGACGCATCCTTTTAAGCAGGCCAATTTGTATTTACATGCTGCCAGTCTGTCTCAACATGCTGCCCGACACTGGCGTTGGTTGTGTGGAGATGTGGCTTCCATTGCAGACGGAGAACATTTTTTTCCCCCCATCTTAAATTGACTGCTGAGCCTTTGATTCGAGGGCTGACAGCATGTGTCAGGCTACCAATGAGCTTCACATTTCTCCGCAGAAAGGTTTGTTTATGTTGATATTATTCAAAATGGTCTGCAATTTGTGACAGTTGATGGAAAGTTGAAAAAGCTTCCCAGTGACAAAGCCGCATGAGATGACAGTTTGCATGAATAAATTACAGGTTCTAGATCCTGAACTTTATGTCTGGGTTAGAATTAGATGAAGACGATTTTATTGAGCCTCATCTGTTATTGTGATGTAGGTGAAGTAATGATCTATTTTCTCCAGCTTCTAGGCTGTCAGCCTGTTAAACCCAAGCTGCAGCCTCCACTGTTGTCCAAAACTGCAGTTCCTCAAGTGGCCACATGAAGCTGGCTCCAAAGCAAGTCAGTTTCTATAAATTCCCAACTATACAGCAAAAGCAAACAGTCTCTGGGATTGTGTTACACTTTTCAACAGTTTCACTCTTAAATAGAGAGTGTTTGGTAAGTGTTTGCAGAGAAGTTGACGCCTTCCACGCAACAAATTTGGTAGCAACCAAAGCAACTGCAAGCAGGTCTTTGGTGCATCAACGTAGACTACTTTGCGACCATTTTCATACCTTTGCGACTACTAGCAACGCAGAGCAACTATTAGCATTTTCCACTAGTACCTACTTGGGTTGGCTCGGCAGTGCTTGACTCAGTTTCCAGGGTATTCCATTGTAGTATCTGGTACCAGGTACTTTTTTGGTACCTACTTCAGTGTGTGCATGTGTGTGTGAAAATGTGGATGACTGAATGTAGTGTAAAGCGCTTTTGGGTCCATAGGGACTAAGTAAAGCGCTATACAAATACAGGCCATTTACTTATAGGCGATCCAAAAATGTGTCTTCAGCAGACTTCATGCTACCAATTGGTTAGTCAGTGGCGCCACTGACTCAAGTCATGAGAGGGACTCAGTTACAAAAGCCAAAACCACCATTGGGGCAATTTTGCAGATCATTTTTTCATGGCTACTAGTGGTTGTAAGATAAAAACTGACCAGGCTTTTATGCCTTTGTGACCGAGGCCTAAGACTTAAAGTTAAGTACATAGCCACTTTGACTGCTAGGTAAGAAGCACTAGCCAGTTGCTATTAGTAGGCCTTACTTGGTGCTAATTCATATCACTGAACCAGCCTGAATGCCTTTACATGTAGGTAGTTGATAAATTAGCACTAATTAACAAATATGTATGTCTCCACCTTGCACTCAAACAGTAAGGTTTGCTAACCAAATTAGCTAGCTCCACCCTCGCATCCCAAAACGGCCATTCCTGACTCCAGAAAAACGAATGCGGCAACAGCCAGAATATGTTGAGCCTCCAAAACATGGTGTTGTACTGTATGCGGTAAAACCCTATAGTCAAACTTCCCATAAGGCACTGCAAACCCACCTTAAAAAATGTGGTTTGTATGATCTTTCCTTATCACACATCTAAAGGTAGCATCTGAAAGTTGATGAGAACAAACTGAATCCAGGTTGTTCTTTTGTAGTCTAACGCAAAAATCCATGAACCACAATTATATGGCAAAAGTACCGACTAACACAATAAACATCCAAATGTAGGAATTCAAATCAAACGTCGTCTTCCTTTCCCTTATCCTACTCAACTGAAGAGATTTAATCTTGCAGTGTTACAGGCAATGCATTCAGCATTCAGCCTCGAACGGCAAGCATTTAACAGGTTGCATTACATTTTAACACAGTTTCTCGCTCTCCATTACCGCACCATTGATTCCGGTTAGGTTCGCATTCGAAATGGATCAAATGTAAGTGAGTCAAGGGTTTGGGTGGAGAGTTTCATCTCCACTCCCCCTGCTCCTGACAGTTTAAAGCACATCGAGCAATCGGCTCCGGGCTCTGTGATCTCATGACGAGGTGATATAATCGTCGTTGGTCACGGTGTCTGGGCTGCCAGTTGTTTACTGTTTAGCAACTGTGAATGTGAATGTTGTTTAGCATGATACACCTACAAGCCTCCCTCAACAGCATCAACTACTTTATCCTGTGAGAACGCACCAGAAAGTGACCCCCCCTTGTAGAAACGGGGACGTCTCGGTGCTTTCAAAAGGGTTGAGCGATGTAACTCATACCAACAGCTCAGCTTGCTTTAGCCCAGCTGGCAGCATTCGTGTTTGTACCCTCCCTGTCTTTGCCATGTCTCCACTCCGTTGCATCCAAAAGAAGCACAAATACCATAAAACAGCTTTGCTGAGGTGGAAAAAGAAATTGCTTTTGAACCGAACGTTAAATGCAGCCTAACCAGAGCGAATGGTGAAATTTGCCAGCTGTTCTGAATTTACAGAGCAAGACGATCTGCTGAGGTTGAAATGTGTCACATGCTCCGTTCCCAAGCTCCCTTGACAATCTAGTGTGACTTATAATTTATCTTGTCACAGAGTGTACATCTTGTAACTTTTTTTCATTCCTGCAAAATGATACAGCTCACCAGTGAATAAACATATACCCAGTTCATAAAGCTTTCATGCGTTTGTTTTTCCTGAGCTTGGCTGTAGTAAACACGCTGTTATGCAAGTCACTCCTTGTGAAAGATGTTCTGGAACGAGCACCGTCATTATTTTAGGGGAGGGGTGGGGGGGCTTTTTACCACAGGCATGATCACTTGTTCATAATTGCATCATGGACAACAAAAAACAAAACATTATTTGGATTCATAAACAGTTCACATTTACAGAGTAAAGCTGTCACTAGACTACCAAGCATTACAACCAGTCATTTACCTCACTGAACAGCTCCACGTGCCTATTAGTTGAAACAGATTACATGGCTAATTAACATGTTATTACAGGTGCACAAAACACACACATATATATATGTATACACACAAGCTGTTTACACCAACATAAAATCTGCTTTTATTTTGACAAAAATGGGCAAAATAGACAGTTTCACCACAAAGCAAACATATCATTAGCATTCCTGCACTTAGCTACAGTGCTGGAACAGATTGCACATAAATTGTACTCGGGTCAAACTAGTAAGGCTGCATTCAGATGCAGCTGACATCTTCAGATGCTGTCAGTTTAATGGAACGCAGTGCATGTCTTAAAGGGGCTTTGCTAATGCCGAGATCTCAACAGCCTTCACAGTGTGTTGTACATGGAGAAGACAGAACCACGACTTGATCTCAGAAACGTCACACCCCAAATTGTGACCACAAAACAAGCATCCATGTGCGCTATGTTTAGAGTGGCCTTAGCACTCCATGCCAAACAAGATCCCTGCTGTTGCAGAGTAGGCCTCTACATGAAGGACGTTGTGAAGCTCAGACAGATTTTGCCCTAATAAATCATCATCATCTTTTAAAATGATGATTCACAAAATAACATGAATTACATTTGAAAACATCAAAAACGTAGAGAATGAAACCATAAACTTATCAGGAAGATGAATAATGGGCCCACAGATGAAGGAAGCCACGCGCACAGACATTTACCCAAGCCTTCTGTGTAATTAGACATTTTTTAAACCATCTTTTATATACAGTCTATAACCCAGGGTCACAGAGCGCTCCAGTAAATTGAGTAAAGTCTCAAGGTGAGCGAATGAATGTTTCAGACTGCACCTATGCTCATGGGCATTCTGCAAATATAGACAACAGAAAGTTATTGAACATGAATTTCTAAGGGAAGTGAGCATGATTGTGTTTATATAAAAGTTACAAATTTTGATCTGCAGTTGGATAGTTCAAAATATTCGGGCCCAACTAATTAAAATACTGCTTCTTTGGGTTTAAAGGGTCTAGATGAGCCGGCTCAGGGAAGTGATTATGAGCTGCAATGGTTGCCACCCTTCAAGAAGTATCCTGTGCAAGGTGTGGTCCTACCTGCTGAGACCACAGAGCCGATACAAGGAACTGACATCCCTCATGGCCTTGTAACAACTAAGAATGGGAAACGTGTCTTGACTGTATTTCGTGCTTTTACGTGTTCTTGCAGCAGCACACTCGCTCCTGCTTTGAATGCCTGCTAACAAACAAAAGATATACACCTGCTTTGATGCTATTACCCAGAGTTTTTATGCTCAGAGTTGCAGCCTTTATTCTCCCATCAAGAGCCCCGCAGAGCACAGGACTCTCACAGAGCAACATTACACACAAAGACGGGGATAAGCAGATACATACGCGTAGAAAACATACTCTTGGGCAAAAAAAAAAAAAAAAATCTTGGCTCTGTTCACCTGCTTCCCTCCTATTCCCTCCAAGCCAGTTGAAATATTGCAGTTTTATCAGAGCCCATGGCTCGTTGGCATCAGGATAGGAGTTTTAGGGAACAAAAGCACTTGGTCAGGGTTAGGAAAAGTTAAGGGTATGGTCTAGAATACACCTTTTCCACAACTTTAACCCTACATCTGGAAGTAGAATGCTAAAAGGGTATCATTGTGGTGTCAAGGAAATTCTCAACAAGCACCCAAATGCAAGACTGGAGTGACACTGGGCTGCTCCTCCTCCCTCAGGCACGTCTTGCAGAGAACCATCCCTCTCCTCTCCTGTCAGGGGGAACAAATGAGCCGGGGCATGTTTCTTATGTGTGTGTTTGTGCGTGTGTGTGTAAGGCTAAACTTCCTGTCTGTTTGGTCTTCCTCTCTGTAGTTGCTTCCTCCCCAAAACATATACACACAAACACACACACACCTGCTCCGCACTGTTACCCCCTGACAGATCACTGACATGCTGTCTCTAGGCCATCCTGCAGTGTGTATGCGTATGCGTGTGTGTGTGTTTTGAGTGTGTGTGCATGCATGTGTGGTTACAGACACCCTCCCACTGAGCCAGTCTGGCAATTGCCATTTCTCAAGGAGCTAAGGAAGGGAGGGAGCATGGAGTAAGGATGGAGGGAGGGCGAAGGCCTTGATGTGAGTGTGTTTGTTGTCAGAGGGTTTATTAATAAAGATGACCTCAGCCTGTGCTGCACAGAGGGTGTGTGTGTGTGTTTTTTCTTTTCTTTCCGTCTTTCGTTCCTCTTTCTTTGTGACTCTTAAAATAATTATTATTTTGAGGGGGGGAAAAAAGGATTCATGTGTTTATGCATGTGTTTCTGCACCTTCTCGTGCCAGCTTTCTCCCTCCTCTTTGTGATCCCGTGGTGGTTGCACTCTGCTTATTTGGACTCATAATGCGTCTTTGCCATCTTTTGCGTGCATGCTAGCTCATCTGTGTATGTCTGTGTGTGGGTGTCTGTGTGTGGGTGTCTGTGTGTGGGTGGGCGTAACAGGGATAATCCTTCTTGATATGACTCCTTTGTGTCTCAGCGTCCGTGGATGTGATTACGTGCTTCATTATGTCGAGCTAACAGGTTGAGTTCTCTGCGTGTGCGCGCGCGTCTGCAGACGTCAGTCACCTGCTGTGTGTGCAAGGAAGAACAGATGTCCTCGAAAGAATAGAAGGATGAGTAACTTCCTTCAAAGTGCAGGGCATTCCTGAATGAAATCACTCTGTAAATCGAGCTCCGTAAGTCAGTTAAGGTTCAGTTCACTCAAATTGCAAAAGCACATCTCTCCTGGTTGCAACAGACCATTCTGACTAGAGTCATTGTGCCTGTTATTTTGGATATTTCTTAGTCCTAACTACTTTCTAGCAATGAAATAGTCTCTATGTAAAGCCTGTTGGCTGTTGACAGTGTTTCTGTTGCGTTCTGTTGAACACTGTATTTCGGTGGGGGGGGGGGGGTGCAGAGTTTTATCTGTCAGCTAAACCTGTCTCCATTCCTATCTTTAGCTTTCTTGATGTTTTCTGACAGTCCCCTCTAGGTTTAGCTCCGCCATCCACACAGTGATACAGAAGTGTGTACAACTGCTGCCGTCTGACCTAATTGGCTCCAACAAGCACTCAAAAACTTTTAAACAGAGACCACTGCAGAAAGTGCAAAACATCCTCTGCACCTCTTTTAGTTTTATGATATCTTTTTAAGGTAACAGAATGACTCCCACTGAGCATTCCCAGGCATGCGTTCAACGCATTTATTTTAGTTTGTCTGCAAGGCCTGCCAAGCTGAGCGAAACTTGGAATTGCAGCATGGAAGAAGGAAGAACTTTGTAAATGTTAGCTTGGATCTCTATCTTTAAAATTGCTAAATTGGGCACTGGCCTTGCAGGGGGATGCACCATTCTATTTGATTGTGTCTTCCTGTGTTGATGTGTTATGGCTGCTTCGTTTGGACAGGATTCAAACAAAGTCTGGCGTGGACTAACGTACGGCTGCACTGCAGGAGCAGTTGTAAACATGGTTCAAAAGAAACTTTTACTCAAGGTAAATGATAAAATTGGTTCCTTTATGATCTGTTTAAGTAGCCATTAAAGATTAATACAAAACTATAAGAAATGTATGAAGTCAGGTTAGGTTGAGTTGGTGTTTTCAGTGGTTGAGGGTGATCTAATTTGTTTAGCTGTCGAGCCAGCCCGTGTGTCTCTCCCAGAGGGCTGAAGCCGGCGCTTGAGTGGGACAGCCTGGCAAGCAGTGGGTCCTTTGGGGCAATGCGGTTACCAAGGAGGGAGATGGCGGAGCTCATTTTGCCCTCTGTGTGCCCTGCCACAATGAACACTGGGGCCATTAGGGACGGCGTCGTCCTGCAGCCCGGGAGAGCCACCAAATGAGATAATGCTCCGAGCTCACGCTTTTACTGCCACCTACACACTACACATGCAGGTATGCACATGTGCACAAATTAGGCAAGCACAAACATATAAGATCCAGTGGGATGCAGTGCACGTAGGAACACACACACACACACACATATGAGTAGATGCATGAATTGATCCTCGCTCACATATATTACTCTTTGACCTCCCTCTCTGTCAATAATCCTCCACCCATGTAGGCAGCTCCGGCTATTTGCTATTTCAGCTGCAGCAGCCAGTTACATTTTGTTGGACAGACGGCGGCAGAAGCAGTGAGAGGAAAGCTAATGAAACAGGATATCCCTGCCTCTGGTTATTCCGTAGGAGAAGAATAAGGAAAATCACACATGCTTTGACCTTGAATGAGTCTATAAAATCACAGAGTGTGCTGAAGACCACTGCGTGTTTACCCAGTTTACTTATTCAGTGCCAGGCGCCGTTTTTCTGCCCTGTACTCCCCCATAATAGGTCCCCGTCAGTAATTCAGGCATTGAGACATAACACTAAGTCATCCAGCGAGGTTTCAAGCGCACATAAACTCAGTGAAATTACATAGGGGAGATAAAACTTTGCTTTTAATGGATGCCTCTCTTCTTATCGACACCCATCCATGTCTGATTATAAAGATGCTTTTCTCGAAATGTCGACGTAAAAGGTTGTGAAACTTTGCATAAATGAGCCACAGCTGAGGAGGTAGTGTGTGTGTGTAGGTATCTAATGATTGCAGAGGACTACAAAGGGAAATGATGGGATCAAAGCAAGAACAAGGAAAAAATAGTCTCTTTTTTTTTCCCTGTTTTCTCTTTCTAACCCCTATTTTTATTTATTCATTAATTATCCAAACTACTTTGCATAAATCTGGGTAAATTGGACTCATTCAAACAAACATAGGTTTTCAAACCAGAAATTAACACATTTTATGACAAGGCACCCTTAGATCCTCTTGGAGAACATGTTTTTCCAAAATGTGGCCGTTTTATTACACAGTGAACCAGTGAATGCAAAAGCCGGATCATATGATTGAAATCATTTTTATACTCATCAGTGACCCCCCTCTCTCACTGAGGAGGCAAGAGGAACAAAACCAAGCCAGCAAAAAGCTCCATACAGTGGAGGCCATCACTGAATTGATAACTCTCTCTTTAGAATCCTCCACATTCCTGAGAACTGCAAAACAAAAGGGAGAATCTGATTACTCTAAACACCGAAATATGTCTAAAACTGAAAGTTAGTTTTGATTTAAAGGTCATGAATATCTTTTAAACTATATATCACCATATATACTGTCAGCAAATGATCACGTTTCTGGACAGCTATAACAACAACAGCTGGTTAGAAGCTCACTTCATGACAGCTAACGTTAGACTCGAGTGCTCTTAAAATCACAGCTTCCTTCCGCTAAACAGTTTGATGACATTCTTACATTATATGAGATTTTATTTACTAATTGCCCAAGTTTGACAATGTCAAACAATGACATTTTAAAGAAAGTTTCAGTAAAAGCAGGATAAATACCACCTAACTGAGGCTAACAGCAGTTTACAGAGGCTAACAGTAACTAACAGAAGCTAACAGTAATTAACAGGGGCTAACAGTCACTAACAGAGTATAACAGTAACTAATTGGGGCCTAACAGGTCTGCCTGTCATGTTTCATGTCTGCTTGGTTCACGTTGTCAAGTTCGTGTCATGTCTGCGTCTTGTCATGTTTATATGTTAAGGTCTTTTGTTGGTATTATTAGTAAGAATTCAGTTGAGTTTCTTTCTAGTTTCGTTTCTCCTATAACTTCTAATTTATAAGTCTCTCTTTGTGCTCCATCTCCAATTCCCTCTGTATGTTCTACAGTGTTCGCGCTCCTCGTGAGTTCACCGTGTTAAGTCCACATCTTAGTCTGTCATGTGTTTCATGTTGTCAAGCCGATGTTGTCAGGTCCGCATCTCTCCATGTTTCCTGTTTTATTTTGAAAGTCTTGTTTCCATGTTCATTGTGCTTAGTATTACTTTTCCCTGTCGTGGCACGATGTTCATTTGTGTCAGCTGTTTCCCCATGTGTTCCCAATTTCCCTAATCGCCTCTGTGTGTGTTTAGTTTGTGGGTTTTCTTTCATTCTTCGTCAGGTCATCTGTGTTACCTCCCTCCACATCTTGTCATAGTAGTCATAGTCATCTTAGTCATCATAATCATCATAGTTATCACAGTTGTCATAGCTGATTCATAGCTTTTCGTAGTTCCCACAGTCTTGTCAGAGTTTTCATAGTTTTTTAATTTTCCCAGTTTAGGTTTTCCAGTTAACTCTCAGAATAAACGGCTCGCTTTTTGTTTAACCCCAGTTTCATCTCCTTCTATGTCCGCACTTGGGTTCTCTGTTTCACTCTCTCGCACAGTCAGCTCCCACTAACCGTGACACATACTCAGTAGTACTTAAATGAAAGCATTAATGTACTCATGGTACCCTAACTATTCAAAACACCTGACTTGTTACTGTCACTGAGTGACTGCCATGACTTCTTAACATCATATAATGTAATCGTTTCCAAACCTTCAAGCGACATGTAGGAACAACATTGGAGTTGTATTTCTGGCAACCTGATGAAAAGAAGCTTCCACCGTGGTTTTTAGCTGCTAAATGCTCCACAATGTCCCCCCATTAGTTGCTAAGTGTCTAGATACCTGCTGGGCTGAAAGGGCACATTTGGATTTATTAAAGCTCTTTCATTTTTTCCTAAAAACTTACTAATGTACGAATGAATCAAAACAGTGACATTACAGGCTGTCAAACCAAAGCAAATGGCTGAATGATGCTAAAACGTTATAACTCTCTAAAATATGAATTAATGCAGCGTAGCGTTTAAGACAAGTTAGGGATATTTTAAAAAAACGTGACAGTATTTAGGAAAGATTGGTCTTGGCATCAAGATAACCTTTTTACTTGCTGTTTTTTCTATTATGGCTCTTTTTTTTAGCATTTCCATTCAGATAGAGCATTTAATGAGATGGAAAAGTTGACTTGCGACTTGACACCCGTAAACTGTGCGCAGTGAGGAAAGCAGAGATCTTGGAGTGGTCCAGGGAAAAGCTGTGCATGGAACGTTACGAGTTTTATCAGAGGGCGCCTTAGCAGGACGGATTTGTTTGGCTTTACTCCTTTGTGAGACAAATATTGGGATGAATCTCCTCTCTGCTCTGGGCCCTGTTGTGAAAAGGCCAGGGCCCAAGCCAGGGCTTTACCATCACATCCTCCCACTTATGTAAACAGATGTCTCATACACACACACACACACATGCATGCTCGCACTCAGAAACCTCTCACCCAACACACTCACCCCAGTCATTTTAAAGGGCTTTCCCAGAAATACAGTTATACTAATTCCAGTGAATGAAATCCTTTGCCTAAAAGGATGAGTTCATCCCTTTTATTTGTGTGGGAATACGAAGCGCTGCGTTGTGGAATACATCGACAAATGGGGGCATTTTTCTCTCTCAGTGTGTCTCTTCTTCGGTTTTGCTCGCACACCAGGTGCTGCTCAGTATTTTGTGTCCACTGTGGCTCTTGTGGGTTCTGGCACAGTGAGAATAACAATCACAGCTCCTCGGTTCAAACCCATATCAGTTGCCAAAAGCACCGACGCAGACGCCGCTCTTCACACAGGAAATGAGAGGATGATAGTGGAAGGGTCCCACTTCACTGGAAAAAAAAATCACAATTACCATCACTTTATCTGTCAACACCAACAAATGTGGGGAGGGGAGGGGTTGTCACAATGCAGAGACAACAGGAGGTGGAGCCGCTCGTTCGGGCACCGGGCTGATGCGTTCTGATCCACTGCAGAGCGAAAGCCTTTGATAGCATCTGCGCTGTGGGCTGCAGTTACAAAGTTCAGAGCTGGCAGAGCTTTATTTTTTCCTAAAAGTTAGAGCAGTCATGAAATATAAATAGCAGAAATATGGTTTGGTTTCCACAACAATGGGCACGGTCGTTTTCCATTTCTTATCTCTGAGACTGTAGAGAACTGAGACGCTTTAAATTTCAATTATTGTTGCTTTCTAGTGCTTAGCGAACTGTTGCATGTTTTTTTAACCAGCATGTGTGGAATGCTGAACGCCTCTCACCCTGCATCCTGAGCTTGATTCTGCCAGAAGTTTCTTTATGTTAAAAGGGAGTTTTTCCTTCCCACTGTCACCACATGCTTGCTCATAGGAGGTCATTTCATTGTTTTCATTGGTCTGTATCTTAAAATATTTGGCACCTGTTGTTATTTGCAGCTATATAAATGAACTAAAATTGAATTACATGGTAGCCAACTTACAGAAACGGTGAGACGACAAAACAAGTGCAGCCAGCTGGAGGCGGATACATTAACTTTCTCATGTTCTAGAGAGCTCACTAAAAATGGCAGACGACTGTCAGATACGGATGTTGCATGTCTTTGAGTTTTGTTTGGCAACAATGTATCATCTATTGAAGAATTTAGTATTATATGTAACCAGAGGCACCACAACAAGTTATGATTGTCAATAAAATGCAACAATTGGTGCAAAAACACTGGTCAGATGTTGGGATCTCTTGCTCATGCATGCAAAGCTGGGTTTGCTGCTTGACTGCTGCGACATTAATAATTGGTTTACAGACTCAAATTTAGCATCCTGGCTGCCTTATTTCAGTTTATTTTAATGAGCTTGTATAATGTAACATATACTTCATTGATCCCCGTGGGTGAAGTCCTCTCTGCATTTAACCCATTCACTCTGTGAAGCAGTGGGCAGGGATGGTACGTTGCTCAGGGGTACCTCAGGGTAGCTGTTCAGTGGATTCAAACCCCCGACCTTCCAATCATGGGGCCATCACTCTACCTACTGAGCTATCCCTGCCCCTAAAATAGGCTCGTACTCACAACCTCGGCATCTCTCTGCAGGTTACTGTCTTATAAGTACAGCGCGCTGACCGATTGCGCCACTGGAGCTTGTATGAAGGACAGAGTGCAGGGAAGTTATCTGCAAACAAGCTGTCTTTATAACCTGGCTAGGTGAAATATACAGACATATATACCCACTAATCAGTGCTAAGAGCAGAAATATATTTCAACATCTTGGATATCCGCCGTACCACAAAGCAGTTCCCCCAAAAGGCACCAACAACACAGTCAGATACAGTCAAAAAGTCCAGATCAGTTAGTCAAAGTACAGGAAGTGAGGCCTTGGTAGTCCTATCAGTCAAAGCGACCACGACCCTAATTTTTAAACCTTGGCAAAATCCAAATGGGCGAGTTATTATATACTAAAATTACTCACCGAAGAGTTGTTGTGACCATGGAGACAAGGCTTTAAATGTGCCTTTTGTTGCTGTAAAATCGAGCATTTTAATAAGGGAATCTGTGGGGACTGACTCGTTTTCGGCACCAGCCTTAAGTGGAACTGCAGCTCCACATAGGCTTCATTTTTCAGCCCTCCAGGTCGTCGCTTCATTGAGACACTATGATTACCTGGTATTTTTAAAGCATTAGGAATCCATTAAGTATTCGTCTCTGATGACCTTTACCTAAATGTAAGTGGCATCGTGATCCAGCTAAAGGGATTTTTCACACTTTATGAACCCACAAAATGTTTCTAATAATTGCTTATAACCGATCTCTATAGCCATAAGATACATCTTACAAAACTGATATCAAATTCAAAATGCTACATTAGCCACCTTTGCAAAGATGCCATTATTACTCTTTAAAGCCACGTGTCTGTTAAACCTTGTAACGGGAATAGTAAGACAGAGCAGACGCAATATTTCACATAAAGGACGAAGCACAGGGAAGATAAATGCAGTGTCTGCTGTATCAGTCATTTCTATGGTACTCTGAATAATCAATGCTTCAGTTGAGTATGGAGGAATGACTCTCACGAGAGATCTCTGTATGAATTGACCGCCGTGTAGTGACGCTGATAATGGCTCTGGCGAATTGCGTCCATCTTTAATTTTAGCTTGTAAATCACAACCCGCAAGTAATGGGCTGCACTTAGAGAGGTCAGAGTTTATGTGTAAATCATTCTGGAGGACAAAGCTTGCTGTGTCAAGCTTTGCAGCTCTTTTTTTTTTCCCCGAAGGATATTTTTTTCTGATAGAGGGGGTTGGCAGTAGGCGTTCACAGCTCAGATCTAGCTCTGACCTTGGCCAGATGTCCACCAACACCGAGATGTGTGTGCATGCACGCGTTTGCATGTACGCGCTTCGTCTGCCAGGTTTTCGGAGAGTGCTTGCATCTAATAGGGAATGGCAGGCATTTTGTTGGGCTTTATTGCCACATGCCTCTTCCAATCCTGCCACTGATTAGAGCTGCCATTACTGGCACGCCAACGTGAGCGCGCGCTCTTACGAGGCAGACGTTGGCACACGCTCAAAGCTCTGGCCTTTGCATGTGATTAGCATCCCATTGCGTTGTCTTGTGCGGCGATCAAACGGAGCACGGAGTTGTGCTCTTGTCGAGGCCGATCGGGGGAAGTGACGGGTACGACGTCGCTCCACTTTTATCCAACTCATCGGGGTGCTGCCAGCTTAGACAATGTCAAATTTGCAGCTAAGCAATTAAAGGCCCAGGCTGTCACAATTGAGCCTGATGGGGAAAACTCATTGTGGTGGCATGCAGGCAAACACGTGAACACAGATACAGGTGCTGGCACACGCAGACACGCGATACATCCACCCACATGCGCACACGTACAAAGTGTATGTATATTTACAATAAGCATGCAGGCGATTAGCTCAGAAAGTGCAGGTGTAAACTGTTAGTCATTGCTGATTCACAAGCAGCTGGCTGGCTTCCACACAGCCACTCACTGTGCTGCCTGTCAAATACACAGGCAGCCAGCGGCTTGAGGTGTGTGTCCATGTGTATGCGTGTGCAGATGTTCTTGAAATCCTGCTATTAAGCCAGACCTCCTCCTCCACTCCTCTTCCTCCTAGTTTTTGGCCTCACGTGTGCATATGTGTGTGTGTGTGTGTGTGTGCTTTAGTTAATGTGTAGATGCTTTTGCACATTTATGTCTGTGTGGACTTGCAGGGATTTGGCTGCTGCTTTCTCCTGGATGAGGCCAGTGGAAAGCTGAGGTCTGGATGACTTACTTATTTAGGAAAAATACACCAGAGATGGACAGCGTGCTGCTGTGCTGTCACATAATCACATGTGCATGGGTTTGAATTCATCCAGCTCTGTAGGTAACAGAGCCAGTGACCTTAGTAGCAGTGCTATATTTCATTTTGGAGATTTTTTCTCCCCCCAATAACAGCTAAAGTGATTCTGCTGCTGTTACGGTTTCAACAGACATGCTGTCGGTTCAGTCCCAGGTGGAGGCGCTCACCAGAGGGTTAAATGCTCTACCAGAAGCAGTCGACACACATATACACACAGAAATGCTCATATGGCGGATTACTCAGTGGCGTGAGGTTTCCGATTAAGTCTAAATTTGCTTTCCAACACATTCAATTAATTTAACTTGATTTTAAAGGACCTGCCATCAAACAGAGTTTCAGACTTTTACTTAACTTGCTTCTTTACTTTCTTGAAACCATCAGAAGAGTTTCATCCTGTCTTTGGGTGTTCTCCTCCTTTACAAAGTCATGTTAATAGCAGGTTTCATATCTTCACCGGCCAATAAAAAAACATGAAGGATTCCATTCATCTTTATGGTTTAAGAAGATTCTCCTACTTATTATACGTATAATAATCTACTGGGTAGCTTTAAAAATGTCTTTGAACGAAGATTACAACAAGGTTGTCTTTTAGCTCATGAAAAGTTTTAGAGTTCTGCTTTTACATATAAGAATTCACAGTCTCAAGGTTGTCACAATATTCCCATAAATTTGCCAAAAAGTTTAAATTTGAGAACTTTCTCGAAGAGTTCCTTTTTCCTTTTTGGGGAGTTATGCCAAGGTTCTGTGCACAGTTTAATTTTTGTATGTGTGTGTGTGTTTGGTTCAATAAAGTCTGATGAACATCACAACTTTTCCAGTCGATACAGAGGAGCACAGTGTTCATTGAGTGTAGCAGAGTTTTCAGTTTCTAGTTTATTGACAGAAGGGAATGAAGTATGATGGTGTCAGAGGTTTGGGCCTTGGCTTTGTGTGCTCCCTCTTTGTAACACTAGCCGGCCCATACGCTACTGACAGCATCTGCTTGGCCCTTGGCGCCCTCATTGTGATTAGTGAGCCATTGATGTTGACATGAATCTCGGCTTCTGCTCACACACACACACGAATCCCGGCACGCACTGGTGAAGGCACTGAAGTCAGTTATGTGATCTGCACTATGAACTAAGGGAACCTGTGAATGTGAGCCTCGAGGGTTCGGGGGGTGTGTGTGTGTGTGTGTGTGTGTGTGTGTGTGTGTGTGTGTGTGTGTGTGTGTGTGGCTTTGTTTTTCATGTCTAAGATCTGGTGATCAAAACCAGAAAAACCTTGCAGTAAAATTGAGTCAAGCAATTATCTCTGTGCATGGAACTTAGCTCCAAGCCTAATCTTCATACTCACTTTATACTGTTCATATGAAGGAGCATTCAGTGGTACAGTGTAAAGCAGACTGCTCAAATTCATTCTGTTTCTTGCAAAGCTACCTGTCTTGAGCTCATGGCGTCTGGGCTCATTTATTACTCTGTATCTCTTTTTCAGCATTTTTTACTGGTGTATGTGAAACCTGTAGGTATGTTTGTGATAACGACTGCTTAGCACGCTCCAGTTAAAGTTAGAGATGGTTAGCATTTGCCTCTTTTTTGCTTGTTTGGAACATGCATTTGTAAAATCTTTTAATATAAAACTGCAAGAGACTTTATTTGTTTTGGAAAATTTGCCTATTTAGGATGTGGCCAGTGGAGCCCAACCAATTTATCAGTGGACTGATATTATTGGCCCATTTTAGTGTGGCCCATTTAGCCTGTCAGTATCATCATTTGTAACTGCCAGTTAATTAAAAATTAAGTAAAGAAGTAAAGAAGAGATAAAGGAAACACCCTTCAACCATGTTGTGAGTTTCAATGTTGCATATTTTGTCCACCAGGGGGCAGTCTGCAACTTCCCCGGTGGCAACATATGCCACACAACAATGAATTAAATAAGTAACTATAAACATGTCAGAAAAAGCTCTTAATTTTTTGTATGTCTGAAAGAAAAAAAAATATTGGATATTATATCCTAAGATTGAATATTTTGAATATTAATGTTATCACATTATTGTCATTGTCTGTCTTAAAAATCCTATATTGAAGCCTAAATCTGGTGAACTGAAATCTGATGAAAACAAAACCCTTACAGGAAGTTAGGGAGTAAGTTACGGTTACGGAGGATAGTGTGTAAAATGTACTACATTGTCATGCTGGCTCTCTGTTGTGGTTTACTAGCATGTTTCCACTTGTGTTAGCTTATCTTCAAGCCTAGGTAACTAACTAGGCCTAAACTACAGTTTCCAAAACCACAAATTTCACACACAAAAACCACCAGGTGGCACATATTTGTTTGATCAGGATTTTCATGTTTCATGTACGTGGATGTGCAGGTAGGAAGTATATTTACAGTTTTGAATGTGTGTGTGTGGAGACCTCTAATTACATGCAGTAGCAGGTCTTGTCTGACAGAGACATTAAAATGATTAAAGCTGACCTGTCAGTCTCACATATCCACCCCCAACATCCACCACTGCCACTCATTACATCTCTCCTCTTCTTCTCCTTTAGCCCAATGTGACCTTCATGTGCGACGTCTGTCTCTAGTCAACATTCACAACGAAGACAAGACAGAGCGAAAAAACATCTGAAGGAGAGATTACGACGAGAGCACACGGACGCGCGAGGGAGGAGAAGAAAAACAAGTAAGAAAGTAAAAACAGAACAAAGGGTGGAGAAGAAAAACACAGCAGCATCTTTTTCTATCTCTCACTGACAGCATGAACCAGAGAATAGAACAGGAGGAGGAATGGGGGGCATGTAAAATGAGCGAGGAATCAAAAGAAATAAGAAAGTGAATATAAGCAGAAAAAGGAAAACCATGCGGGGGGGAGGGTAGCCGTTGTCAAAACAGGACGTGGAAATTACAACCATTTTCAGGAACTCCCAGAAAGAAATTATTCTGCAGCGAGACAAAGAAAATGGAGAAAATGTATGACAGAGGAGACAAAGAAAGGTGACCAAAAAAGAAAGAAAAAGCTGAATTTAGGCAGGATATTGGATTTCAGATTTCAAAGCATTTTGTTAAGAAAGACACTGAAGGTTACGTCTGTAACAAAGTGTATCTGTGTACGTGTGCGCGTAGCGCTCGCGGCTTGTCCTGACTGTGTAGGTGCAAGTAGAAGGGAAAGGCGGCCATATTTTACCTGAAAGTCGAAAAGTGGAAAACAAAGGGAGAAAAGAAAGAGAAGGAGAAAAGACAAATGGATGATTGAATCTGACAAGCCGTGCACAGAATTTAAAGGTTAGGTTTACTGAAGATAGCTTTTATCGTTATTTCCGTCTTCTGAGGCTGAATGCAACAAAAGTACAAGGTTGGAATTTCTGCCTTAGTAATTTTAGTTTGATTTGCTCTGAAATCTGTGCGTTCCAGCAGCTTAAAATCAGATGAGAGAAGTTGATGAAAGTTTACAGATCTTTGCTGGGTTTCAATTTTCAAAATGTAAAGTTGTTTTAAAGTGCTCGCAACAATCATAGCTGTACAATCGCATACTAATACGATCGCCTCGCTATCACCTCTCAGGCTACAAACTAGCTGCCATGATCATGTGATTAGTGGAAGTTTTGTTGGGGGTGTTAGACGGCATGGGGCAAAAGATTTAGCTGTATGCTCCACTGGGAACATCTTTAGGGAAAAGTAAGCAAACAATAATGGAAATTAACTGGGAACAGGACAATTGAAGTAATTGGAGTTGGATTAATAGAGCAATAGATTAGCTTATCTTAGCATACAAGACAAAAACAGTAGAGGTTGGTAGCCTAGCAAAGATAGTTCCTAATTGCAGCTGTAAAGCATGTTAAATAACTAAGCAGTTCTCTTTGGCTCGTTTGCATATTATGGTGCTGCAGTTGAGTATCATCAGTGTAATCAGGGTATGAACATTAGATGGCTGCTCTTCCACTCATAGAATCCAGGGTTATTTCTGTAACCACCTCACTGTGCTCTGTTTACTTCTGAAAGCAAAACCCGTGCCCTTGTCATAGAACACTGGATGTCACTATGTGCGTGTGTTTGTGTTTCAGTGGGTGGCCACCTCTTGTCTGATGTGTGTAAGATGAAGGGCTCTCTCATTTACAATCAGTTGTCAGCTTGATCGAGCGAGCGAGAGGCACGGCAGACTCGAGTAAATTGCCTCCGATAAAAAAAGTCATTTGTATCCCAACTTCCTCTTCCCAGAATTTAGACACGCACTGGCCAAAGAGGGAACTTGTTTAAACATGCACATATGCACTTGTATACCTTGATATCAACCAGATCATGTGTACTCATAAACACAGAGCTGTGAGTAATCGGCCCAGGGCAACGTTCCTCTGTATCTCCGTCCTCTTTTCTTTTTTTTGTCTTCTGCAGGTTTCTTTCCTGCACTATCGCGTTTCGCTTATCCCTTGTTCTCTCTAATAATTCTGGTGCTCCCTCTCTTTCTACCTATCACTCTCACAGTGTGTGTTTATCTCTGTGAGGATATTGGTTGCCGATCATAAATAGCTTTTTCTCTGACAGCGTGCCATCACAGGCCGAGTGAGCTGGGGGGAGTGGGGGGGTAACAGAGGAGGGGAGAAGTGAGATTGAAAGAGCGATAGAAGGAGGAAGAGGAGAAAAATGCATGCACCGTGCAGGCAGAGGTTATGCACATCACGCCAGCCTGACAGGTGTCGGGTATGCACAGATAAATGTGTTGCGCTTAAATGCAAACACCCACAACACAAACCTGCTCCCTGAACCGCGTGTAGGACACCACAATAAATTCAATGAACACTGACCTGATTTTTTTAATACAACAAAGCCGTCCTTTACCGAAAAACAGGCCTACGTTCCGCTACCTCCTCTTTAATTTGCTGCTCATGCTGTTTGCAATTAACGCGGACTCAGCACTTTTCTGTGTTAAACTGTTACACCGATAAATTCACTGTAATGCACATTTCCTCCCCTCTAATTCCATCAGTACGGCAAGAGTCATGTCGTACTCATTTCTCTTTGCTTACAGAAATCCCCTTTTGATTCGCTTGTTTTGTCCAATCCTTTCCAATTTCCAACTCAACACTTCCTGCAGACATGTTTCACGTTGATAGCCCTCCAGCATTTACTGTAAAGACGTGTAATCCTTTTCTTGGTATGCTTTTAATGAGAAGGATCTGCAGGAAATCTTAGGTCCTTAATGGGACTAAAGAAAACAAAATAGAAAGCATTGGAATTCATTAGTGGATAGTTAAAGGAATAGCTTGACATTTTGAGCAATAAGCTAAATAAAGCCACTGTCCAATTAACTTAGCACAGGAGAAATACATAGAAATGGGGATAGGGTTATTCTGGCTTTGTCCACTGTTAATAAAAATCACATACTAGCTCAGTGCTTAGCATGACTTAGAATGGCGCCCGTCGACTGCAAAGCGATGCATCATGTTATACAATACGCTTTATATAATGAGGAGGTTCGGCCTCATTATATAAAGGCGAATGTGTCTTTTTTCACACACAGCTTAAAGTAAAACGCTAACTACTAATTAATTCCAACTGCTTCTGCTTTTATGTTACTTTCTTTTTTATCTCCACACTTTTCACAACAAAGCTTCACATTAAAAGCTTTTGCGCTAGCCTAAAGAGCGTTGGCTTTTGAACGGCTCTGTTGGTTTTTAATATGAGAACAATCTTTTAAGTGGACCCGTTTTGCTTTGTCTCGTTTTCTGTCATATGCGTCCTGTTACACTGGCAGACGCTCATGTGGCCAAAATTTCAAACAGTGAGGTAAGTTCAGACCGCTCTAAACATTTGATTTCCGACAGTTATTTTCCTGTTTTTGGTTTTGTTTCATGTCAGAGAGAGGGGATAGCCTAGAAGTGCTGTTCACCTGCTAGTCTTACCTTCTGTTTGCCAGCGACAGCCAGTCAGAGGGGTGCAGGATGTAGGATAACTGAGGGTCTAAAGCAAACATAAATTTGCAAATGTACAAGAATAAAAATACAGAGCTGGAGATTTTCATAACCGAGCCTCTTTAAGAAGTGTTAAGTTTAACTACAACTTGTTGCAGTGTATATGCAACTGCATTTTTACTGCAACTGCAGAATTTAGTAGGAAAATTTCTCATTATTTATCCAAACTTTACTTTGTCCTTCATTCGTGCCAGCCACAACGATGATCTAACCATCTATTTTCGTAACTGCTTGTCCAACCTTTCAAACGCACATCTACACCTGCAGCGAGTTTGGAATCAATTAACGGGCGCAAGAAGGACATGCAAATGCAGACAGCCGCAGCTGATAAGCAGGATTAAAATTCAAACCTTCTTTCTGTGAGGCCATGCTGGTAGCCTCCGCACAATCACGCCGACCCCGCCGTTCCTATTATTTGGACGTTTATATGACGCGGTCATTGGTTATATTCAGACAGGCGAGAGATGAATCTTGCCCAAATGCCCTGTCACACACACTTTTACACACACTCGCACGCAGGTTCCCCTCCATCAAGTTTGATGAGGTGAACGAGTGTGAACCCGCCGCATCTGGCATTCCTCTGTCCTCTCCCTCCACGCCGCAGCAGTCCGTGTCTCTCTATTGATCCCAGCTTATCTTCCCGTAAACCTGGACCTCGTTTCTCCCCTCCTCCCATCTCCTCGCTTCACCACCTCCTACCCCTCCTTCCTCCTCATTGCTATCGATCAGCCCGTGTGTTCAACAAAGTAGAGAGCAGGCTGTGGTTAATGCAGAGCTGGGCTGGAGGGGCTCTGCATGAGACTCGTGTATCGCCTTTCTCTCCTAATGGTTCCAATCAGGCTCTAATAGACCCTGGGTTAGCCCATCAAGGCCCACTACTCTCTTCTCGCTCTTCTCACCTTTCACTCATCCTTCCTTCTCATAAATAAATCTCTGTCTCCGCTACATGTCTGCCAGGTGCATTTTTAGCTGATGACTGTTGATTTCGCTAACCGATCCGAAAGCTTTTGCTTCTGCTGAGTGTGCACACGCTTCTTCCAAAATGTCCTGCTTTGCATTTTTTACAGTAATGCTCATTCATTCCTGGGAGCTGCCCGGTAGAACCACAGTTTGCTAAGTTTAGCCATTGGGAACTGCCCAGTACCAAAAGCTGCCTTTCATTATCCCTTCTCTCAGTCGCTGAACATACTGTGTCTCTAGCTGGGTTAAGTGCATTTCTCAAGAGTAGCTTCATTGTTGTGGATTCGGGGGAAAGAGTCTCTTAACATTTGTTGTTTTTCAGCCAGCGATTTAAATGGAATGACAAGTAGAACTAAAGTATGACACACTAGATGCTAGCATTACCTTTAACTAGCAGAGAGGTTGATAGCTTTTGACATTTCTTCTGGCAGGTATGTAACAAAAACAAAGACTTCTAGGAACAGCTTTAAGCTCCTGTTAATTTTGATTTGTGAAAACTTGGATTATGTCATTAAATTGTCATTTAAATAAGTCCTGACAGTCAGTCAGACCATATATTGGCTGATATTAGCTATTTACTGATATATCAGAATTAGCATTTATAAAAACCAAGTACAATACAGAAAAGATGGGAGAAACACCCTTCAACCAGTGTTAATGTTACACAGTTTTTACACCATTTGGAGCTGACTGTGACAGACGGCCCCGCCCCTCCCTGAGCCTGGTTCTGCTGGAGGTTTCTTCCTGTTAAAAGGGAGTTCTTCCTTCCCACTGTCACCAAGTGCTTGCTCATAGGGGGCTGTCTGATTGTTGGGGTTTTTTCTCTATTATTATAGGGTCTTTGCCATATAATATAAAGCCCCTTGAGGCAACTGTTGTTGTAATTTGGCCCTAAAAATACAAATGAGTTGAATTGAATTGAATTGAACTCGACAAAGGTCATGTGTTTTCATGCCTCCATCAACTAAAAAAATGTAAACTGTGTATTTTCCTCTCTCTCTCTGATGTTTATGGACCAGTTTTGGTGCTGAAATCTGTAAAAGGTCTGATGTTTGTCCTGTGTGCTATAAAAAGCCTGTTTGACATTTATAACAATTTTTCTTAGAGAAGCAGCTTTGTGGCTTTGGTGAGAAAGAGGCTAAAAGCAGACATCTCATGACAAATGTTTTTTTTTCCCTCTCTCTGCTGTTTAGGACATTCTCCAATCATGTATTTGTTTATTAGGGCAACTCAATAAAGAGCAGACATGCGCCCAGTTGTGGTCTTGTGTATGCATGTCTATGGCATGCGTTCAGACTTGTGACGTAAATTCTAGAAAAAGTAACTATACAGAAAAATAACCACAGTTAGCGTCTGACATGCAGCTTGCAATTTCAGATGTCAATAACAAAAAAAGAAAAACACATTTAAATCCCAGAAAAGAGAACTTATCATAAACCTAATCGTTTACACAACAGTCGTGTCTCACCCGTTCAGTCCTAGACAAATATCGTCTGTCATTCCACTTATCTCTCCGTCAGTGTCCACCCTCCCCACCTTCCCACCACCGCAGAGATGTGTGGGCCGCTCGTATAGGAGTCCAGCTAGGTGCAACCTTTATGCCCTATGGCACCTCACTGGGATCCAGGGCTCTGGGCTCAGCATGAACTGCTGAACTCTTCCCGAAAGTACAGACCTGAGGAGAAGGGAGAGGACAGAGAGAGTGGGAGGGAAAGCAAAGGAGTGCTACTGGACAATTAGCCCCCCTAGGAGCATAGTAGGTGGTTCCCCCAAGCTAGAATACACTGAGAGTATTTCAGCAAGGTGCAGCCAAAGAGAAGGGGAGACAGTGTGTGTGCGTGCGTTTCTGTGTGTGTGTGTCTGTGTCGTGCACGTAGTGTAGTTTGCATTCATATGCCCTGCAGTTGTTGTTCTGAAATGAGACAGAACATCGGGTGCCCACAGGCGTCAATACGACCATTTCTATTATTCAGAGCTGATTACAGCGCGGAATCATACAGTGGTGAATACTTTTTAATGAGCTCTGAAATACAACAGAGAAAGTTTATCAGATTTTTTGTTTGTCTGAATCTGGCTGGCAGGGAACAACGAGCCTATTTGCCTGAGTGATTTGATTAGTGCGCTGGTGTGTGAGGAGCAGGTTGCAACATATGTGAGTGGTAACTCTGAAATAAATGAATGTGCGCAACTGCGGTAGTACTTAACGACACGTGATAAATCATCCCTGTTATTGTTTTGTATGTGCGTACAGCACCTGTGTTTATTGGGCACATGAATTCATGCGTTTGAATACACGTGTGCTTTCCATTTTAAGAAGTACGTAGATATATACAAAAAACCAAACGAGCCCAAATTTGTTTCTTTGTGTCCACGTTTGTTTCAGCCTTCTATTCACAAACCAGTCCGCCGCCTAGAGCAAGGCTGATCGACCTGTGACCAAACAGTAATCGTGGACGAGTGTGCACACACTTTTGTATCTGCGTTGATGACAGGTCAGACAGCACTATCCCAGCATCCCCTGGGCCTGCACACAGGGCAGGCAGGTCACGGCAGGGCAGAGTGCACGTGGATTTTACCGTTTCCTCGCTGCAGTCATGTGTGCTTGTCAGAAACAACACAGCCGGGCTGACAGCACAAGGTCATCCAGAGAAAAAAGGGAGAGAGAGTTAGATGGAGAGGCTGGGAGAGAGAAAAACAGACAGTGTGTCTGCCCGTGCATAAATAACCTGGTTATTGTTGACTTGCTGCGGTAATCACATTTCTTAAATGTCATGTAAATGAAAAACCTAGTTTCAGGTTAAAGGATTACAATAAATCTCTTACCGACCTAGATGCACACTGAAAATAGCTAGAGCACGCAGTGCTACTGAAACAGACAGCCAACAGATCAATACACCCACAACCGAGGCAAACAGTAGATAAACTTTAAACTGTCGTTTTAGATTTCAAGTTCATGTTTAGTTGACCATTTTTGATATAATTTTCTTAATCGATGGGTTGACCAGAAAGCTGGAGGAGCAAAGAGCCTTCATCTTAACAATAGACTATATAAATGTGCTAATATATTCAACTGAATTCAGTTTTAGTTATAGTGCCAAATCAGAACAACAATCACTTCAAGGTCCTAAAGACCCTACAATCGAGAGACAAAACCTCAACAGTCATATGACTCCCTTACGAGCCAACACTTGGCAACAGCGGGAAGGAAAAACTCCCTTTTAACAGGAAGAAACCTCTGACAGAACCACACTCAGGGAGGGGCAGCTAGGTGTTCTGTAAATGGAATAAGTGTTGTCAGTCTTCTTTATGCCTGGCATGAGCATTTTGGTAGACTAGCAGATTTAGCTTCATTTAGCCAGCAGGGGCCGCCTCCTCTAGTCCTTGAATAAGTCAGGTGACACTGGAGCTGGATGGGAAAAGGTCCCATTTGCCACGCTCTATGACCTCAATAAACACTTAGTGGTTTATTGAATACAACATGATGTTCGTTTGGTAAATTATGGCCCAGGTGGGAGTCGAGAAAAAGAAGAAAAAACAGTATACGCTTTGTGACACGCCCGGATGGCTACAGCAAAAATACTCATCTAACCAGGTTTCACACCAGGGCTTTTTCCATTAGTGTAACATTCAGCACGTCTTTTATGTACAGTCTATGCCAGGGGTGGGCAACTCCAGGCCTCGAGTGGTGGTGTCCTGCAGGTTTTAGATGTGTCCCTGATTCAACACAGCTGATTCAAATGGCTAATTGACCTCCTCAATATGTCTTGAAGTTCTCCAGAAGCCTAGTAATGAATTCAGGTGTGTTGACCCAGGGTGATATCTAAAACCTGCAGGACACCGGCCCACAAGGCCTGGAGTTGCCCACCCCTGGTCTATGCCATCAGGTTTCCTATAGCACATCATTATCAACCCCAGCTGGATTGTTTTTCCTGATCTTTGCATTTGCCCGGATTAATATATCACTTTTAAAGTGTAGTCCAGCTGTGCTATACAAGTACATACATTTTTTTTCTTAAATTTTATGATCTTGACAAGGTTTGCTCATTTTATGGATTTTACCACAGAAGCTGACGCAGTGATGCAATTAACTGTTTTAGTGATTGGTCGGGATTAAACTCTGGACCTCAAGGGCACAGGGTGGAGTACCGGTGATTAAAGCCATTTATATGCAGTGAAAACTCCCCACTATAATTTAAACTTGAGATGTTGTCTTAGGTTGGTTGCCATCTCCTTGAGGGAGATAATGATTGCTGCAAAGGGATTTCATAGATTCAGTCAGATACCCCTCAAAATATATTTGATACAGCTACCGTGTTAGCATACAATTGCCTATTTAAACATCCTGCAGACACGGAGGAGCATTAGCATTCATTTGAAGTTGTAGCTGTCACTTCATGAATATCCAATATTCACTTTCCTTCTAGCTGTTGTTTATTTTCTATCTTCTTCAGTGAGATGTCTGAAGCCTTAGCTGCTAAATCATTCACTGCTACCTGCTGTGGATGGCAACAAAGCTGATAAGACGGGTGAGCCTCAATTAAAACATTAAAGCTGCAAGCCCTGAAAGCAAAACAATTAGCTAAAAGATGCTAAAATGCCTCCAAAGCTGAGGGGGGAACTGCAGCTCCTGTGACAGGTCTCCATGAGTTCATTAGGATGGTAATCCCTTCCAAATACATGTATCTGTTTGATCCATTGTTGATCTAAAATATTTAGTCTTGCAGCTTTAATTTGTGATCGGGAGCTTTACCAGCATGTTAAAATGATTGAGCTCAATTTACCTTTGAATTTTTTTTAAATATTTGCAACCGTTACATCACGTAGCCGACTCGAATCAGGGTTCAGGTGTTGTCACGGCATCTGTAGGTGTTAAATGGCTACGCTCAATCCCCAAGTCTTTCGTCCACAGTCTGCTTCTATCAACCGTGTATACGCTGTCGCAGACCAAAGGCACAGATGGTCCCGCTGTTGTCAGCATCTGCACGTCAGCGCGTCTGGTTTCATCTCGCCTTGACCTCCTCTTCTATCAGTTCCTCGGGTCTGAGCAGGTGTTTGGCCCGCAGTCAGAGTCCAAATCAGATCCATTTCATCTGTAATCAGCTGGAGCCCCTGGCACTGATGGAAGAGATCAGAGCGGCGATTAAAGAATTATAAGCCGACCACGCCTGACCAGCCGACCATGACACGGACAAGGAGGCGAAACAGAACGGGGGGGACGAGTTTGTGCCAATGAGGGGGAGCTACAGTAGGGATGAAAGGAAAGATAGAGTTTTGAAGGCTGGCAAAATGTCCCAGGGGAGGGACATGAAAGAACAGGGCTCTGGGGGAAGTGAGCAGTGAAGGAGGCTAAGATGTTACTCTATGTGTTCTCACGGGATTCGTGTGTGTTTGTGTGGTTTTTTTATTCCATCAAGTGGAAAGAGGTCATTTAAAGTCAAACGCGTTGCTCAGTTCTGCTTCAAATTGGGGTAATTACAATGGGAAGTAAATTCCAATCACCATGTGAAAAGAAAGTTAATGACATTAACTTGATGTTTTTGAACTGCTTGATGCCCCAGCGCTGTTTAGCAAATCATTAATTGTGAGAAAATTGTGGCAAGTCATGTGCTCAGGTGCATGAAAACTGACGGGTGGCTCACATACTGATGACAGCTGCTTTAAAGGAGCTCAAATAGCGTTTAGGAGCCGTTCACAAGGTATAGGATGTATCAGAAAGACCATCGCCATTCATACACACACACACATCAAGTCTCTATGTGGAGCTGATCAAATCCCCCTTTGATTATCTTTCATCTGTGCCAGCTCAACAACAGCAGCCTGCCTAGGCTGTCGGCACAGATACACACACACACACACATCTGAAAACACACAGGTGTTTATTGTGAGCTGGTCAGCATAAAGAGACTCACTTATTTGTTTACACCTATTCACTGATATGCTAGTTATTCTGTCACTTAAATGAAGGCTTGCTCATGCTTGATATTGCTTTAAAGCGTATATGCAAACCAGAGGGCTCTCATACACACATACGCACGCACACACACTCTACCTGCTTTAAGTGACCACCTGCGTCTGTGTACTCTCAGATGGAGAGTGCACATGGAGTGGGAATGTGTGTGTGTGTGTTTTACTGTCAGTGTCTACTCCATTAGTGCCACACTCTGAGTGAAATCGCTGCGTCAGATGTGTTAGGTCCAGCTCTCTGGACTGGATCTAGCTTCTCAGTGTACTGCCATAGAGCAGTGGGGTCTTCCACCCCCTTCCTCCAAAGTCCGGTTGCACACATGGCTCTGGAGGACTGAGAGAAAATAGCAAATAAGTCCATGACTTCCTTCCCAACAGGTGAACTGAAACATGATATATTTATTTTTTCCTTTGTTTTTATAACCGTTTTGCTCAGGACTTAAGCTCCGTACTTTAAAATCTTTCCTTTGATGTATCACCACAATTTTTAAACATTTAAACTCCAGGCATTTAGCTAAAGTTTTACTTTAAGAAATGAATTTAGACCATTAAAAAACTGTTTTTAATCGACCTGTGTTTTTAAAGGCTGGTGTTTAATCAAAAGGTTTTAGCAGAAAAAAAAATTAATTTATGACACAGCTTCCTCTAAGGCTCCCTGATGTATTCACAGAGTTTAAAACACCATTATGAACCCTTTAGAATGCTTTTTAATCATAAAAATGAAATAAGGTGATCTCATGTAAAAAACTAAATCACGTTAAAAAAAAAAAGTTATTTTGGGGGGAAAAAAAGATTTTAATTTGATGTCTTTGGGAGCTCTATCTGAACATAGCTGAGCTGAAGCTGAACTGACCCATAAATGAAACTATTCCTCTTTTAGGAAACATCTGTCAGCTGTTGAATAGAAATTCCTTCTTTGAATAGTCAGAGCCACAACATCAATGAACGTTTAAAGACTATTACTTGAATCTGTTTGCGATAAAATAATTTTTTTGCCAAGCATTTTCTCATATTCAGCTAAATGATATAGCACCAGTTCAAAGTAATGGCCCTAAAATGTTAAGAGAGCTCTCCAATGATTGGCTGTTTCCCAGTCAGAAAATGCAGTGGACAAGAAGGACTCTCTTTTAACCTCCAGCAGAACCAGGTAGGCGCAGCCATCAGATCAGTTGGGAGTTTGAAGGGAAAGAAAGAGAGAGATAACAAACGACACACAGGACAAACAGAGTCTATAGGAGAATAAAGAAGGGAGTGCAGGAAAGGTGCACACTGCATCAATAAATTGTGTGTTTTTCTATATTCGGTGTGGTGCACTGCCTGATTCTCCCCTGTTTAAAGACACTGGCAGTCTATGTTATGTTCTATAATTACTGGACGTGATCATTCCCAGTCATTATGGAACATAACATAGATGCCATTTTCAATAAAATTGTGTTTATGCAAGTAGCACTTAATGTCATTGTTAGATTGCAAGCACGTCAACAGCAGCGCTATAAACATGTAGAGTTCTGAAGGTGTTTATTTTATGTTTGCTGGTTAGCTCTAATCACAAGCAATAGCTGAGACTTATAGAAATGTAATTGTTTTTGCTGGTATTCATTCATACAAGCTGCACATCAAGGAAGCACTTCATCCCTACTGTGACAGAGCACTTCCTCACAGGGGGTCATCTGATCTGTCCCCAATGTTGTAGGTTCTTTACTATGAAGTATCTTGAGATGACTGTGTGACCTGGTGCTATATAAAAAAACTGAAATAAAAATGTTAAAAAAAACCCTTAAACCCTGATATAAAGCAAATTATGTGTTTGCAGAATAATTTCAGGTATTATTTTGTTATTTCTAGTAATCATTGCTGTAGCCAAATTAACTCTACGGTATTGTTTTTTTTGTTGGTTTCGTTACTGGATTTCATAGTTTCAGTGTTCTCGTGCTCTTGATGTTTTAAAGACCGACCAACTAAGACTGTTTTTGTACCAACAAACTCCTTTCTGAATGTTGATAAGCCTTTGCAGGCACAAAAAAAGAAAAAAAAAGCCCACACGTCTGACCATTAATGCATCAGCACTGCTCCAGCTTCCTGCTATGATGATTTCAAAGTGAAGAGAACGCAGCATAAAAGTCCTTGAGTCGGTCTTAACTCCCTTCGTCCATGAGGTGTGAAATCGTTTGATCCAGCTTGTTTCCATTTTGGTGAAACAGCCTTTATGTAGCTGTGAGAATTTTCATTTGTGTGTGTGTTTTTAAATGCTGTTGGAGCAATAAAAAGTGCAGACAAAGGGGAGGGTACAGGGTTGGAGTCGAGAAGCAGGAAGGAAGGAAGGAAGAGAGCTGACGGTAGCTTCTGTGATAGTTTTGAATGAAGGCAGAATGAAGGACGGGGGCTGTCCCATAGTATATCCTGTCTGTGTGAGTCTGTGTGTACTTGTCTGTGTTTGCGCATGGGTGGGGTGGTGGGGGTTAACTAACATTAAGTGTGTGCTTGTGTCTGGGTGGAGGGCGGTGGGCGATGTTGGCTTTAAGTAGCGTGCAAAAAGGTCAGAGGTTGGGGTTAAAAGTCAAACAATGCCTGGAAGGAGTAGCAATCAGTTGGGGCAGGAAAAAGCTGCCAGGAAAGGGTAGGTGGGTAAAATGAAGGGCAGGAAGAGGAAAATGGGAAAAAGAGATAAAGTGGTCTAAGAGGACAGAGGAAGGCTGACGTTCACACACTTCGAAGTATCAGAGCTATGTAGCTTCTCCCTACAGGGGCTCATCTTACCTCTAAGCACACTCGAAAAACACACAGAGACAAAAATACAGACACGATGACAAAACAGACCCATGCAGGAGCTCTGTAACCTAATCAGAACATGTGGCCTATTTCTCTGTATGTTTTAATGAGCCCTCCATTGTGGAGCGCTGACTGATATTATTAAGCTGCCGAGTCTCAGCTCATTAGCTAAACCAGGCTCAACAACAACACCAGCAGCTAAAAGATGATTTGATACCGCCTGCAGAGTTATGCGACACCACAGGACCTTAAAGAGGTCGTGGGGAGAGGCAGAGCAAGTGAGTTAATTCGGTCATTGGGAATGAGTCGGACTAAATCTTGCTTCCTATGACACAATAAATAAGAACAATACATAACAGGCAGAGTTCAACCACCTCTTTTGTAAAGCTTCCTGCAAATTAGCCTGGAATATTCAGTGTTTCTTCAGTCGTCATCAATACTGTATAGACAACACTGCTGCAGGTGCATATTTTACAGTCTGTTCTCACTTATGAGAATGCTGTGGTTTTCTTTGTCAGCATTGTATGGTTTTTATTAGAGCACTTAAATCATTCAAACTGCATTGATGCATGGGATAGATTACTATGACTTGATGATATCTCACTTAACTATAATAAACTGGAAGAAAAGACCAAGGTGTCTATTCATTACATAAAACCTGTTACATCCAATGAAACATCCCAGATATCTTGTTTGATAAGGCGTCTCTAAAGCTTCCCACAGCCTCGAGCAAACAAGCACGAAACCCCAAACTAAACATAATGCTAAGCTTTGCCATAGAACAAAGTCCCCACAATCGAACAAGTCCCCGCGTGTTGGTGTACAGTCAGGTTAAAGCACCCATCTGGCACAATAAACATGACCACACACACAGAGATACACTTCTAAAAAGCATGTCTGACCTTTTGCGAGCAATTTTTTTGAAATGTATTATGGGTATTGTAGTATCAGTTAATGCTATATTGTACATTCCGCTTTAAAGATGTTTGCACTTGACTGACTTGAAACTAGTTCTTCAACGTGACTTATAAGTTCACACACAAGGGTGATATAAATATATTATTTATTTTTATATATATATATATATATATATATATATATAGATATATATATATATATAGATATATATATATATATATATATATATATATATAGATATATATATATATAACTTTACAACATGACAAAGTCTGTGTGATGCCGTTTTTTCGAATAAAAATATTAGAATGGATGGTGTTTATTAATTAACTTGATAATGATTATTTCTCACTATAATAACAACAAATTTGGATTTGTTTTTCCTCCAGCAAGATGTTTTGACCATGAGAATTTGAGAAAATTAATCTGTGATAGTATAAATCCAAAAATTAGGCATTACCACTACAAATAATTTGGTAAATTTATGCTCAAATTATATAATTTTTGTAACTTCCTCTCGGTTACCCGCAATCTGTTCTTTTCCAAACAGATATTTTAGGCTGACTAAAATACTTTTAATTTTATTGTTATTTTTTTAGCAGCAGAGTTTTAGGTTTTAACTGTTCCCACTAAGGAGACATATGCATATGCCACCTCATGCGTCACTCGGCGCAGGACTCAAGGTTTGTTTTTGTTTGTTTGTGTTTTCACAATGCTGTCTTTTTTGTGTAGCTGGTTCAAACACTGCTGCTTTTATCCCTGTACATTTGCAAGGTGTGATGTGAAACTATCATACAATGTCAAGTTATCGTCATAGAAACCAACCCCGCACACACTGTCGGAAGACTCCCCAATAATTTGCTCTCCAGCTTCTTCCTAGTGCCGAAGGAAAATGATACATGGACACTAGAGCTGTACTGAATAGCATCTTTTGGGCTTTGGAGCTTTAGTTGTAATCAACAGTGAATAATTTAAGCTTTGCCTCATGAGTGGGGTGAGGGGAGGGAAGAGATGGGTGACTCATGTCTAGTTTTATGGCTGCAACACAAGATTTAAAAACAATGACTGAGCTGTTTCAGCTGTATCTGCATGTTAAATAATCACCGAGAGGGAACTTTAGATACAACAAAACATCTCTTACTTTTTTCTTACTCTGCATGTCTGCACTGACCGAAGCCAAGCTGCTTACCTGACACAGGGGCAGAGAGAGTGCAAACACTGCTGGGATACAGTTCAGAGATTCTTTGCTGGGCCAGCAATGAAAAACAACAATACAAGCTGAGACGGTTTATTTTGATATATGAAAATTCAAAACTGAATACTTCTCTGGTGTTGAATATTTGGATAAAGCCCTATGGTGACACACGAGAGTTTTAACATCATCATTTAAAAATCAGAAGGCATCTTATATTCCAGGTGGCAATCACAGATAGATGGGTTTTGAATGACTTAATGCTGTCACGTGTTCCAAAACTGGAAAAGAACACACGTGATGTAAATAATTAGTTACATTTTAAAGAACTTCCCTCTTTTTTGGCCTTTTCTGCTTTATTTGATAAACTTAGTGAAGAAAGGACAGAAAATCGGTGGCAGACATGCGCAAAGGGCTGTGGCTCGGACTCAAACTTGAACCCAGGCCGACCGCTCTCGGTCATATGGCATGTGGTCGCTAAACCGGCGTCCCACTAGATTTTCTTTTTGAAGATTCCAAAATATTGAGTTGTTTTTTGTTCATCTTTTTTAGGGACACTGAACTGTTACGACTCCATGTTGTTAGTTAGTCAGACAATCATGTGATCATATTTGCACTGATTGGCTTGGAAGCTTAACCACGTGACAAGTTCTTTCTTCGAGGATGAATTGCAGTGTGCACTTCTGCTTTCTACTGCAAACACTACACAAGCTAAGAGACGGTTTTACCTTACTGGCAATATTTTTTATGCTAAACAGTTCCGTTGTTGAAATAGCAGAGAAGATTAAAGAGGAGATGATCAAAAAAAGACGTGACAGACAAAGGGGGAGGGAAAAGAGAGTAAGGTATACAGAAATTTTAAGCTTTTCTGCAGACAGACAAGACAGCTTTGAATCCCTCTTCATCATCTCGCTCTGTTCCTCCTCGTTCCCCCTCTGTAGTGTTTACATGCTGCTTCTTCGCTTAATCCAGCCTTCGGGATGCCTACTTCACTTCGTTACCTCTCAGCCTGGAGATGGAACCCTTGGATGATGAGGGCGATTTTTTTTTCTTCTTCTTTCTCCATTTCTCTACCGCCATCTCAATCTCTTCTCTGCTCACTCAAGCGTTGGCTACACCAAAGCCTCCAGCATCGATCCAATAAAGCTGGTAGCCCCGCCATTGCAAAGCTCGGAGAGCCCGCACCCCCAACCTAGCATTTGAGCACGCTCAATTAAGAGCGTGTTAATTGAGAAGGCTGGTGTGGGGGTACCTCTTTTTTATACTTTTAAAAAGTGTAATCAATAACTGTCACACTGGGCAGACGTGAGCTTACACACTCAAACCGCACACACATACAAACACATACACAGATCTCTAAATCTCAATTACCTCCCCTGCCAATCCCCTAAATAGACCAAATATTTGTTTGCCAGCACTGGAATGTATTATTCACACGTGGGAATAGATGTGGGCAAAGGAGTAGAACTCTGCGTGCTACACACACTGAGGTGGTTTCTGCCTTTGTGCTGGGTTAAAGTTTGACATTTTGCGCCTGTTTAAAAGTCAATTGGATCCCTTCTCCAATAAGCACGCATCATCAAAGGCACCATTTCGCTCGCTGATGCACAGCAGCAGCAGGTGCAGAGGGGGAAGCTTACAGGTGGTTTGCGTGCATTTGTCTGTGTGTGGAAGTACTGTATGTTTCAGTTGCTGTCCCGGCACTTAAAAATGACATTTACAGTTGTTCCCAAGAGTCTCCCAAATAATCACAAACAGGTAAAGAAATAGTAAACATGAGAAAAAACTGTTAACGAATACTGTGAACAGAGTATTTTGTACGCTTTTCTTGAGACCTTTGTGTGTTTCAGAGGTCGTACAACCCAGTTTCCAGTTTCATAATTGGTATCTGATGCTTTAGAAAATTTTGTAACCTTTTGAAACACGTTCCCCTTTTGTCAGTTTTCTTTTTCCTGCCAGCTTCTTCTGCTGCTTATTGTGTGTACAACCTTATGAACAAAATCAATGTACTAGTTTTCAACCTCAGCAGAGCCACAGAGATCAGGGTGCAGCCAACCTGAAGCTACTGCAGGTTTTGGCCTAAGACGTGGCAGGAAGACACAATGTGCAGCCTTTTCTGAGAAGAAATGTTTCTTTTTCTTATATATACATGCTTTTTTTCTTCTCTTAATAATTTCCATTCACTCTGCTTTATTCTGCAAAATACCCACACAAAGTATAAGTGTGACCAGATCGAGTGGCGAGATTTTCTTTCTTCCAAAAGTTTATTAATTGTTTGACCTCTAAGCCAACAAATCAGTCAAAAAAAAGCTTGTCTCTTCATCTTTAGCTTCCTAAGTTTGTGTATTATTTAATAATTTGGTGCTAGACAGATTTACGCATTCATTTGGTATCACCATGACACGAGGATGGGTTTAACGCCCTCCAGGCATACAAAACCAAAGTTTGAAGTGTGTGGTGTTAATGTGAAATAGCTCGTGCATCAATCCTACCTGCAGCATCATAACAAGTCAATCACCAGGCACCGTTATTAGACTGTAATGCTACGTCCTAGCCGCACACTCGATGTTCATTAGGTATAAGCCAATTCATTTACAACACAGTGCTATTGGATTGTCCTTGTCTCGACATTCATTTCCCACCACATTGGCGTTTGATGCGTTGCCAGCACCAGTTAACTTTGATAACTCAGCCCCGGCTTAATATACTGCCACTGAATTGGCTTGACAAGAGTTTAGCGATAAGCTATTTCTGAGCTTTCTGAGTGGCGATAGCTGGATTATCACTCGGAGCGAGGGAGAGGCAGGAAAAAACTTTGCTGCTAACCTTCCTGGCCAAAAGTCATTAAAATGTTTAGTTTGTTTATGTTGGCAGACAGGCACAAACAGGGGCACGTACAGCGATTAAAACTATGTCCTTGTAGGCTTTAACGATTTGCATAACTCACTCCTCTTTTGCATTATTGTGGATTTTGATGACAGTGTTCAAATATATTCTGCATCTTTTCAAAGTGAGACATTTATCTTTCGGAGCAGCTTGAATGTGTGAACTCTTTTGTGTGTCTTTTTGAAAAATGCACATGTTGTAAATACTGCTCTGACAAAATTGTTTCTGATAAACAGCTAAGCCAATAAAATGAAGTGAATTGTTGCCTCCAGCTGATGTGTTTTTTTCTTTTGCTCCAGGCACGCTGCCAGGAGCTGGGCCGTTCTCTCGAGTTGCTCTGATCGACTGATTGATCCCTCGATCCATCGCTCAGCGCCAAATGGGAGCTCACATAGGAGGTATGTGGGGGACGAAGGTCCTCCTCCTGGTGTTTCTGGTCGGATGGGAGAAATCGCTGGGCCTCAACTGGAACCCGATCCCGCGCAAGACTGTTCGAAATCAAGGTGAGTGATCAGTGAATTAATAGGTGATAGTTTGTAATAGGAATGGAGTGAGTTATAATTTTGGGATGACATAGTAAAATAATGTCTCCGGCCAAGGAGGAACCCATGGGTGGGCCCAGTGGGAGAGTACTAAAGCTTATGTGCCTCAAAGTGGAAACAATCACCTGTACTGGGATATTTTATTTACTTATTTTTTCAGTTTTACAATTAAGCTGAAGCATAGGTTGTTTTTTTCACCTGATATCGTCACACACACAAGCGATAGTGTTGATAAACTATATACTGTGACTACTAAAGCCTCGATCCTGAGTGTTTTCACCTTTGTCATCTTTGTGTTTTTAAACTGTACGTGATGAACAAGGCGTGGATCTGACACTAAAGACACCAACAGACGTCACAGACATCTAGTCACAGATCACTCCCTGCTTGCTTTTAGAAAGAATTCAGGTTTAAGACAAATCGGCCTGACTTTTCAGATTCGACTACATTTTTACACAAGGTTGCTGACAGTATGCTCTCACAGATATCATAAATATCCCTGCCCTATAGGCACTATAATTTTTTCCAACTTGAATTCTCTGCATTCCTTCAAAGATCAGCCCTGTTAAGACACGCCACTATTGGCCGATGTTACAGAAAGTGATACATTAACACATCCCTGATATCTTGTCCACTGACTGAATCCTCTAAAAGAAATGTTTCATTTTTATGCGGTCTTCTGACCGAGCCAATAAGGCAGATTTATTAGACTGATAGATCAGTCACTGAAATGACTTATCCGGTCAGGCATCGGATACAAAACCAATGATTGGACAAATGTATTCCATAACAACAATCAGGAGGATTTCTCCATTATATCAGAGGTGGAGGTTTTCTGAGATGTGTTGAAGAGGCCCACATCGACCCTCAGTGAAACAATGCATCAGTGTAATCCTAGTGCTCAGCTGAATTTGCACCATTTATCTCAGCTCTCCTCCGCAGCCAAACCCAGCTTTCTTCACTGAACAATGCCAATTGTTGCGAGCTAAGAAATAGTCTTTTTTTTAATCCCTCCAGGGAGAAGAGCTGCCTCACTCTCTTGGGGATTAGGGAAATACTATAAAGAGAAGTGGGGGGAAAAAAAACCTGAAAAAGTATATTTTCTCACCTCTCTGTTCCACCTATCCCACCTTTTATCCCATATCTCTCGCTCCCTTTCTCTCTCTTCCTGCTCTTTCTTTTTTGCCTTTTATGCCTCCCCTCTTTTGCTTTGTGCGCCGCGGCTCATCGTATGAACCTGAAATGCTCTCATGGCGTTTTCACAAACAGCTTCGATTTCAGCCGCTCTCGAGGAGAATGGCGGCGGTAGCGGCAGCGGCGAAGGAGCGTGGGGATATTTCAAAAGCTTCTTTCACAGCCGCTATCACCCGCCCCATTTCCCATTCTCCTTTTCTTTTTTTCCTCTCTATCCTTACAACACCTCATCACTGCCATTTTTGGTGTAATGTAAGGACAGAGAAGACGGGGGGAAAAAAACAATCAGCAGGGTGTTGATAGTTTGTGGTGAAATGCTCCGTTGTGACAAAGTGAAGCCAGCGCTGGCACAGAGCAGCACAGATCTCTGCTGCTGCACTTTGGCCGGCACACACTTGTGGCGAAGACACACCAGACAGGGGAAACGGGGACATCTGCTACCAAGAAATAAATAACCCCTTTTTTGCATTTTTCCTTTTTAGAAAAAAAAAGTGTGTCGAAAGACAACTCCCATGGCTTCTTGTGCAGCTTCGCTTTCATACCGGGAGTGCCTCTGTCATAAAAGTCATCATAAAAATTTTGTCATGAAACACAGGAGAAAGGCAGATCGCGTCACGTCATCTCTGATTTGAGTGTGGCTCTCACGTGCAGCGAGATTCTTGACGCAAAATGAGTTGCATTGGAAACGAGCAGGATTATCATACCTGTTGACAGATTTCATCGCTTGGTGAGAGGGGGGAAGGAAAAAAATGAGATTTTCAGGCCCTGCTACTGGGTTAAATGACTTATATGGATGGATTCTTGCTACAGTGCTGAGAAGGAGATAGGAGAGAAATGGGGGGGGGATACAGCTGCAGAAAGAGGGAACGATGGATTGGAGTGGAGTGGAGAGACAAAATGAAAAGAGAGGGAGAGAGGGAGAGAGAGGGGAGGCATAATGGAAAGAAAGCAGGAAAGTGAGCGAGAGACTGGGGAGAGAGGCCAGTCAGTAACTGCCTTAAAAGGGCAGAAAGTAGCTTCAGAGGATAGACAGAGAGAGAGGAAAACACAGACGCAAACTGCCGGCCGTTCACCCGGCGTTTCACGTTGCATCTAAGCATCTCTGCGACGCATCCATGTGAGCGCGTGTGCGTGTTAGACAGATGCAAGAAGACGGGCGATGAAAAAAGAAGACGGGGAGAAAATATAGAGCGACAGAGGGCCGTTCTGTTTATACCTATTTGTTTGGAGGGAGATAAGTGTGTGTGTGTGTGTGTGTGTGTGTGTGTGTGTGTGTGTGTGTGCGTGTTTAGTTGTGAATCTGCCTATCTAATCTCCCCTTGTTTATACGTGTGTGTGAGTGTGTGTATACTGCTTGGTTGGCAGTCTGAGGGATTTGGAGCTTTTAGGTGGTATAGGAGGGGAGTGTGTGTGTGTGTGTGTTGCTGAGTGAGTTGGGTTATGGTAGGGGAGAGATGGTTGAAGAGATAATATTTACCCCCACACCCACCCGCCATCACGGCACCCCCACCCCCCTCACACACCCTGCAATTAAACGAGGCTTACACGGGGTAGCAGGAGAAGAAAAGCAAACATCCTCTCTGTGTGTCTCGCTATCTCCCCTCCTCTTCTTCTATTTCTTCTTCCCCTCTTATTTTTTTTTTAAAGTCACATGTTGACATTTGAAATTTTAGGCCTGTTGTTATTCCTCACCAGCCACTCGCCACATTAGTGGAGGGGGGAAAAGAAATCACTGTTGGCTTCTAATGAGACATTTTATGTACACACATTATGTATGGCCCTCGTGGAGCTGCTAATGAATGCTGTAAATTTACATACTTTACATTTTTCGCTCATATTTTCTCATTCTGCACCCTGACGTAGTGCATGTATCTTGATTTCTTTTTCCCTTTTATACGGATAATATTTCACATTTATGTTCATATTGTACAAGTTGCTCATTCATCCTTTTTCGCAAAAGGTTTTCTTACCCATGAATACTGAGATGCTGTCTGCTTTTTCTACTTTTTGACTTACCCATTAGGCAGTCAGAAGCCCCCTGGTTCCCGGAGGACTTAATTCATTAACAATGGGTCAAACTAATTCTCTAGTAGTAGTTTGTAGCAAACTAGGAGTAAAATAGGCTAAAATAGGGGTAGATTTTTGCATTTTTGGGGGATGGAGGGGGTCGTCTAATTGTTGGGTGGGTGGGGGGTCTAATATAGTAGGGTCTTTTCCTTTAAAATATAAGTGCGCCTCAGGGTGACTGTTGTTGTGATTTGGTGCTACTTAAAATTGAAATTGACCCTGCTGTTGCCACATGCTACAGGTGTTTAACACATTTTAATGAAAGACTCCTACAAACAGCTGGAAGGAACAAACACATTTTCAGCTCATGATATATTGTCAATTTTAATAAAGAGCTTAATGGAATACAGTTCAACAATAGCACTGGAGTCTGTGAACAGTGCAGCTTAATTCAGCTGCGCTGGTGCACTGCACTAGCCTGTATAAATAATGAAAAGTAGCAGGTTTTTTCCTCTCTGCTAGAGTTCCCTGTCACTCTGTGCTCACTCTGGGCTTAACTGTGGTCATGAAAAAAGGGTTTGGGGAACACAGTAAGTCTTTCCAAGTGCAAAAACTTTTGCACAGGTGTCTCACTGTAGGTGGCATTTGCACAAATAATGGTAAAGAGCGAAATGATGTGCGGTGGTAGTGCAAATGGCAGAAAAGCCAGAAACCAAATATAGGCTTTATTTTAAATTAAGCTTCCCGTAGCATCTATAAGGTAGTGGAAGTGTATTGAAATTAATGTGCTGTTCTCTTAACTCAAAGCAAGCAACTGTTGTTTGATTTTGTCAAGTTGAGATTAACCCAGGTCTACACATCTGTTAGGGTCTAATCACCGCTGGAGCGTTTTTTTTGTGGGATTTCTGGGCAACATTCTGCCCGCCTCGCTACTTAATCTCAAAAGTGGAACAGATTTCAGATATCTGTTGTCTGTGCGCCTCAAATCTGACCTTGTCCTTCTTTTTGCACCTGCTTTTTTTCTTTTGAATCACCCATAGATGATTGTAGTATCCATTATGTTGCTTTAAGCTACTACTTTCACACACTTAACCTGACCAATTTCCACTGACCACAGAAAATGCTTTAGCTGAAAACACCACCGTCTCTCCCAGTCCTTACTGACTTTCTCTGCTGAACACCATATTTTACTCCCTGGCTTTAGCTTTCACATACGCTTATACACAACCACACATAAACTTCTCAGCCCCAGCCCAATGACAGAGGCCAGTAAGCCAGAAATTTGACAAAACACAGCTGTACGGGAAGAAAGAAGGAAAGAAAGAAAGAAAGAAGTTGTAGAATCTAAGCCCTTACAAATTTGATATTATGTTTGAAAACCTAGCGAGCTTTGATGCTGAAAATGAGCCCTGCATCTTTAAAGAAAGGCCAAAGCAAATGTACGCCTCTTGATTTAAAAAAAGAAAGATTGAGAAAAAAACACACATACACTGTGTAGAAGCAGATTGGAAAAGGGCTGGGCCTCTGACCTCCAGAAACCTCTCTCTTCTCTCTCTCAACCTTTCTTCTTTCTTTTTTACCCTCCTTCTTTCTGTTTCTCTGCCTTATCTCCTCAAACCCTCCAATTACAGTAATGAGTGGTTGAGAGCGAGGGAGAGGAGGAGGCAGAGAGAGGCTGTGCGTGACTGGGAGGATAGATGGTGGGGGACAAAAGTGGGAGGGAATGGAAGGAGGAGATTCATCATAGCTTTTTATCTGCTTTGAGTGCCAGTCATCCGCTGACCCTGTGCTGATTGGTCGGTGAAGATTAACAGCAGGGACCAAATGTCGAGACCTGCGCCGCTCTCTGTTGTCGTTCTGACTTTATGAGGGCTGATGTGGGGGCAAGTGGGCATGTGGATTAAAATGAAAATGCCAGTCTGTGGGTATTGTTATTTTTTGCAGCAATGCGGGACGCAAACTGTATGCAACGATTCTAGATTATGAAGAATGACACACAACACCTCACGGGTGGCTTTCTTCTTTCATGGCCTGCCACCTGATGGGGTTACAGTAGCACATGCTCATACTAAATATTTCTTTTGTGTTTCATACAATGAGGTCAATGTATGTACAGATAATGAGTTTGAGCCAAAACCTCAGGGTTCAAACTGCATCAAACACTCAGTACAGACAGTTTTTACCCCTCAGCCAAGGTCCAGGTCAGAGGTCAAGTTTTCTGAAAATCTTGTGGACATAATGACTCAAGAAGAAACATCAGGTCGGAGGCTAAGGGGTGATAGCCACTAGTATTTTTTTCTATTTTTGTATCTATATGATGTCACTGAGAACGGATATCACTAATATGGTCATCTCTGGCACCTCAAGCTCCGCCCTCCTGCTCTTCAGATCTTTAGTTTGCAAGTGCCACTTAGTAAGAAAGTTGTAGGGAAGGGGAGAGCAGCTAAAATGCTTCTCTCAGACTGTGGATGAACTGATGGGAGGGTGTACCGAAAGACTCTGTGGACGGGTCAGGTTTTAGACAAAATGATCAGGAAGTCATATAAGGACTTACTGTAAATTCAAGCGAGGCTGCTCTAGTACAGTCCATTAATAAAAATATGGAGCATAGAAGGTCCACTTCAACACAACTGCACTGTGATTAAATGAGCAGAAAAATACTTGAACTAAGTACTACATAATGATACTCATCAGAAATGTCAGAACTGGAATGTGCTGTCACTGAGGTGGCTGAATGTTAATACTACAGTCAGCAAGACTCTGAGCAGCAAATTCCTCCGGATGTGTGAATAGAAAATGAATAGACACAAGTGAACAAATGTATACACTCAGACCACTGGTGTCTGTCTAAACCAGATTTAACTGCGTGCAGCATGTGGACAAACTTTCACTCTAGTTCTCAATAGTCTTTGTGTCTTTTGTTGTGAAATCACTGCAGGTTGTGGCCTTTAAAATCCCGAACTCCATTCCCCTCCACAGGCTCCCTTGTATCTCTCTTTGTAGGTCATCAACACAGCATTGTGCACAAAGCGGCCCGACTCACCACAGCTGGTGCCCGCCGCTGCAATGCTCATACATGCTGAACCATGACGCCGGCATGGAAAAACCGTACTCTTGGCTTCAACCGGTTCTTGATTTGTTCTGCTTGTTGTGGATTGCAGTGGCGACACCCCACCGAGCCAGGCTGTTCACCGCCGCCGCCGCCCCCACCTCTTCCTTTCATCTTGCCTCGTCATCCCTCTGAAAACCGACCCCCACCCCCAGTGGGCTCACTTCTTCTTCTTGTGTTAATCCACTTTTACCACTTCCTCCCCTCCCACTCCATCACGCTCTCTTCCAGTTCTCCTGAATTGAGCGCTCTATTGGCGTGACTGTTTATCAAAAGCGGCAACAATAAAGCTTTTACGGAAAACAGATGCTACAAACAAGGATTTACACGTGGAAACAAGAAATGTATCACCTTAAAACCTGTCCCTTTATTTGGTATTATTTTGCTTTGTTCAGCATCGAGTGGGTCCTGACATGAATTCCAATGAAGCTCGTTCAGTGTTAATGAGCCCTAAATAACAATACGGAGATTCAGCTAGTAAGGGTATGCATATCTTCCCCTTTAATGTCTCTGTCTTTCTTCATGCTCTCATTCTGTCGTACACCTGCCTTCCTTGTGAACTTCTGTTGAGCAGACGAAGCTTTGCTTCCACGTGGGAGTGTGTGCGTGCGTGCATGTGTGTGTGTCTTTGTCAGAGCAGTGTTGTTTTTATTCTTTCAAAAAGGGTACCTGCTCTTATGGAGGTCTGTGCACACGCTAGGGTCTATCTGGATGATTGTGTGGGGGCGCTGAGCGGCGTCTCTCCCTCCTCTGTCTGTCTTGTCTCTGCCTCTCATTCGCCGTTTTGTCGCTGCTTCAAAGCGCCCCCTAAAATAGGCCTTTAATCACAGTTTAGTGTGCGAGTGGCTAGGCGGTTGGAAGCTATAAGAAGAGGCTGGGTGTATTTATAGCAGACAGTGAGAGGAAGGCTGGAAGGCTGGTGGAAGCTGACCGCAGTGGCGAGTCCCGGACTGGGAGCTTTTCACCCGGCCATGAAGCAACAGGCGCTCCCCGTGTCCCGCCTCTTCAATGTAGCTCTGTTTGGACTGGCTTGGCTTGATTTAGATTAGGGAGGGTGGTGAAGCTTTGACCTGACCGTGACATGTCCTACTGAGTCGTGCACATTCATACACACATATGACGGGTCTAAATGCAAGCAAGTACACACACAACTCACATTTGCATTCAGAGTACTAGTGATCACTTCCCCCAGAATGAAATGCAGTCACATCTTGATTTCTTTCAGCATTTGGTTTAAGTTCATCGGTGTTACTTGATCAAAGAAGACATTTTTGTCCTTGTTTTTGTATCCCAAGAAACAATAACATACGATGTTTAAGAGATGGCTTTGATCTGCTAAACTTTTATGACGTGAAAGTAAACAAATGAAAGCGTTTCATCCTTGACAAGGTTTTCCTCTCGTACGCTGCACTGTGCCATCCGCTTGATAGTTTTGCAAGACACTGCAGTCGTTTTATGTGGGTTGTGTGAAATGCCTCTGTTTCGGTGCATTCAAGGACACGCTGACACAGCTGTGCAACACAGCTCAACGTTGTGGCGTTGTACTGATCCAGGTAGGCTTATTTAAAAGCACAAACATTCGTGTTGCACTATATGTGTAATGTGCCGATTGGTTACGTGTAAAAGAGAGCTGCAACGAGATCAGTTTAATGTCTTTTCTTTGTAAACTTGGCTCAGGCCCACACAAAATTTTGGTGAAAATGCTAATAATTACCAAAAGTAAGCAAATCAATATAGATTGACCAATATTTGTTAATATATTAGTATCAGGATATGTAACGATAAATCGATAAACCAATGAATAATTTAAAAATTAAAGAAGATTTGAAAAGCGAAATACACTAGAATTTGACCACTAGAGGGCACTGTGCAACTTGCTGGTAGTTGTGGTTTGTTTGGAAAACCACAAACACAACAATCAGCGGATCCCAGCAGAGTCAAGTAATCCATGACATAACTTTTAACTGCATCGTTATATGATATTAGTAAGGCCTCATGTATAACTACACACAAATGTTTGGGAACTCTGTTTGTGTTTTCTGTGTCTGAAAGATTAAAAATATCAGCTGATATATCGGGTTTTAAATCACCAAATATCAGTCTTAAATTTCCTCTATCGATCAGGCACTAGTCTAAAAACTGCAAAACCTTTGTTTGACATCTAAAGTCATCAAATCACTGTTTCGCAGACTTTGCTTTCAGATGATTTTTCATCAACTTAATTGATTTCTGAACTATTCAAGGTTCAAGATCTTTCGTAGCTCAGTGAGCGCTGATCAGCGTCTGTTTCTAGCAGCACTGGTCAGGCTCTCGAGTTTGTATTCTCCCTTTCATTCTGGCTTTCTGTTTGTTCTTTTGTTTGTATTTCTCCCCTGCCTGTTAAACTCATTACACCTCCCCTCATGTTTGCTCCTCATTTCTTATTTGCACTCTTTTATTTTCACTTCTCTTCTGCTCCCTGTGATTGTTTTATCCAGGCATCAAAGGCCTTGTAATTTAACCCAAACCGCCCTCAGACATACACACAATCACCAGGTCCTTAAAATGATGGAAAAATCTGAAAATAGTCTAAGTGTCAGGCTTTAAATAACATTCAGTCTAAAAAACAGTGAGTTCTTTTCAGAGAAGAAAGACGCCTTTCTGTATGCCGTGTGTACAAAATGCTTCCTTCAGGATTTTTCTGATCGTGTAGATGGAGTTTGTTTTGTTTTTTTTCTCCGTCCCATTGACACACACACACACACAGATGAACCATACCACCTGTGGACAAGTCTTGTGTTTGCTGTCAACAAACCCTCTCTCTTACGAGGTTGCAACCTCCAGCCACACACGCACCCCACAGGTAGCCTCAGGGTGCCACAGTGCAGTGTAAGGTGGAAAGCGCACGTGCCCACATCGCCTCTTAATGACAAAGCCGCTCATCACTTCAAACAGTCCACTCGGAGCAAAACTTTCCATCTGTTGGTGGAGGGATGTTGAAGTCACTGAGCAGGTACCCTGGAGAGCTGTTTGGGACTTTGAACGCATGTGTGTGTGTGCAAGTACAATGTCTTTTACTGTGTTTATTCACTGTGGGTGCATGTGTACGCGCGCACTGATTTGTGTAGCCAAGTACCTCCACACAAACGTGTGTGTGTATGTGTACCTCAGTACACATGTCAGCTCTGGAGTTTTTTTGCCCAGCCGTGTGGAACACAGCAGATGTGTTCAGCTCTCCCCCGAGGAAGCCGTCTCTCTCTCCTTCGCTCTCTCCCTCTCTCTCCTCTCACTCTCATCTAGCCCGTTCATCCGCACATACCCCCCAATGTTTATACGCCGCTGCTCTTCAGATAATAAGCTGACTTCACTACTTATCCCCCTTCCTTCCTTTGGTTATATCTTCACTCCTCCCTTCCATCTCTCTGTACCCTTCAAAGCATGTTACGACTTAGGATTTCTGTAAGCTGAACTCGTCCAAATTAAAGGCATTCAGTGGCCTAAGATGGTCCAAATGCTGCTTTAAAATTGGTTTGTTAGACCTTGGAGGTTTAAAAACCTGGTATATTTGCTATTTTTTTGCATCTGCTTTGCCCCTACAGCAAAAAAGACATAAATAACTTAATTCAAGGGTCTGAAGCTCACACTCTCAGTACTTTAACTATGATCAATGGACAATAATCTATTTTGTCTTTTAGAAATCTGTTGCAGGTGTGTCCACCAGTTATTAGAGTGCATTTTTGCCCCAGAGCCCCTCAATGATCAAATCAGACTTTTTTGTGCATTACCAAAATTGGTTTTCAAGCAATGGATTTGCTGTTCAGTAAGCAGGGACATGCAGACGAATCCATGCAAACCGCATCAATCAATGCGACCAAAGCAATCACAAGGAGGTTTTTGGTGCAGCTCCGTTGGCAGCCTGTATCACCTAGTGATAGGCGGATACCCGGAGGTCTCTGACTGCTTTTTAGGTCACGTGTGAATGGGGCCTTAGCAACTGATTTTACAGCAACTACCAGCAGCTACTTGCAAGCAGTCAGGGAGTAGTGTCCAGTAGTTACCAGGCCGTCACTTTCTAGTTCATATAATCTGGTGATGGTAATGGTAGAAACTGATGTGCTGGGGTTCATTGAATTAGTTTGATCCTTAAAAAAAACCCAGACATATGGTTCCTTACATAAATGCTAGTTAGATAGTTAATAAATCTAGAATAGTTGAGGTGTAATGAGACTATTTTCAATCAGTGTGCCAGATTTCAAAACTTTCCTGTCTAGGATGTAGCTGCAGGATGACTATATCCCAACAACAACAATGACATGTTGAGCAAAGTGTGCGGTTGTGTGTATGTATTCCTTATTATTGTCACAGCAGCTGTTAAAACCATTACTTCAGCTGCTCTCCTGTCTTCAGTCATCACTGGGTTTCAGCAGGGATGCATTCACAGGTCAGCACATCTCCTTTTAGAGCAACACGATTCTTGTGAAACTCACACGAGTTTCGTAAACCAGAGCCAACCGAGATGTGGAACACTGCCTCAATATGTTTGAGATGAAGGAGTAGAGATCAAAGTCTGTGCAAAGCGGGACAATGTGTCACCAGTTGGCTGTAACAATGCATTTTTTGGAAATTGTCTTAGATAGCAAAGCAATCTTGGGCCATTAAGTGGAGGGGGGCGGGGTTAAATGGTTGTTAGGGATGTTTCATTGTCCCTGTTCTGCTTAACTGGTGACAGCATTATTGTGTTTTTGGTATCAAGTGGTCATAGTAAAGGGGAAAAAGGCCTTGAACCTTAAAAGCATCCATTGTAAGGGTTAAACAGTTTACACTCTCAAGCTTACAAAATGCCTCCTTTTTTTTTTAACCTCGCTTTCTCTCGTCTCGCACACACAAACCCGCTCACACATGGCGTGCTCCTTCACCCAGAACAGGCTTCTCCTTGTATATAAGTCTATTTAGTCCCAAGTAGGCCACAGCATCACATGAGCAGTTAGTCACACCATAAATCACACACCGGTTCCTGATGCTCCCTCCCTGGATTTCAGCTGCTATTTTCAGTTGAAGTGGGGAGAAAAAAAAGGCAAAAATGTGAAAATACTGGTGGCATAGAAAACAAAAAAAAGAAATATCCTTATTCGGTATATGAGATCACATTACGTGCGGCGCTGGCTGTCGTCGCCTCGCATTTTGCACACATTCTATCAGCCCGGATAAAGCGAGAGAGGGGAGGAGCAGGAGAACAAGGTGACACTACAAGCAACACGAGTGTGGATAATGAAAACTAAACACCATCCTTTTTCTCTTTCCTCCCGTCTCTGTCTCAGCTTTCCCTTCTGCTCTGCACCACTAGTTTGTCTGTATGCTTGTCAGGGGATTTGAATGGTGTGTGCGCGTGTGTGTGTATATGTGGGTGCGTGTATGTAGGCACGTGTGTGTGTGCGTCTGAGAGCGAACAGCAAAACAGTAGCTGTGCCTTTTTAAAATTTTTATGGAAAAAAAGTGGGCTGTAGCTATTTCTCCACAGATGGGAGCTCGGAGAGAACATTTTGTGATTTTTGTCATAATCTTTCTGTGATTGTTTGTGGCAGCCTGTGAGCAGCAAAAAAAAAAAAGACAAACAACCCCAAATTGCGGGTAATCCACAACAAATTAAACAATCCTGGAATGAATCACATCGATTCAGCTATTTCATGTCAAAGGATGATAGCTTGAGTCGACAAGAGCTAACTAATATTTTGTCATTTTAGTCAAATTACAGCAGTAGTTGCAGGAACAGCTGAGAAAGAAAACCAGCCTTGTGTATTAGAAGGAATTCTAATGGCCAGCAGGGGGTGACTTGTATAGAAGAATAGAAGAAAAAGAGTCTGACTTGAGACATTATTTCCTGATTAGTTTATGCTTTCAGTCGTTAGTTTGGTGTCTTCAATACAGATTCAATGCAGAATAAAAGGTGGTAAACCTCTGATGACTTGGACGCACTTAACGGTTAGGATTAAGGGTTCGTGGACTGGTGTCGTCACGGCGATGACGTTGACCTCAGAGGGTTAATGACAAGTCCAAGCACTCACCTACGTCTTTTATTTTCAAAGAACCACAAGCAAAATGTTCAATGCGAGGCTTTAAGACAGTAGTCCACAATGACGTGGCTCATTCACTTTTTTCACACACAGTCCATGAACTATGTATGAAGAACATATATCACATTAGACCAGCGGTCCCCAACCTTTTTTGTGGGAGAAACCAGTTTAATGTCAGACAATATTTTTACGGACCGGCCTTTAAGGTGTCGCAGATAAATACAACAAAATAAAATGATACGACCGAGACAAAAACTGTGGTATTTTGTAAATATAATAATAAACACAAATTCACTGTGTAATTGTGTAACTTTATTAGCAGCGTCCTCCTGAAATGCACCAACAACATTGAGTGTAACATCCTCCTTTCTGACCCTTAATGCTCTCTGGTCGCTATGGTAACGTGTAAATATTTATTTCAAAATAAGACACACAACTACAACACGGGAAAAGACCCAGGGAAACTGACCTAACGATAAAAACCCTGAAAACCATAAATTTCACACCCGAGCCTCAACTCTCGCGGCCCAGTACCAAACGACTCACGGACCAGTACCAGTCTGTGGCCCGGCGTTGGGGACTGCTGCATTAGACAACTGATTATGATTGATTATATAGCCATGGGGTGCTACTTTCAGCTGCTCTTTTATTTACAAGGGACACCACAGCAGGTGCCTCCACATGTTTGACACAACCCCAAAGGCTTTTACGTCTCCTCCACAGGTCAAACCAGGCACTATGGAGCCACTTCACAGAGTGTGCTACAAGGACCATAACTAGAATTCCCATATTATGCTTTCATACACTTTCCTCTGACTGACCAATGGTACTCTATTTCTTTAATTATAGGTGCAGCATTCTAAAAGTGCTAACACTTAGCAAGACTATTCACAAAGCCCTTTGTGTTTAGACCAGAACTGAGTTCAGAACAAGGGCAGAGTCCTGCAGAAGCAACTTAGTAACAGTACTGTTTACCAAACTTCTTGTGTCAGACCATTTATTTCTCCTATTTCCAAGGTAACGGTAAAAGCAGAGCGCCGTTTGTCAGAAAGATTATTCAAAAATTTCTTCCCGGAGAAAGGAACTGTGCAAAAATTAGATGCATATCCGAATCTCTTTCTTTACAGCAATATTTCATTAGTCTGTTAGATTGCAGTCTCCAAGTCGCCTTTTCACATATGTGGATGGTTGGGGTACACTACCAACACTGCCAGCTCGGAGTGCACTGTAGCACAAAAGTCGATGTGAAAAGTTTCTAATTGTCCCTCAGCATCATAATGTCGAGATGTAGCTCTGTTCAAGCAATGTTATAATAATGTAAGGTTCTGCCATCAAAAATAAATAAGCCACTGCATCTTCACTTCCTCAAGTTCTAGGAGTGAATGTTCTCTCTTGCAGCTGACAGCAAAACTTTTGTTGTGCTGTGCAAAGTTAGACGTATGGCTCTGGCAAGTATATAAAAAGCAGACTGCTCGATGGTTGCTTTGAGGACTTTGCAGACCTTTTACACGTGCAAAAAGCTGTATAAACAAAGCATTATATGGGCTCATAAAGCCTTGCATTAAAATGTGATCTATGTGTGGGAGTGCAAGATTCCAATCTCGCTTTCATTTGCATTTTCCATTTGAAATAATAATGCCAACAGGTCCAACTTTAAATCCCTCTATTGTATACTGCTGCTCTGTATAGCCTGGATTACTCTGCTCCTTTTCAAAGAATGAGGGGGGTTTTTTTCTTCTTTTTTTTTGTAATACTGCAATGCTGAGTTTATAAGTGCTTTAACAATCTCTGGCCTAAAAGCTGTGTTAAATTGAGGCTAAACACAATTTAAGTTGTTTTCCAAAACAAGATTAGTCGATTTTCTCAATTTGAAAACTACCTCTCCTAATGGAATTTTTATTGAACAAGTGTATGAATACAAACATCTCGGCTTCTGGCTCATAGCAAACGCACTTTTAAAACTCGCATTAAAGCCCCGGCTGATTGAAGCCGTTGAAGGTTAGTTGCGATTCTGCAGATTGTGCACTCTTTCAGTCTTTATATCAGCCCTAGATCAATCATCTGCATTCATCGATATGCTCCCTCTTTAAAAGCTCGAGATTCTGGCAAACTATGCTATTAGATTCATAATGTTTGGGTGTAATGGTACACACCCATGCACTCTTCATCAAAACAAGGGCTGGTCTGAGAGAGCATCATTGCCTCTTGTTTATTTGCACAGCTTTTCTAAATAGACGCCGGCCTTATCTCGCTGCTGACATGTAGATCTGGAACTTATCAGCCTTTCCCCGAAGACACGGCTTCTGCTCCAGGTTCTCAAAGTAAATATGGAGCTTGGGAAGCTTTCTGTGCAATGCTCCATCCTGCAGGAATAATTTACAGGAGATCTTTGAGCTAGATATTGTGGGTAGTCTCAGCAAACTCTTCAAGACCTGACGTGTCATGACCTCCTTCCTAACTTCAGCTGTGTTGTTTTAATTAAAATCTTTGTCAGTTAAACTAAATCTTGGGGAAAAAAACAAACATTTTTATGATGCCACAAAAACAGAGCCCAGAGGAGTCGACGGGCAGTTCATTCTCAGAGCATTTTAATGAATATAAACCAAAAAGTTTGTATCAATTTTTTTTAGTTTAGTGACACCAGAAAACCTCTCATGGCACAGGCAGCACTCTGTTGGGTAGCATTTAATGGCTGTGTGCTGGCACAACACGAAATCTTAGCAAGAGGATGTGGGAGAGATGTATCGTGGTGGATGACGCTAATCTATAGGCGGTGGAGTGGGTGAGGCTTGGAGGTGCGAATGAGCTGAGACGTCAACAAATTTCACGAAGGAGAGTGTGAAATGTTCCTCTCAGGTGTTATTCATCTGTCAATAGATCAGCCAAAAGAAATGCAGCTATGCGTTATCGTGTGATGTAATGCACCGATGTCTCTGTGTCCCCTCATCCAGATGTGTTGGACAGCATGGCCAGGTTTAGCGTGCTGGGAGTGTTCAACTACAGCATGCTGACTCTGTCTGATCACGAGAGGGTCTTGTACGTCGGAGCACGGGAGGCTTTGTTCGCCTTGGACCCCAATGACATTAGCAAACAGCTAAGGCCACAGGTAAAGCGCACATAAGCACATGAACGCACTTAAAAAGCTTTTTTTTTCTGACAGTGAAAGAGATATAAATACATTACAGTTCAATAAGGACAAGGAAGGATTTCAAGAAAAATAATTACCACCCGAGTGCCACTGCAAACACCCACACATTCTCAAACTCTTTTGTAGAAATGCAACAAATTAAATGATAACACATAAGATTTAATATCACACAGCTTCATGATGGACAGTTCAGGAACAAAAAGCATCCTCCGCACGACTTGGTACAGAGTGCCGCAGAGATAAACACACATTTCAAATACTTAATTTAAACAGACCAAATTCAATTATGATATCGTGTGTGATAGAATTATTATAGAAAGTCTTAAAAATTATGAAGGTTCAGCTTGGATGAACAGGGAAGAAAACATTAAACATAATCTCTGCCTGTGCCACACTTTTATGAAGTCTGTTAACTAACAGGCTGACCTTATTCTATTCTTTTTTTCCTTTTGGACTCAAGGACATTTGAGAGCACATACTCTGGCAGGCAATCAAAAGACTTTATAGTACAATAACAAAGTCGACTGAGTAATACTAGTTGTTGGGTCTTTTGTCGGTCTGGCCTGTATTTTTTCTTAACACTGCAGGCCACATTGAAGCTTAGATTCTAAAAATTACCAAGCAAATGAATACATTCTCAAAATGTAATAATGTAATAATCCTCGAAGGGCCAAGAATATAATAAAATATATTAAGAGCTGTGTGCTTCCAGTGTGTCAACATTTCAGTAAAGAAGCTGCGTTGCCGTAGTATTGACCCACATGTATTATTTTTTAAGCTTTTTTTTTTTTGAAAGAGCAGGAAAAAGCACACCATTGTATTAGCATCTTTCAGCGCTATGTAGAGCCGAAGACCAAATTTATACTAAAACATAAGCATACAAGATAAGTAGAAGGAGATTTTTAAAAGCATGATCCTAACTCAAATAGGAACTTGAACATAATGCTATACAGATAAAAGTATGATAGATTATAAAGTTGTAAGACGCTTGCTGGCTTTGCTAATGCTAGCTTATCAGGTAGCATAGCTGTCCTTACCAAAGTTTGTTGATGCTACAGCAGTGCACTTCACATTGTACAGAGTGGGTGGTTAACAAAAAGTGTATTAATGATAACTTTGTCATAAAAATGGTTTTATGACAAATTTAGCTTTAATGTTGGCTGAAAGTCTGGTGATATGTGTGTTTAGTTAGCAGTCATTTTAGTTAAGCTAGCTAGCTAGAAAAAAGAAGAATTTTAGCTCTATAGATCCCTCAGCTGAGTTAAGCCATAAACAAAAAACAATAAAATATCTTCAGACTGGTACAGTCATAAATAAGAGCCATCTTGGCAAATTTTAAAAATTGTGTTTATAATATTAAAGCTCTAAATATTTTGTAATCATGATTTACAGTTGTTTTTGCAAGGTTATTCAACACAGCAATGCTGTAAGCAAGCTGCCAGATATTAAGATGATAATGTGTGCAGCTATTGCCTCCAATATTTCACTTCTATCAGCACAAACATATCCACTGTGAATTTGTGGGAGTAGACAGGCACTCACACACATCCTTGCCTAGGCTTTGGTCCTGTTCCTCAGAGTTCATGATGCACTCATTCAGTCTTGTTTTTTTTGCCATACTCGTTTTAATTTGTGGATCTTGTTTTTCTGCAAAGCACTCTGGGGTAAACCTGTTTCTTTAAAGCGCTCTATAAATACCCTTGACTTGACCTGACACGTAAACACTTGCACACAGAGAGATGCTAAACCCTCAAAGGCTCAATCTGGGTTTGCTTTGTTCCCTCAATAATTGGTCCATATTGCGATCAATACAATTACAGCAATGCAATGAAGGTGTAGTGAGCAGCCTGCAGCGGTTTGGGGATTGCTATCTGATTTACTGCCGTAATGAGTAATTATTGGATGCGCACACATACCCACACAGACTGACAGACCCTGGCTCAGCCGCAGGCTGTTTGAGTGAGAGTTATGAGTCTTACAGTAATGATAAGATCACCTGTTGTCATCCCCCAGTGTGCAATGTAGACGGAAGAAGCCAAGTCAGAAAAATAACTGAACAGGGACGAGGGAATAGTCCAGCCCCTCTGTCACCATCTGCCCATCACTCTCTCACCCCCTCCTTTCTTTCCTTTAACTGCTTCTCTTTTATTTCTTTGCTGCTGTCTGTCTTTCTTCCCTGGATATTTTCTAGGGATGTTTTTCTCAGCATTTAGACTTTCTCGAGACAAGCAGCTTCCATCTGTGTTTGAAGTGCTTTCTTCTGCATTATTTAGTTATTTTCTTTCCCCGTGATGACTGTGGATTATTTCATTCAATAATTTTCTTTCATGAATTTCAGTCAGTTCCATTTATGGACCAGTTCACCTTGTTCTGGCAATTTAGAGCCCACTTCCACACAGTAGACTCATTACCCTGCTCTTATTAAGATAAGATAAGATAAGATAAGATAAGATAAGATAAGATAAGATGACCTTTATTAGTCCCACAGGTGGGAAATTTGTTTTGTTACAGCAAAAGTGCAAAGTTATGTAGCAGAAATTAGAAAACACTGGAATGCAATAAAATACAATAAATTAAAATAAAATACTATATACAATAGAATAAAATAGAATAGAATAATATATACAATAGAATAAAATAGAAATACAAATACTATATACAACTGAGTAGGAAAATACAAAAATACAACTTCGTCAGAAGAAGAATTGCACAAGAATTGTTGAATGACTGATCCCATTGGTACGTTACATGATGTGACATTTGAAGATCCACACGCCTTTGCTCAAAATACTTTGACCAATATTTTTCTGTTACTTGCGAACCACTTCTTTTTTCATGGGTTTGCTAATGGCCAAAGCGCCGGTAGCGTTATTTGTGCTGACGTAATGGGCGATAACTACCAGAGCATTTCAAAATGCTGAAAGTAAGTGGCCCTGTAATAGTGCTGTAATAGTGCTATTTCCCAAAATAAATGGGGGTTTTTGTCTTATTATAACCATACTGTAAAAAAAACTCTTTCTAAAGAAATGGGTTTTTTTGCTAAAGTTGATAAACTTGTCTAGGGCTCTGGTTATACGGCTTGTGTCTTGGACTGTAAAACTGAGCAGGCACTCTGTCATTAAATAGTCTATGATAAATGGCCAGAAATTGCAGCATACAGGATTTTGACTGCTTTATCAATTGCCTAATTAAAAGGCAAGATTTCAAAGGCTCTGTGAAAGGAAACCTCGTTGTTCAATTGAATAGAAAGCAATCTGGTATATTTTTGAATTATGTCTTGAGATCATTATGAGGTGCTTCCACATGTCATTTAGCCAGTCTTTTACATCCATGTGATACAGTCAGAATGGACAAACCTAAGCAGTGCATCCAATATTCAATGAGACCACACCTCTCAGACAACATTCAAGGGCTGTTTGGGCAGCATGTGGCCAGATTCTTTCTGCACTGCCCAACCTTTTTTGCGCCACGGACCGGTTTATGGTGTGGCGGATAAATACAACAAAATAAAACCAGCACCGGTACCAAAAAAAAGAAGATTTATTCATAACACACAGGAAAAGACCCAGGGAAACCGAGTTAACGATAAAAACGATAATGCTAAAAAACCGATAAAAACCCTGAAAACCATAAATTTCACACCCGAGCCTCAACTCTCGCGGCCCGGTACCAAACGACTCACGGACCGGTACGGTTGAATGTGCCCAAACTGAAGGTTGGTCCTACACAACTCAAACTGTTGACATTGAATCAAAAGCAGGGGCCACAGGATAGGAACAAAAGCTGTTTTGTTTTCTGCAGAAATAATGGCTGTACCACAGCATTAACATCTAGATGACTTTACTGATAACAGATCATCAAAAGCACCCAAATCAACTGCCGGATTTTTTAAAATTATTTTCAATTATGAAACATCACATCCTTCCACCGCTCAGTTCACAGCTGGACATGTAATAGGACATCACCGATTTACATGTTTTTGTTATAGTCAGTAAGGCTGTTATAGTTAATGAAGCCCTATTAACTGACCTTAAATCCAAATATTGCCGTTTGAATGCAGCTATTCAACCAAATCTTTAGTTGTCCAATTTTTTTAAATGACTCTCTTGAAGCTATATCATAGTTTTAAATAAACCAATTCATATTTTAGGATATTATTAGACATTCATTTTGCATAAGGCTGCCGGCCAGCTGTGCAAGGAAAAATAAAGCGCTTTGAAGGGAATGATTGTGTAGCCCGCGTGCGTATTCACAGACACAGGTTGTAGGACTTATAATAGCATGTCGGTGTGGGCCCGAATCTTAAATGGAGGTAACAGGTCAGTTCCGGTAATGTGCTATGCAGTTGCGGGGGAGGGCAGGTTTGGAAAATTTGACCCATGCAGGACACGAGTATTTGGTCTTTGCAGGCTGAAATGATGTAAGTTCTACATTTATTTGCATATAGAGTGGGGAAATGAAATGCAATCAAAAGTGGCCACTCAAGACACATGTGGAGATGCATTCTAATGCCAGGTGTGAACTGGCGTACTTGGAGCTGTCCACTTTGATCAGATCTCCCAAGATGCATGTTAATGCCGATTCTGAACAGGGTTTTAAAAGCTGCTGCACATCATTAAGGCAGTGCATTAATGTGATTTAGATAGGGTTTGTCTTTATAAGCCATTAGGTATTGGTGCTGAGGGTAGCTAGTACTACCATCTGAATTTATAGTTATTCTAATATTTAATGTGTTTGGAGGAATTGCAGAAATTCCTGGGATGACTGGTGGCTAATAAGGACTGGATAGGAAGCAATACTAAGCTGCTGGAGTGGGTTCATTTTAGTTGCTCTGTCTTTAGTTAAAGCTGCGGATCCTACAGGTGATATTTCACAGCCACTGATCCTGATGATTATTCACTTATTAAATCTTGACCACTGGAGCTCTATCATGTGCCTAGTGAACACAGAATATTCAATAAGGGCTACTTATACCAAAGTACCTTTGTGAAACCAAAAAAGAAACATGCTTTTTTACCATTAAAAGCCACTATTGCTTTAACGTGTATCTCATTTTTAAACAGCAGTCTATCTATACGTGTGTTACATGGCAAAAGCCCACAGTTTGACTGCTGTTGGTTCAAATCCAGTCGAGTAAATCAGTTTAATTTTGAATATGCTGCTGCTCTCTGCCTGTAATGACTGGTATAATTATTTTTAATGGTGTGGAAACCTCTTAGTAAACAGAGTTCATACTCTGGATTTGTGTCCACAAAGCAAAGTTCAGCCACGTGTTACAGTTTCAGTAGTAGCTACTGTAAATAATTACCGACATTTATTTGTTAAACAGTAAGTATGGACGTATAAAGTGTGAAAGAATGTGCATGTTTCCTTTTTTTATTTGCTTCCCTCCTACATTTTTAGAAAAGAAATTACCTTTTGGAGGATAAAAGCCCACAGCTAGACAGGTACTTTGTACAAGTGCATTAAATTTGAACCTTTTTCAGTCTGTCTTTGATCCTTTAAACAATGGTACAATCATCAGAGAATTGTTCCGCAGTAAGGACCTCACGGCTTCCTACCTACCACAAATCGCGTGTTTGATCGGGCAGAAACACAACTGCCAGGGAAAGAACCCCGTGGCTTTTCTCTGCACCGCCTGGGCAGCTCAGTCGGTGGATTGTTTTAATTAACTTTACTGTATCTTTAGCTCAGAACTAGTGTAACATATCTCTCTGAACTCGGCCTTTCTTAGCATCCATGTGCATCTACTCCCATTAGTTCTTGGTAGAGATCATCTTTGAGATTTTTACATTTTGAACTATACTGTATTTGTCAAATATACTGCTTTTGTGAGATGATGGTTGTTGCTATAGTTACTGCAGCTAGTGGTTAAGAATACAGAGCCCAGTGGCTGAGTTAGACAAAATGGCAAAAAAGGAAAGGACTGTTTTTTGCGGTACTGTGTCTCAGTGTGCACCTTATTAGAGACAAATGAGGCAATTTCTTTCCCTATTTACAGCATGCAGTATGTACACAGTATATTACATACAGATAGACAGCATACTTACAGCTATATTACTTGTGGGCAAAAGGCAGGTAACATCATTCCATCTGTGTCTTTCCTTTCTCCAGATTGACTGGCCGGCTCCGCAGGACAAGAAGAGGGAGTGCGTTGCCAAGGGCAAGAACAACCAGGTAATGTAGAACTCATTTGACATGGCTGTTGGGGTTACCTGCCTTGCTCAAGGGCAGCGCAGCAGTAGTTTCTAAGACAATCATTTCTAAGAGCATGAAAACATTACTCACTCCTCTACTCACTCAATTACAGTTTATCAAACCGGTCTGGGATTTCAGACTGGAAAGCTTCCAGTCATTACATTAGCACACAGTGAAAGTGCATCTTCCAGACAGGGTCAGCAACTTTTAAGGCAGTTCAGTGTGTGTGTTTTACGTTAAGCAACAAAAGAGATACTGAAGTCTTTCTCCAACAATGATGGAATATTATGAAAAATTGGTTACACTGCAAGGCAACCTGCTTTTATATAACCCATTTTACAATTATGTTGTAACAAACACAAGTAAATAAAACACATTTTGTTTTTTGTCAAGGGTTGAATAAAAAGATTAACAGTAATCCTGTATCTGTGTGGGAAAGCTACAGTACATGTAAACAGCAGCTGTTTAGCTTGGCCTAGCACTAACAGAGGAAGTAGAGGGAAACAGCTGACATGATGCTATCTACTATTGTGTAACTGTGATTTTACATGGGTTATTTCTTATGTTACTAAACAATCCAGTATATAACATTTCTGTGGGGTTTTTTTCATATGGATTAAGCAGGCAACAAACAGCTAGCGTGTTGGCTAGCTAGCTGTAGAGGAGCTAACAGGCTGTTTCCAGGCAAGCTAAGCTAACCTCTGGCTGGCCATACCTTTATATAAATGAAGACAGACAGACTGCAGACCGCTGTAAAGCAATTTTTGTTGTTCTTGTTGCTGTTTTCAAGAGGGTGGAGTGCTAGCAAGGTGAATTCATCAACTCTATAATTGGACTGCGCAGATCCCAGCGAGTGCCTAATAGCCTAGCACACAAAAAATACTAGATTTTCATTCACCACAACTGGAGCATAGGCAGATCATTTCAATTAAAAATGTAGCAAGGTCGTGCTGAAGGGTGCAGCCACCTTTGTCAGCATCCACCTGTTTGTAAAACTGTCCAGACCCCTTAAAATGCAAACATTTAAGGCTTTTATACAACTTAAAAAGGGATTAAAAACAATACTATGTGCAGTTGTTATGCAGGGGGAATTACTTAAAAAGAGCATTAATTTTTGTACCAGACTGACAGACTGTAAGTATTTTTCCGTCTGTTATAAAACTGGGCAACCTTGGAGCTTTGGAGGAACCCTCAAGTGGCCACAAAGGGAACTGCAGGGTTTTTTTTACTTCTTTTTTATTTGCTTCTTCAGTCCCCGAGGTTTTCCATGATAGCGTTGTCTTCTTACCTATTTCTTAACAAAGAGCTGTTTATTAATACATGTATTTTTTCTTGATATGACATAAAAAAAAGATGTAATGCAGTAATCCCAAGCAAACCTCAATAGGTCTTTTGATTTTTAAAATTTTGTTACAATTATATCCAACACTGTAATAATACTAAAATTCAGCATCCTCCAGTTCTCACCACCAGTTATGGTACATTTGTAAACAGTGTAAATTGGTCCCTGCTAGCTCTGCACTTTAGTCTCAGCAAAAACCTCTCACTGCTTAGGAGGCATGATCTGCAAGAAGTCATGTTAAATATTTTATAGAAGCACGCAGCGCTTTTTGAAATAAAGCTAAAGCTTCTCTTGATCAGTCATAACTTTTGATGGGGTTTAAAGGAGTAAGGGCGTAATGGTTCACTGGAGTGCTGTAGCAGCGGCAGTAGCACTTCTTTAACTAAAACGGCCTCCAACTGAAGTAAAAAAAAAAAAAAAAAAAGATATTTTTATATGCTTAGAAATTAGTGCAACTGGAGATTTAAAAAGACTCAAGTGATTTTAAATATTCATTAGAACCTAATGCATACTCAAACTTTACCTTCTGAAGATCGAAAACTCCTCTTTCTATAGTATGCTGGGCTGTGATGGGGATAGTTGTAAACATTCATTTTGTTCTTCATCTTTTATTCTGCTGATCTACTTTAGGAGCAAAAAATATCTCACAGTGCTTTCATGTGTTAATTTACTTAGTACGTAGGATTCACCATATGGCATTTAAAAATGCCCGTTGTTACATTTAATTGGTTTTCTTTTTATGTAGCATTGTAGTTGAGGGTTTGATGGAGGACTATCTGCCAGACACATCTCATGCTACATCAGCGACTGCATTGAGCTGAAAACCTAAATTTAAAAACATCACATTGCTCATATTACTGCCTCGAGACAGAGATATTGTTTTGAAGCTCGTCGAAGGGCAAGATAAACTTGGTGTACTGATTTATTTACTACAGTAGAATGACTCATGTGTGAGCATCTGTTTCCATTTCCATTCAAAGAGCTTTATTCTTTGTCACAGTGCAGACAATAAAGGGCACTTCCCATGAATGATTCTGATATTTAGACACATATTTTCTAAATGTATCGGTATCTTTCTCATTTACTTTAATGATTCTGTTGTTTCACCACCTTGAGTGTATCCTAAATTGGACACTGGACTGTCACGTTTATATTGACTGATATCAAAGTAAATCATCAACGTATCATCAAAGTAAATGATTTCGGACCTTCTTAATACACAAATCTTATCAGGAAGCATTTTCAAGGTTGGTGAGGATCCAGAAGAATTCACAGCAAACCTTTAGAGTAAAGCTAAATCTCAGAGGATGTGTTAAGTATTCTGAAAGTCTTTGTGGTGGAATAGGTTTCTCTCCTTAGCCGAGGATAAAACTGCTCCCATTGCCTTTCAAATAACTCCTCGTCACTCTCTCACAGACCGAGTGTTTCAACTACATCCGTTTCCTCCAGAGCTACGACCACACGCTCCTCTACACCTGCGGCACCTACGCCTTCCAGCCCAAATGCACCTACGTGGTAAGTACACGTGTAGCTCCCTAGATAGCAAGTCACAGCGAGCCTGTGTTGACAGGTGTCAACTCGAGATTTCTGCCACCTGACCTGAGGCAAAGACCACTGTGTGACAAAATAAAAATAAATGCAATGGAAAATAAGCATCTCAGGCAAGAGTTAGCCCAATGTGTGAAGGCCCGTGCGTGTAGACGTGCATGCATATCGTGTGACACTGATGCAACCGGACATCATGGCGAGCTGTGAAGTTTTGGTCCTTGCAACGGACGGACAGACCTTGCAGCTGTGCAATGTAGGTCAATACGTACTGATGATCCTCATTATGTGCGTGTGAATCTTTGCACGTTTGCAGAATGCAGATTCTTTTACCCTGAACGCTGCAGCCCTGGAAGATGGGAAGGGAAAATGCCCATATGATCCCGCCAAGGGGCACACTGGCCTTATAGTGGGTAAGTATAGACATGTATATATTCTTGTATGAGCAATAGTAGTAAAAGTTTTTGGATCTTTCTGAACGGATTTAGGATTGTTAAAGAATCACTTTATCCCAAAAAGCAAGACAAGTCCCTAGGTGGAAATTCATTGACTTCTATTATCAACAAAAACACACAGTCAGCTTCTGTTGTTCCATCTCAGCAGTTTGTATACTGAAGGGAACAGCCCTGCAGTTTTTACAGCTCTAAAAGAAGCATTAAATGTCCATCAAATCTCGACAAACTGCTCATGCAGAATTTCCCATCTGTTTTCTCGCCATACTGTTGCTCTGAGAGTCCAAAAGTCCAGTTTAACTTGCACGCTGCATTCCCTTCACTGCGGACAGCTTCAGTGAACCTACGGCGCCCATTCACCGTCCTGCATTTGTGTTTCCCAGCTGAACCACTGACCCTCTCCCATTGTAGTCCTGTACAATAGCCACTAAAAAAAGAATGAAACTAAAGCTTGCATTTTGTTGGTACAGATAAGGAGCTGTACTCGGCAACACTCAACAACTTCCTGGGTACAGAGCCAGTCATTCTGAGAAACCTGGGCCAACAGCATTACAGCATGAAGAGCGAATACTTGCCTGCTTGGCTCAATGGTAAGATTTTCTTTTTAAAGAACACATAAGGCAAAGAAGAAAGAAATTATGAGCCCAAAGCTGAAGAGGAAAGACAGGGAGGGATGAAAAAGAGAATAGCAGGAGCAAAAGTTTCCATCTTTTGTCCTTGGAGACTCTCACATGGATCCTGCTGCTGAACAATGCTTCAGATATTTACTTCTAAATAAATTCTAATATATCAGAAAATATTAAATTTTCTGTTAAAAGTCAAACCTAATCTGTAAATAAAGGCTGTAAATAAAAATATGGAACAAAGTGAATTAGGCCAAATATAAAACACAATAAAGATGAACTACACTACAGGTTTATGCACACTGTTAGTCTGTTAGTCTTGTAGTTAGTTATTTATATATGTGTAAGAAACCCGCTTTTCATCCTGTGTGAATCAATCCCAGCTGCTGCGTTCAGAAGAAAAATGAAGAAAAATGTCAAGTCATGCATACTTTTGTTTGAATTAAACTATAATATTCAGTCTTTTTCCCCCAAGTTACAACATTACTGACAAATTAAACTTGTATTCCATTTTTTAAAATCACAATAGAGGGAGATAACATTCGCTTCCTTTTAACAGAGTTTCATAAAAAAAAAATAAGAGCAGGAAACATGCAAAAAGAACAAGAGAAAGAGAACGGAGTTGCAGGAAATGAAGACCACGCCTGGGCTGCAGCGAAGGACGTTATCTCTTGAGGGGAGGGGGCTGAGTGAGAGGAGAGGAGCCAAGCACTTGGGCAGAAATGAAGAAGAGAGGAGAGGATGAAATCACAGCAGGAATGTGATATGTGATGGAAGGACAGATATGAGGATTGCTGATGAAAAGATTGAGGGACTGATGAGGGGAACGGAGGAGGGAGAGAGGGAAGAGGAACATACAGCTGAGGCAGGGCTTTGGACTGATATGTCCATTCATTATTCATGCTAATACAGAGCTTTTATTAAAAAGCAGACCTGCAAGGAAGCAAGCCTCATCTTAATTTAAGCAATTCTGACCAGCCTAAAAGCATTTAATTGGCCTGGGTTTCAGCTGAGAGTTGTAGTGTACTGTGATGATTTAAAAGGCGGCTTCAGAGGCTTTAATACTGAAAACACCAGTCCATCTGGGGAACCACGGTGTCCTTGCAATTTAAAAAAAAAAAAAAAACATGTTTGCATAAAAATTGTAGAATTTAAAGCCTCCAGCAGAACCTAATGAGGAGTACAATCTGAGAAACAGAACGGTGTCTAGAGAAAGTAAAAACACATGCACGCATGCATGCACGCAAACACACGCGCGCGCGCGCGCGAGAAAATGGACCGTTAACAAAAAGGTAGAGACACAGAGAGTAAAAAATGGCTGAGAAGAAGAAGAGCGATGACAGAAAGTAGACAAAGAGGTGAGAAAGGGTGTCAGGGAATGAAATAGAGGTGTCAAGCTTTTGTGCTTACACCTGTTTTTGTTGTGATTCAGTCCTGCAGGGTGAGGCTGTCTCCGTGTTTCCATGTAAATATCTGATTCTGATTGTGTGTTGCATGTGCAGAGCCTGAGTTTGTGGGCTCAGCCCTGGTGAGGGAGAGCAGCGGCAGTAAAGAGGGCGACGACGACAAGATCTACTTCTTCTTTACTGAGCGAGCCATGGAGCTGGATTGTGACACCGAGCCCAACGTGGCCAGGGTGGCTCGCGTCTGCAAGGTAACGCCTGACGCAGCGGATAATCACAACTGATCCCAGAACAGATTCAATTAAGAGTCTCCTAGAAGCGCCTTAACCTGGATTCCCGGGGTAGTGCACCTGTGGGCGTTTATTAATTGGGAAAAACACAAACTCATTCAAACAGTAATCAATCTGTAAGTGCACAGGGACAGATTTGACTGCAGAATTGTAGTTTCATGCACACTCGACTGGAAATCAGCTGTTTTCCATTTTCTCCAGCTGTTTTGGCAGCTGTTTCTGAGCACTTAATAATGTGAGGCAGCACTTGCTAACAGTTACAGGCTTCGGCTGGAGGCGCCCATATAAGGAAGCAACCAGAAGAATTGATTGAAATGATAAACAGCATATAGAGTAAATACATTGACAATTCAGAGTTTTCATTATAAGTACAAATTGGAAAGCAAGCCTCTCCTGGTTGTTCACTCAGATGCACTCCTGTTACAAGTGCTAGCAAAGCAGTGATGAAAGATTTATACCTCCACAATACCCCTAACCCAACCTTGTCAAATAAAGAATAGTGGTCAAATCTCATCAGTAACTCCGCAGCAGCTCATGTTGTCATTGGTGCAGCATTTAAACTGATAGTTAATTTTGATTAAATTTATGTTATAAAACCTGATCACATTGATTTTGTCATTAGTTCCCTATACCAAGGACTACACTCACAAACTACAATGAGCCTGAAGCTAACAGCACATGGATCAGTGTTAGATATATTGCTAACATTAGCTAATTAGCACTTGTCTTTGCTTTGATAATGAAGAATTTCTTGTCCTTCGCTAAAATCGCAGTCACAGAATTAGTGACTCAGATAAACCACTTTATCAGGTATACACGTGCAACTGCTCATTAATGACAATTATCTAGTCAGCTAGTCACATGGGAGCAATTCAGCACATTCAGGCATGTTGGCATGGCCGAGACGACCTGCTGAAGTTCAATTTGAGCATCAGAATGGAGAAGAAAGATGATTTAGGTAACTCTAAGCGTGGCGTGGTTGCTGGAGCGAGACCGGGTGGTGTGAGCATGTCCATCACTTTACGACCACAGTGTCTCAAAACTCAAATGGCCTCAAATGGCCTTCAACAGAGCACCTTTGGGATGTGGTGGAGATTCTCATCATGGATGTGCAGCCGGAAATTCTGCAGCAACTGTGTGATGCTGTCGTGTCAACATGGAAAAGAATGTTTCCAGTATCTTGTTGTTGAAGAGTTAGGGCAGTTCTGAGTGCAGAAGGGGGTCCAACCAAGTACTAGCAAGGTATAACTAATAGAGTATCTGGAGAATAAGTATTTGACTGCCTGTTTGTTTATATGCTTTCATCCTGATGGCGCTGTGTTTGCATCACAAGATCTAAACATTATGAAAGAAGAAGTGAGTCAGAACTTTGCCTTTGTAGTGACTAAAAAACCAGAGTGGATGCTGTATGAAGATCACAAGTGCCCAAATTTTGCAGTTTGCTCACATATCTGTTGATCTTCTAGAACTGCTTTCACAACACAAAACTGAGCGCACACAAATGGGCAGACAGATAACGTGGGAACCACATCTGTTTACTTAAATGAACTTTTTCTTTAGAGGCTTAAAAGCTCAGTAGCAATCATAAAACCTCCAGCTCAAGCATCAAGAGCACGTTTAGTCAATGCCAAACCTCCCAAGGAACCGGCATACAAGTTTGAATTAAACAGCATTGCTCTGTTCATGTGCAATTGCATTTGAAGTTTTCATGATCATATAAACATGTTCTGCTATAAAAATACTGAAAAAACCCACAACGTCTGCACAAAGCCAGCTGTCGCGTGTTTTTGTAACAAGAGCAACAGAACTTCAGCTCACTGCCAGTTTACTAACAATGTGCTACACGGAGACAGTTGCACTGACATAGATGTATTTGGTAATTAATGCATTCATTTGCTTAATGAATGGCCTCATTAGGACAACTGATTAGGTTTGATACACCACAGTGATTATGGCCAGAAGCAGACAGAGGTGATTTCTGCTATGAGGCGAGTCGGCGAGAGTTGAGGCGGTGGTTCTTCTCGTTTTTGCACGATTTGAAGGAGCGTTCGGTTACCATTACAGAAGTTGAGTGTCACGTTACACTTACTTATGCTGCCATGTAATCTTAGCATCTTTTAAAACTATAAACGCTGGAGACAGATTGCTAATAGTCGGTGGAGATGTATGTAATTTAGTGTTGAATATACGCTCTGGTTTATGGGAAGCGCCCTTTAATGTCTGCGAGGATGAACAATAAAGCTCTCTGAATGAAATTAGAAACAGATGCTGTTACATGATGTATACTACAGCAATGAATAATTCAGCACATTCTGCTTATGCCCCTATTACAGCAGGAGCACAATATCTATGTCTCATTGCTATAAAATGAGCATTTTTGTGTTTTCCTTTTTCTTTTTTTTACGTCTGCAATCACTGAGGACAATAAAAATGAGAGGAATGTGGCAAATGTGTCTCTTTTGCGCCCACAGAGCAATACAGAAATAGACCGTTTGTCAATATATATTCCATTTTTATTGTAAAAGTTAATATTGTTAGTGCCTTTATCTTCAATTTTCTCGGGTAGACCTGAACATCTCAGGGTACAAAAGCTCTTTCAGATCCTTTTTTCAACCTGACAGAAGCTCAGTCAGCCAACTGATGCGAAAAAAATTTCTTATGTATATTCAGAGTAATTACAGTGTATTTACTCGGATGATATTTGGCTTTCGTGGGGTGAAGGCGAGGCCAATGAAATGCAGAATTCGTGGCAGCCTGACAGGAAGGAGAGAGAGAGGCCAGCCAGCTCAAAGAGAGCCACACAATACTTTGTCACGGTAGATCCTTGAGTTTTGGTGTGTCTAAGAACTAAAACGTATTCAGTGTTGTGTGTGTAACAGTGGGCACCATTTGGTAACCATGGCAATACTTCTACATTCAGCATGTGACTGTGGGGCTTTTACCCGGATAAGAAAGCCGAGGGCTGCTGTGTTGGTATCCTCTGTTAACATCATAAAAAAGACACAGTAATCATCCCACAGTATTTCCACAGTACATCCTGCTTCTGCAGACGTGTTATTATTTATCATGTACAATCACTTAATAACAATCAATAGGAGTCAATTCTTGATGAGCTGTTGGAGACATCAGAGAACGTGCATATGTACAGGGAGTACGATACTAAAGTAAAGAAGTAAAGTTTAGTATTTAAAACTAAAATTTAAGCATATATATATTTTTTATTTCAAAAACTTAAAAAAACCCAACACTTTGGTTTTACTTGATTAAATTAAAGCTACTTGATTAAATTTGAAGTGGAAACTTAAAAATCCTCTCTGAACATGTTGTAAAACGATTAAAAATAAAGTACTCTCTTTCATTGGATCAGGTCAGATCGGGTCTTTTAATTAGATCATTTTAACCGAATCTTTGAATTTCTATTAAGAAAAGAAATGTCATTGTCGGTGTACGTCCACTGAAGTTTTCACATCAGCTGGATCTGAACTGGGCAAAGCAATCGTGATGTCACAAAGTGACTGCAGTGCTTAGTCATCTTAAAACGAGATTAAATGTTTCTCACTTCAGAAAACGAATATGAAACTCGTCCACTGGTCCCAAACCTTGCTGTTATTCGTATTAAGTCATGCAATGCAAACACGGGTTAAAAAAATAACCATTAAAAAAATCCTAAAATAATAATCGTTAGTCATAAATAAGATTTGATTTGTGCTCTCTCTCAGGGCGATCTGGGTGGAACCAGGACCCTGCAGAAGAAGTGGACCACCTTCCAGAAAGCCCGGCTGGAGTGCTCCCTCCCAGAGCGTCACGTCTATTTCAACAACCTGAGAGCCGTCTTCACCCTGCCGGGACAGGACTGGCGGGGGACCACCTTCTACGGCATCTTCCACGCTCAGTGGTAAGTCGGAACGAAAGCGGTCCGAGACGTGCAAAATAGGCCGCAGACATCACTTTGTTTCAGACTAAAACCCAAATAGATGTAAGTTAATTGCCACATATGCTATCAGCTGTCATCTGCCAACCTGTCAGCCTCTTATTAAAACCAATGGTCACTCTGACAGGATGGCTCTAATTATGTACTTGGCGTGTTTAGGTATTTCCTGCGTAATGAGGCCTGTAGCTGACATTAATGTGAGTTATTTTGAGAGAATACGAGTTGAGTGTCCCTGAAAATGTTTTACTGCTTTTATTACAGATTAAACGTCTCGTGGTTTTAATTTAGCTTTGAACGATGGCGGGTGCATTTTCCAAACATATTACATCAACTTGTTGAGCACAAGGCATTCATTTTCACGGCAAGACAAAGCTCTTTAAAATCATACATGACTCCAAAGTGATCGGTCCAATCAAAGTATTTATATATGTTGTTTTAGCAACTGCTTTATTTTATAGGAGCAGAAATCCACCCTGAGTAAATCAGATGTCTGGTGAACACGCACCGTGCTGTTGTCCACTCGCTGCTGTTCATTTCAAACACAGTGGGATGAAAATAAAGTCATTTTGAGCACGATAATTAAACTACAAACTGTTAATTAAAAGGGTGTTGACAGTCGTGATTCAGCCGTGAGAAGTTACTCCAGCATTATCAGTGGAGTAAAGACGGCTGTTTGTTGGGCATCACGGCAGCGTGTTAATGAGCTACTTATCAACAAAGAAACTGGAGCGAGGGCAGAAGGTTGTCCTCAGAAAGGGAAGTTGGAGACGTTCTCTGTCTTCAGGCAGCCTTTGATGTGAGTCTTTTGTGCTCTTCAGTAAGATATCATATCACAAACTGAACCAGCTTTGAACTTCCAGCTTTGTTTCTTCGCTCGGAGTTCCTTCTGCTGCTTGAAAAGAAAAAAAAAGAGCCTAATCCTTCTTTCTGTGTGTGACTTGCTGGGGTTTCCTTAAAGCCCCCTGGCTTTGATAGAGATAACATTAAGATAATTGGACATTATGTAAATGATGACTCGGGAGCTCAAGCCATAATGTGACTGAATAGGGCTGCGTTTTAACTCGCTAAGACAGCGGCGCTGTCCTTTGGTTGTGACGTTGACCTTATAAAACCCACAGCTCTGTCACACATTAACAGGAGGAGCACTGTTCTGAAATGAAAGAGGACATCGCATCATATGACTTCATGAACTCGGCCTTTCAGAAAACAAAACACACATTACAAAGAAAAAAAGAGAGAGCGTTTAAAGCTAAATAGCAATAGCTGTGAATTCAGACTTTGTTACTTTTCTGACTTGCTCAAACTTGCTCTGCATCTAAAGGTCAAGGGTCAGTCTTTCGAGGCTACCGATGTTCACATTTTGGACAGAGAAGGCAGATGGTTTGAAAGAGGAGTGAAAGAAGCCATCTATGTCCACTGTGAGCGACCATCTTTGAACAGAGGGCGGGGCTTACGACACCAACTGTCTGCCATCTATAATCCAGTTTTGAGTTCCCTTCCCAGACGCCTTAACGCCCACTCATATCCTGGGTCATTTGACCTCAGTAAATCACATGATAGGGTGGGGCTAGGTTTCACAGCGGGTTCACCCAAAACCTTGGTTGATTGTGGCCATGTCCACACTAATACGTTTTCGTTTGAAAACTCATCTTTTTCTCTCCATTTTGGCCACCCGTCCACACTGAGATGACGTTTTTGGTCAAAGGAAACTGAACTTTTTGAAAACGCTCTCCAAAGCGGACACATTTTAGTCATGTGATGCAGTCATGTGACCAATTAAACAAAGATAGCAGAGGGCATTATACAGCAGTTGTTTTGTTTGCTCTCAGTTTTCACAGCCCTATTAAAGATTAATATCAGTCTTTTCTTCAAATTCTTTAACTCTCACTCGCTTTTGCAACTTTATACTTTTGTGTTACTCACAGCGACAACTCCACCTCATTGTTAGTCCATTAAAAAACTCGGTGCTTTTCCTCAACATTTTGCTGCGATGTTCCAAAGAGCAGGAAAGTAAATAAACAGCAGACAGAAATGAGGCAGGTCGAATTGTCTTACGTTTCACGCATGTGCAATACAGGAAGGTAGCGTTTTTGATCGTTTCAGTGTGGATGAACAACTGGTCGGAAACGCTTGAAAACGATAGTGTGGACGCGGAGCGTTTTTAGATGAAAGCGCAGTTTTCAAATTTATCCGGATTAGTGTAGACGTAGCCGTTTTCACACCTTGGCTCGTGTGATTAGGTAGAGGATCAATAGGGGGTCCAGGACCTTTTTGGGGACACTCCCACCGGGCTTAAAATTGCTTAGAACTGAAGAAGCTTCTCAGATGAGAGGTGAAACGTCTTCAAGGAAACTTAAAGAAGTCCAGACGCTTTTCTTTCCAAGCTCCTTAGATTGCTCACAGCCTGTCTGTCAGTGCCTCAGTTTCAGAGTGGAATTTAAAAAAGGGTGGGGGGTAGTTCATTCCAGTGAATGAGCATGGAAATTAAAGATATTCGTGAGATATCAAGTAAAAGTATAATTTAATGTGTCTGGGTCAGACGTCAATACCCAATTTGAGTCCCACTTGGATGTCTGAAAATGTGTTGGGGGAAAAAATATTTTTTGAAGCGCTCCCGAACCCCCGACCTCACCATTAAATGAAATGCATTTCCTGAGTCACGGCACTAATTGATGGATTTCACTGGCGTATGAAGGAACCCTCGTACATGTGCATCAATTTGTGCCTCACCATGGAAACAGTGGAGATGTGTCAACAAATCAGTTTTAAACCATACATTTAATATCTATTTACTACATTGTGATTACCGGGAGGGTCCTTTAAAAGCAGCACGCTTCACTGCCTGGTATTTCTGGATTCTGCTATTTTTAAACGTACATGTTCACCTCCTGTTGAGTGTGTCTGGCTGACTTGCACGACAGGTAATTTGTCTCTATTATTACTGCCACACATCACCGATTCCCCCATGTTGCTGCCATGTTCCAGGGGTGACGTGGACGTGTCAGCTGTGTGTCAGTACCAGATAAGTAACGTGAAGGAGGTGTTCAAAGGGTCCTACAAGGAGTACAGAGAGGCGTCCCAGAGGTGGGGACGCTACACGGGTTCTGTCCCCACACCGCGGCCGGGATCGGTAAGAAACTGCCCATGTCAATGTTTACATTTTTGATCAAGCTGTAGACAGCTTCAGAGAGCAGAAAGTAGTCCCTATGGGATAGTTCAGGAGGGAGGGAAAACAAGAAGAAAAAATGGGTGATGTGGCGTAGCTTGGAGGCCAAGGACATAATGATCCAGCTCCACAGGAAAGGAAGGAGAGGAAGGGGTGTGATGGGAGGGGGAGGTGAGAGCGAGTGCGAAGCAAAACTGAAGAAGAGGAAGGGGGGAGGGAGGGCACTGGTTTGTAAGCCAGCTAACCATGCCAACCTGTGTCAGCTGCAGCTAAGAAGTTTCCTCCTCTTCCTCTTTCTCCTTCCTGGCCCTCTTACTTTCTCCTCATATCCTTCTCCCTTCCTTTCCCCGCTTCATTTCCCTCCCCTGTCCCTCCTTCTTTTCTCTCTTTACTGCAGTGTATAACCAACTCAGACAGGGAGAACGGCTACAACAGCTCCCTGCAGCTGCCTGACGCCACACTCAACTTTGCCAAGAAGCACCCTCTGATGGAGGACAAAGCTCTGGGCCGCCTCCTGCTGCTCACCAAGGGCGTCAACTTCACGAGGCTGGCGGTGGATCGCGTCAGCGCCCTGGACCAGAGGCCGTACAACATGCTCTTCATCGGCACAGGTAATGAATCGTGATACTGGCATGGGTGTTTGGCTAAAACACTTATGTTTTTATTGGGGGAAAAAACGCATCACTAATCGTGTACTCTCACTCCTCAGAGCCTATTCCCACTGCTCAACTGTTTACACTGCACACACTTCTCCCATCCCTGGCACTTCAACAAGAAAACTCTGATTGCTTCCATTGCTACACTTAAACTGAAGCAATAATTCAAGTCTTTTAATGCCCCCTACCCCTCCAGTGACTTCTCGGCTGCTTTCAGCGCTTCCACTTCAACTGTCACTTCAGCTAATTTTTGCTCTTTAACTAACGGCCCAAATGCTGTGACATTTCAACTGCAGTCGCTTCTTCCATTCCCACTGACACGACTATTCACAGCTCGCCACCCGTCTCCGCTCACTGCGGCGCAAGAGGCCAAGAGAGCATCTTGCTCTGGAGCTTCAAGAAAAAAAGGCGATAAAGTTAAATCATCGTCTTTAAGCACACAGCACAGTGTCCATGATTTATGATGTTTCTGTTATTTTTTTGACCCCCATCTGTGGAGCTGGGGTGTTCTCAGCGTGCCAGTGAAAATATATGACATGCATAGAGTGTTTGTCATAGAGATAAGAGCTTACGGGCCGTGGCAGCACAGAGGAACAGGTACTGGCATAAGGTACGGTGGCACGAAAACAACATGCCATCTGGCCAGACTTTAGCTGAGTTTCAATTAGGGGCTAGATTTGCATGCTGAGATCCGTCTTCATGCATCAAAGGAAACGTCTACGCGCCCGCGACTTAATTAATATCTCCAGTCAGTAACCATTGGCCCATACGCAGGTGTCCTGTTTTGGATCAGAAATCAGCCCGCCCTCCCGGAGCCTTAATCCTGGATAATACACATCTAATAGCGGATTCCAGGGAATGTGAATTTGAATGCAGCCCATCTCATGAATGGAAAGACTCACCTACTTATCATTCAGATCACTGCAGAGACAGAGTGACTGGGACAACACTGACAGTGTGACAACAGCGGACTCGGGGCTTCTCTGCTGGCAGGCGGTGAGGCCAGCCCGGACACACACATGGCCGCTGCTGCTGCGACACAAACACACACACACACACACGCGGGCGCTAGCACCTTACTAATGGACACACACAGATATGCACACTCACACTCTCTGAGCCAAGTGCAGTCATCCCCGCTTGTCGTGCTTCACGGCACAAACTCAACGGGGCCCTTGGCAGACGTGCGCTCGCAGTGCCAATTGGGCTGCGGGCTTGATTAGCTATTAGCGACGGCATAGCGACAGCTGATGTGAAAAAAAGACACAGAGAGAGAGAGAGGGAGAGGAGAAGCGCTTGACAACACTGTTTTTAAAGGGGGGGAACAGGCTGTGGGATTGAGGGATTAGCCGACACTGGTCTGTGACGGCGTGAGAGGCGAGTGCGGTGATATGCCTCCTGCTTGCTATGCCTGTATGTGTATTTCCATCTCTCAAGCCCCCCTCTGGCTGCTGGGTTAGCTTTTCGCATTATCTGTGACAGTCTCGTAATCAAGAGGACCACAGAAGAAAGCGCATGTCAGCACGTAACACACACACACACACACACACACACACACACACACACACACACACATCAAGGTCACCCCACCAGCTGTGCCTGAAATACCTTTCATCACCAGGGATCTAAACTTGTTCACAATGCCCTACATGAAAGGAGCACAGGATCTCCTCTTCCTCTTCCTCCAGCATCAGCTCCCCACACACCACTTAAAAAAAAAAAAAAAAACAACTCTTCAAATGCTGTTACCCGAGGTGTTGAAGGGCCAGGAGCACCACCAGTCTTTTAAATTCATCTTTAGTTTGTTGCTGAGCTGGAGCTCAGTAAGGCAGCTGGATGTTCCAGCGAGAAAATTTCCTTTTCGTGACCTTTTCAGTCACAAATTGATGTCGATGAAAACGATTGATGACACTCTGGCTTTGTGCATTAGTGATGCACGTTTTTCTGTTGGAGGGGACTTTCTTCTCGTCCAATGTTGCTTTTTTTCCAGCCAATATTTTTAAATTTAAAATTTAAAGCCTGCATATAAGGTTTTCAAACTTGTAGAAATGTTCTGCACAGCCTTTGCACCAAACACCAAACCAAACAGATTTGCACGACAGCTTTGCACCTGCAGGTTCACATGCTAGCTAACACCAAATTGGACCAAACTGAAAGCTGATGCTGAAGGCAGGCAATCTCGGGAGGGAGAGGTGTGGGACTGAGAACTTCATTACTGAGTGAAAAGAGAGGCCCGTGTATCCATTTGCTGCAAGACAGTATCAGTTCGCAAAGAACATATTTGTGTCAGGGTTTTTTTTACACAGTCTACACAACAACAGACAGGAAACAGGCAGAAAGTTACTCAACTGGAAAGAAGCGTACCTCTGAATCCAAGTGTTTAAACCAGAACTACAGGAGGCTGTAAAGGCAGGCGAAACAGCCGAGTCGGGGGTTCTGGGAGTAATCTGGAAGTTTTACTACATTGTCGATTATGATAGTTCCAACACATCCGTGCAGGTGGTTATGTGAAACTTTGAAAAAACTTTTGCAGGGAAAAACAATAAAAAGGTGATGTTGCAATATAACAGCCTTATGATCGCCTACATTGTAGTTAAAACTGTAGTTAAAGTGCACAATTTTGTTGACTGGTCAACAAAACCTTTACCCACGGTGTGGGACGGAGAGATTTCGCAGGTCTTTCCTCCCCACTGCTGTCAGACTCTACAACAAAGACTTTAACTGATCAAACACACACATCCACAAATGTGCAATAACACTAATGTGCAATAATCCTTTCTGGCATCATTGTATTTTTACTCAGTTGTATATAGCATTTGTATTCTATTTTTATCTTATTGTATATTTTATTCTACTGTATATAGTATTTTATTTTATTCTATTCTGTACAGTTGTGTACTGTATTTATTCTTATTTTATTTTATTCTAATTTTTGCTTCATAACTTTTGCACTGTCCACTTCCTGCTGTGACAAAACAAATTTCCCACGTGTGGGACTAATAAAGGTTATCTTATCTTATCATGCGCAAAGTTACACTTGAAGATAATGCAGGCCTTGCATTTTCAGTTAAAGCATGTCAGTATAGTATACATGTCTGACCCTTGGCGTGATGCTGATGTGTGGCCCGTAGTGAAGCTGGCCTTGTTTTGAGTCACACCAGGAAAAGCCCAGGTGTAATTAATAACACCACTTAGAGCTGCACTGAGGTCAGCTGCTCCATTTACGGCCTCTCTCTGTTTGTATACCGGCTCTTCAGCACATCAGAGCACATATGATCAGTGGTGTTAGTTTAGTTTTACCTGTTTTGGGTTTTTTTTTCCTGCTGTGGCAAGTCAGAAAATGCCATAAAACCTTAACTGTTGCCTTGTTAGCTTTTCAGACACTAAGCGTGAACCAGGAGCAATTGAGCAACACACTCAGTGTGTCTTTGGCAATCAATAGAAATAGAAATGCTGAAGAAAGCGTTTGCTGCATAGGTTATGTTTTTGCAGCTTGTGCTTTAATATTTAAATCGTTGGCACCAAAGGAGTGCCTGTACATTATCATATTTCATCATTAATATTTAAATGAGCTCCTGTGTGTGTGTGTGTGTGTGTGTGTGTGTGTGTGTGTGTGTGTGTGTGTGTGTGTGTGTGTGTGTGTGTGTGTGTGTGTGCGTAAATATATTAGGATGTTATTAATAATAAAGTAAAATGCTGTGCAGTCACAGGTGATTGTGTGCTGATCATTAAAATTTAAACTGATGGATGCAGTGACAGGTGCATGGGGTAATTTACTGTAGCATATCACTATGGTACAAATGAACTGGAGCGCTGGCGCAGGTTTATTTTTGTAAATATTTGCCAAAATTGTGTGATTTATATGTACATTCCCTGCTTTGCTGTCAAAGGTGTGCTGGGTGTTCTGTGTTGTGGGTCGTTTGAAATATTCATGCATACAATGTGGGATGAGGAATGATTACTGCACCAAAGTAAACTTGATAGAAAACTGCCATGTGAATAGGACAGAAGTAAAGTGAGCTCAAACCTTCTTCGTCTTCTTCCTCTCTGTGCTGCAGCGGAGGGCTGGCTGCAGAGGGTGGTGATCCTGGGTTCAGAGGCCCATGTGATAGAGGAGATCCAGCTGTTTGAAGCGGCCCAGCCTGTCGACAGCCTGACCATCTCCCACGCCAAGGTAAGAAAACAGCAACAGGATGTGTTTCAGTTGTTGCCGTTTTTACATGTGAAAGTCCATTCACACAGCCCAGTGTGCAAACACAGTTGTATGGCATCATCTGCGGTTTTGGAGAAGTCTCGCGAGAGACCGCTGACATGTGAAGTGAAGAAAACGGATGATCTCACGCCAAATCACAACAACAGTTTCCTCAATGTGCTTTATATTGTAAGATAAAGACCCTACAATCACACAGAGAAAACAGAGAAAATCCCAACAATCATGGCACCTCTTTGTGGGTGGGATATATTAACAAGGGAACATTTTGTCTTCTAAGTTAACGTATTAGAAGCAGGAAAAATGGTGCAAGTATAAAGATTTGAGTTTGACAAGGGTCAGATTGTGATGGCTACCCGACTGGGACGAAACATCTCCAGAACTGCAGCTTTTGTGAGGTGTTCCCGGTCTGCAGTGGTCAGTATCTATCCAAATGGCTCACTGATAGACACGGGGAGCAAAGGCCAGCGCCTGTGGTCCATCCAACAGACGAGCTACTGCAACTCAAGTTGCAGAAAACTTAAATCTGATGGAAAGACATCAGTATGCACAGTGCATCACACTTTGTTGTGTATGGGGCTGCATGGCCACCGAGCAGTCAGGGTTCCCGTGATAACCCAAACTAGGAATAAAACAGCATATCTTGACCACCTCTGGGTTAGCTGTGTCCAGTCCTACTTAAACCCTTAAAAGTAAAAGAGTTACTAAATGCCGTGCGGTCTTATTTATGTTAAAATACAGCAATAGCCGCTCACACTTTGAAACTGTGTTTCCTGCAAGGCATTCACAGTACTACACTCGTGTTGCACTCATGAAACATGCTGGTAGTCTGAGTGTTGCTCGAAGCATCTGACACCTTCCTCAGCTCCAAGCCGTTAACTAATCGGTGTGCGAAGTGGGCGTTAATATTAATGCAGGATACAGCCCCTTAATTGGAAAGGTGTGGAGGGAAGGTGTTTTTAGGTGTTGCCACATGCCGAGCGCTCGCTGGAACACGCTGACACCTCGAATCGCTCCGGTGCCCCTTTAAAACACTCGGCTTTCATTTAGTTCAAACTCAGATTTAGATTAAAAACATGCCTTCAAGGACCATTGTGTTGGATGCAGTAGCACAAATGAAAGACAGTATTCACAGTTAGTATTCAGTCCACCTGTAACTTCCTTTTCTGTCTCTTTAGAATGAGGTCTTCATGTCGTATCAATTAGCATCTCTGAATTAAAATGGAAAAAGCAAAAAAATAAAAGCCATGATACTAAATTTTGCCAATACACCGCTAACCAAAATGAGGACACGACCTATGCAAACTACTCTTTGATCATTATCCTTGTTTATGGAGTTGTTCTCTAAGCCTGCCTTATGATGTCCTTCACACAAGGCAACAACTTCATAACAAGCATTTGAATAAAGTCGTATAATGGTCCTATTTGTTTAACCCTCATAATGTCCTCCCGATTTCCATACAGCTGTTGTCCTCAGGGGTCAAAAATGTCCCCACTTCATTTGAGTGTTTTTTAAAGTATAAAGTATAAATTGTCAATCAATTCAGTGTTACATCTTAGTTTTACTTAAGACCAACACATTAACACAAAATTTACCCAACATTACACATTTAGGGCCACCAGACCTTGTTTACAAAAAATACACCCTGTTTTTAAGCGGAAATAAAACAAGAAAATAAAATATTTAATTGTTTAGATAATTTTGACTATCTGACTAACTAAAGAATGCTGTATGTTGAACTTTAGTGAAAAATTTGTTTTTGAACCATTTAACATTTTTAAATGGCAGCACATAATCACACCTGTTGTCCTCAGGGTCAAAAATGTCCCCACTTCATTTGACTGTTTTTAAAATATAAATTATAAATTGTCAATCAATTCAGTGTTACACCTTAGTTTTACTTAAGACCAACACATTAACACAAAATTTACCCAACATTTTACATTTAGGGCCGCCAGACCTTGTTTACATAAAGTACACTGTGTTTTTGAGCAAAGATAAAATGAGACAATGTAATATTTAATTTTTAGATAATTTTGACTATCTGACTAACTACAGAGTGCTGTATGTTGAACTTTAGTGAGAAAGTTTTTTTTGAAGTGTTTATAATTTTTAAATGGCAGCACATAATCACACCTGTTGTCCTCAGGGGTCAAAAAATGTCCCCACTTCATTTGAGTGTTTTTAAAGTATAAATTATAAATTGTCAATCAATTCAGTGTTACACCTTAGTTTTACTTAAGACCAACACATTAACACAAAATTTACCCAACATTACACATTTAAGGGCCACCAGACCTTGTTTACATAAAGTACACTGTGTTTTTGAGCGAAAATAAAATCAGACAATGAAATATTTAATTGTTTAGATAATTTTGACTATCTGACTAACTAAAGAATGCTGTATGTTGAACTTTAGTGAAAATTTTTTTTGAACCATTTACATTTTTTAATGGCAGCACATAATCACACCTGTGGTCCTCAGGGGTCAAAAATGTCCCCACTTCATTTGACTGTTTTTAAAATATAAAGTATACTTTGTCAATCAATTCAATGTTACATCTTAGTTTTACTTAAGACCAACACATTAACACAAAATTTACCCAACATTTTACATTTTAGGGCCACCAGACCTTGTTTACATAAAATACACTGTGTTTTCAGTGGAAACAAAACAAGAAAATAAAATATTTAAAAGTTCAGATAATTTTGACTATCTGACTAACTACAGAGTGCTCTATGTTGAACTTTAGTGAAAAGTTTTTTTTGAACCATTTATAATTTTTAAATGGCAGCACATAATCACACCTGTGGTCCTCAGGGGTCAAAAATGTCCCATCTGGTTTGATTGATACTTAATTACTATGAAGTGGATTTTTCCCCACTTTTAATTAAAACTTAATTCAAACATTCTGACACATTTTTTTTTATTCCATTTCAAATTTAAGTCTGTTAAAAACCTCATAAAATGAATTTTTTCTTTGTTTTCGGGTAAAAATAAATCAAATCATCAGTTATTGTGATTATCGTTTCACAACCAGAGTCAGTTGCTTTAGCAGATGATCACAGACGGTATATGTCAAAGTTAATTTAGAAAGCTGTTTTAAACTACTTCAAGTTTTTTACTGGCAGCAAATAATCACATCTGTTGTCCTCTGCGCTCAAAAATGACCCTGTTTGCTTTGACTGTTTATAAAGCCATAAGTATAAAATATCATCCATCTCTGTGTTTCAAGGTTTTATTCAACTTTATTCCAACTCATTACCTGACAGTTTTCTATATTTTGGCATGGTAGGACACCAGGGCATGGGTCTGAGTGAAGGCAAACTTTCATGTCCATATTTGACACAAGTGCAGGAGGAAGCTCAGGTTTATTCCTCTGCACTGGTCCCATCATGGACAGCTTTCTTTTCTGCAGTTGCAGGCAAGGGTCATATACAGTAAACAAGTTGTTACAGATGATTGTTTTCTTTTGAAACCTGCAATGTTAGGGACAACTCGCGTGTCCTGACTGCAGGCCAGACGTTTGCCATCGGTACACTAGCATGTTCCATGTACAGCTGGACCTGGCATGACATACTGCCATGTTTTTATCTCATAGGTTTACTTGGGATGTTCTGTTGGAATGGACAGAGTCCTCTGAACGGGACTTTGTGCTCATACAGTCACATCAGTATCAGGATCTTACATCACAGCAGGAGAAACACCCACTTGTTCCATACACCTCAAATGGGAGCGCGTTTGTGTCATGAACGACAGGGCTCATAAAATCGCTAGCCCAACGTCGCGGAGCTAGTGATATCTCCAGTCGGGCGATCATATAGCCCGGACGGGCGGGCCCTGCAAGATGATCATCTATTGTGTCTTTATCAAGAAATTATATCCTTTTGCGCTTCTATGATTAATCTTGTGTCACCTTTAAAACTGCTCTACCAGACTCAGGATGTCATAAACTGTCCGTAGCGACTCCACGGATGTAGAATCAACATACCCACATAAGACTACAGCTGCATTCGATCCATTTTTTTCCCCTCTTGTTGTCCCTCCTTGTTTGTCATTGAGTTGGCTGTAGAGCAGCTCATCTGCTAATTGGATGGTTGTTGGTTCAGTCTCTGTGTGCTCTAGTCTGGAGTTCTTACCAAGGTGTCCTTGGGCAAGTTACTGAACCCCAACTTGGTCTCTGATGCATCCATTGGCATGTGAGCGTTAAAAAGCAGAATACAAGCAGAACACTGTGTATAATCGTTCAGTGCTCGAGTAGAAAAGCCAATGAAGGAGTATGGGACGTGGCATATGTGCTTGGACTGTGATAGATTATCTTTCTCTGTGGCACATGAGAGAGTCATGCATCGTCTGTCATTGGGATGTTAGAAGACCAGATCAATGTTTCCTCACATTACTGCAAATATTCCTCCGTCTCAACTGACTCCTCTTTCCTGCTTGATTCTTTGTCTTCATCATAATTGAAATGGATGATGTGCAGTCCTCTGACACATCTTCTATTCCAGTTTCACATTCTGAAAACTCAAGAAACTTCAAGAAGCCCAGTCACTTTCTTTCCAAGTTCCTCAGACTACAATGCCCTGGATGCCCAAGAACCTACTTGAACATAGTTCAGATTCTTCATCACTTTTCTTCACTTCATAGCCTTCTTCCACTTCTGCAGGTGGGTGATGTGCTTTTTCAGAGAAAGGGTAGCATGTGCTCTAAATATTGACAATATTTTCTATATCTTCTAACCCTGGATCTTCCTGAACATTGATTCTTCCTCCTCATTATACTAGAGGACAATATGTGCTTTGTCCTACTGGTCATTGCTTTGCACAACATGGTAAAAAAAGTATGCTCATCAAAGTATGCAAATCTCTAGTGCAATGGAGGCTTGTGAGCATACTTTCTGTGTATGTATTATTGTAGGGTCGACCTTACAATCTGAAGCACTTTGATGCGACTGTTGTTTTGATTTGGCGCAGTATAAATAACATTTTATTGAATATAGAGCACCTGCCTCCTCATTGTGCTGCCTGTTGTTGTTGTTGTTGTGGTTGTTATGACCAGTGCTTGACCCCAAACATCAGTGATCCAAGATCAAAGATGTTTGATAGCAGTATGTTGTGAAAATACGGCCTTTTGCAACACTTTGTACTTTGGGGTCATTTTTGTCCACGAGGACAACAGGTGTTATAAAATCGAATAAAAACCCCATAAATAAATCAAATTACTTAAAACTTATTCCAATCATGCATAGTATAGTAATGAATAACTTCTGTTATTTTCAGACCATTTGATGAATAAAAAACATATTTTTGATAGCAAAAGATTTCTGTAGAGGACAAAAATGACCCGTGGACAACACAAGGGTTAAATAGCTCATTGGTAAGCTGTTGTATAAAGTAGAAAACACACCAGCAATTTACACAATATATGTTGTCACTTTGATTTGTGGGACAGCGTTCCTTTCCATAGAGGAAGTCCACTGTATCCTCTGCCAAACAAGGGGAAAAAAGGACGCACAGTAGCATCTTTCCATAGCAATTTTTAGATTTCAACATCCTCTAACTGTGGCTCCCATGCACATATTTCTGGGTCACTGCACTCAGCAAAACTGAGTATTTCACCACAACCAGGGAGTGTGTCCTCTGCTTCAGAGCAGACTGGTATGTCTTCACAGTATCCCAGAATGGACCAAGCAGAAAGACTCTAGCAGTGCCTTTAGCAAAGTGACGTCTGCATTTGGTTCTGTTACACACTTGGAAAGCAGGTGTCTCGATACATTTACACTAAGAAAGTCTGAACAGACCACATTTAATTCACCTCTTCTTTTACTCTACTATTTGAATTTGAGCTTTCAGCTGTTTCCATGGCACCACACGCTGCTAGGTGTATTGTTTTCTGTCTTTGTGAGAGATGAGAAATCTTAATGGTCTCTCAGGGATGGGGGGGCGGCTACAGAGTTCCTTTTTGTTTTGGGAATCTCCTGTCTGGTTGCTCTCTCTTCGTCTGATCACATTCCTTCAGCGTGTTTTTTGAATCCGTTTTTTTCCATCTTTGTTGTCTCATCATTTGCTCATTGGTATCCAGTGGCAGCAGTGCTGCTTTGTCTTGTGATGATTTGTTGCCTGATGAATCTGAAAGTCTCTTCCCAAATAACAGTCATTACAATCCTTCACCACAGCGGGGAATTGAACCCTTGGCCCTTCTGTTTTCTCGGCCTCTCTGCCCTGTCACCTGAGCCTGTGTGCTGACGGCCGCTGTGTCCCTGCGGCTCTACAGCAGCGCGTTCGTCGATCGATGGCGTTCCGACGGGGCGTTCCCGGCCCTAAAGCTTCGTGCTTATCTCATTAATGCTGGCTTAGCTGCGATCAGACATTTTATAACAGCATTTTGTGAAAAGAGTGCAAACCAGATTGGATTTGGAGGAGGGTCGGGGGGGTGAATGTTATTGTAATTGAGAGTGATTATCCCATTATCTCCTCTAACCCCTAACTGAGTCCCTCTCTCCCTCTCTCTCTGTTTATCTTTCTTCTGGATCTGGACTTTGTCTTCTTCTTCTTCTTCTTCTCTTTCTGCCTCTCTGTAGAAGTACTTGTACATCGGATCTCGTTCTGAGGTTCTCCAGCTGCCCTTGGCCAACTGCAGCCGCTATCAGTCTCAGCCAGACTGTCTGCTCGCCCGGGATCCCTACTGCGCCTGGGACAGCGAGGGTAGGGCCTGCGTCCGCATCGACCTCCACCGAGGGTGAGACTAGTACCTATGTACACCCATCCATCCATACTAAACTGAAAAAATGATTTGCTTTAAAGCAATCTGCTGATGTACAACTGTTAGACAAGCATCTGAATCACCCCTGAAACAAAATGAATAAGGAAAACTATCGTATCTTTTTTCCACTGATTCATCACAACATCACCACCAGTCCGGTCAACTAGTGACATGGCTCTAATTTACGCTCTTAAGAAAAGTTCAAGCTGGTTATATCCCTTTGTGACGAGTCGGTACGGCATCTGACACCAGCCAGTTAGACTTCCTCTCGTTTCAGCTCGCCTCGGGTACTCGTGTCGAGTTAAGTCTGTGTTTGTCCCAGATTTGCAAGTGTGTCCCTGCGCATCTTGCAAATCATCTCCTCTCATCAGGAATCTGTCAAGGAACCGGCAGCTAAAAAGTCTCCAGGGACTCAAAAACTGCTTAGTAATCATACATCACAGTAACTGTGAGTCGGCAAAAGAACTCAGTGTATATGAACTCAACAGAACTATAAAGCACTTTGTTTTTTTTGATGTGGTTGAGTTTGCTTGCACTGATTTTTATTTCATCATCACGTCTTTAGTTAAAGAAACTTGAAAATAACAATACGGGGCTCTAATGACTGCTGCCTTTTTGCATCCTTTAGTGTTTTTGACACTGATCGATCGAGAAATGAAAAAACTACTACGACTCCTATTACTACAACTAGTCCATGCATACACACATATACAGAGATACAGAGATTCCTTCATTTGCCAGTGAAATGCATAAATCCTATAAAATAAAATTTTTAGACTTTCAGCCTGAAGCTGTGAGGTAACCTTGGCTTTCCGTACTGTTACAGTTTTTATTTTATTTCTACTGAATTATCTGTCTGATTAAATACATTTTGTTGTTAAAGTGTTGGAAAAAATATTTTTCTGTGCATTTTTTATTGATTCCCCTTATTCTGTGCATGTTTCTTCCACTACTAAAATGTTCTCGGTTCCTTGTAACATGATTAATCTTCCTCTCTGCTTTCTGCCCTCTTCTCTCCAGGTCCACCTCCTCCCTCTCACAGGACCTCATGCTGGAGAGGTTCAACCGGGGAAAAGCCAAGTTTGATAAGCCGGTTTCCATCCCCAGCCCTGGTGAGTGTGGCGCTCACACCTCTCTAGTGGCCCCTTGTGGGAATTGATTGTCAGTGCAGGAGCAAATCAGCAGCAAGTAAAGAGAATGGACTCAGCGAGTACATTTGAACTGAGCTGAATAAATTGAATTAAGCACAGGAGAGCTGGCTAGTGCAGAATATGAAATGGATTTATTATGGATGACACTTAACCCCCACTCTTGTCTTCTCTTCCCTGCACCTTCCGCCCCTCCTCCACCTCTCCTGCGCAGAGCACTCCCGTCTGAGGAACGTCACCGTTGTGGTGGGGTCTGACATGGTGCTGCCCTGCCAGCTGGTCTCCAACTTGGCTCAGCCTTGTTGGGTTCTCAACGACCGTGAGCTTCAGCTGGGTGATCCGGAGGCAGGAGGGCCGCGCTTCGATCGGACCCTCAAAGCTCTCATCGTCCCTGAAGCGGGCCAGTTGCAAGCAGGCCGCTACATCTGCTACTCTGAGGAGCAGGGAGTCAAGTTTCAGACAGAGCGCTACCAGGTGGCAGTGGTAGCCAGCGCTCCAGTCTTCATGGAAGCACGGGCTCCGGACAGCAGCATGGGCCTCTTCTGGGTGCTGGTCATCACGCTTGGAGCAGCGTGCCTGCTGCTTCTTGTCGTAGCTCTGTACCTGCGCAGGAGGCTGAAGCTGGCCCTGGGAAAGGGAGCAGACATGAAGCCTCTCGAGAGCACCCTCGTATACCCCATCACCCTGCCTAAGGAGCCGCCCACCTTCGTGCCTAGCAAGATGCCCACGGATGAAGACCGCTTCTGGGAGACAGGCGCCAACTACTATTATTCAGACGGCTCCCTGAAGATCGTTCCCGGTCATGCCCTGGGGCCCAGCAGCGTCAGCAGCACGGCGTCGCCCAGCGCCATACCCGGCCAGCCCATCCACTCCCCCAGCCGTCTCAGCCTCACAAACATCAGAGGCTCCGGTAGCAACGGCTACATCCGCCTCAACCTGAGCACAGCAGGGGAGGAAAGGGCTAGCGGGACTGGTGCTGGGGGCGGCGGGCTGGGGGGCCTTGGCATGGGTGGGAACGACTACTCCAGCCCCTTCAAGGAAGAGCTGAGACGCACCCTGCAGCAGAGAAGCGTGCTGCCCGACGCAAACCCGGAGGAGTCGTCGGTCTAGGCCCGTCCTCCTCCGTCTCTGTTCCCCGAGTTTGAAAAAAAACAAAACAACCAACCTACCTCTGTCCTTTCGAGGATGCCTGCTCTCTCTCTCTCTCTCTCTTGCAACAACATGCTGTCGATTCCCCCGCGCTCTCTCCCTCTTTCTCGCTCCACCAATGGCTGTTTGGCTCACTGTAGACATTTATAGCACACAGCATGTTAAATATACACACTCATACACTGTGTTCAAGCGACATGAACTCTTCTAATTATTGTGTTTTGGACAACATGCAGTCATGGTTGTGGCTTTTTCTGCTTCCACTGTGCAACCGCCACTTGTGTACATTGTGTATTTAAGAAAAAAAAAAAAGAACGAACGCAGGGGAGAACACCTCGAGCACGGAAATCAAACAAATGGCGTTACCTGTTCTCAGAAGGGCACATTTCTTCTACAAAGAGCGGACCAAGCGAAGCGTTTTGCCCCTGTTCTCAAACCACTTGACAAACGACAAGGGCAACTAACTGGAAATATTGAACTGATTCTTTGTCCTTCTGCTCCTTTGAGACTTTTACAGCTTACTGCACTTAAAAACTGGAAGCGTGTCTTCCCTTTTTTTTGTATTCGTGAGCCGAGAGTGTGAGAGCGGTAGAAAAAAAGCCTAATCTCTAAGCAAGACGACAATCATGTCCCCGAGCTTCATACGGGATGGAAAGGAGAGAGGAGAGAGAGGAAAAGACAAAGAGAAGAAATGAAATGGAAAAAGACTACGTTTTTTAAATATTTTTTGTTGAATGAAGGACAGTCTCTCGAGACAGTTTGTATTTTCGCCCCTTCCACGCCTTGTATTTACCACCCGAGAAAGACTTTGATCTCTTCCTTTTTGATTTGATGTGATGACCATTGCTTTGAATTAAGACATTTCTCGTTATTCTTTTGCTCCGGAAATACAGCAGTGTTCAAATAGTCATCGGCGACTAACGGCTCCCCACTTTGGAATGACAATGCGAGGACAAGCTCCTGGCGTTACATTACTCCTCGCACGGCCCTGCATGGTGACCTTCAAACAAACCTTAAACTCCCATATACTTCAAGTGCACTCCGTATGACATTTATTAAGAGTCACAGGGTGTGACAGATAGGTGTTTTGGTTGCACTTTTTTTTCTGTGGAAGCTTGTGCAAAGGCTATTTGCATTCAGCTCATAGCAGCTGAGCAGTAATTGCACACTTGATTTCAAATCGAAGTTGACGTGAAGACATTTGGCATGGAGAATGTAGCTGAGCCCTCGCTGTTGCGACCGCTGTGGATGTCTCAATAAGTGCTTTATATTCGATGTGTTTGGTGAGGGTGGTAACTTGCACTGCCAAGAAAGAAACTACCCCTCCCACACACACTTTTACACAGACACAGACACACTCACAGTCCTCTGAATCCCAACCATCCTGGACTACAGTGTGTTTGTGATGGATCCTTAAACCCCTTTGAAACCCCCCTCCCTGTTATGCCCAGAGACGGACCCGGAGCTACTGTGGACTTATACAGACGGAGAATAATGTAAAACATGACGACATGAAGAGAACACACACACACACACACACACACATACAGTGTTGATGGACAGACAGACTGAATGAACCTGTACCGACAAACGGGTGGCTCCAGACAGGAAGTGGCCAGAAACCAGTGAAAGGTATTGTTCCACTTAATTAAATCCATGAAAGCAGATTTAAGAAATGTCATAGCCATAAACGATTTCCAGTTCAGAGTTTTTAGCTCTTGCTGCTGCTCAGTGTAGTGTTGCAAATTATTTAGTTTATTTATTTGGCTTCTCTGACACTTCGGTTGCCCAGAGTGTCTCTTAAAGGAATAATTCAACATTTTGGGAAATTCACTTAAGGTGCTTTCAAATATGCTCTCCTTACTATTAAAGTAGCCCTATTATACTGTTTTCCCAAAGCAGTGCTTATATTCATGAATTCTACTGAAGTAGCTTTGGATGATTCACAGTTCAAAGTCCTTATTTATCTCAAGCTGCCTTATACTCCTTCACATTTTCCACAGCAGTCATGTAGGCTGGTTTGGAGATGGGCCAGTTCTGGCCCCCGGGCTTTACATTTGACACCCGTGTCTTTTACATACACTGACCAAGTGTGGACATGTTTAATATGAGCACCCACCATAGTAACAGTATTCCTGTGACCGAAAACACTGAAAAGTACAGTAAGCTTCACTGTTTGTTGCCTGTTGAATATCAGGTTAGGTATGGTGAAAGTCTAAACACACAAGATCACCTCACAACCGCGTACCAATCTAAGAGATTGATGCACCCAATAAGGTCACTGTCTGAAAGGGTTTTTCACACCTGTCTGTTAATTATGATGCTGAAAGCAGGCCAACTGTGCCAGCTCTCACCAAAGGTTATAAAGCTTGCTAAATACACAAATGCTAAGTGCAGCCCAAAAATATGTAGCTGGAGCATCTTTAACTTGAATCTGTTTTACACTTTCTTTGACAAAAATTTAATAATGTAAGAAAGGCCAAACTAGTTATTTCTTTACTGGACTGATGGATCTAGCTACCATGATATTTACCACTGGTTTGTGGATACATTTTGCTAACTTTTTTTCCCCACCAATGTGATTAGCTGTTAAGTTTTTGGAAGGTGCTAACAATGCTAATGCAGACTAATGCTTACTAAGCTACATTTGTAGATTTTATATCCAAGCGCAGGCACACAGACTCCTGTATCACACAGTAGACCAATACATCTTGTGGCACCAACACCACAAACTCATTTAAGAGGTTTGGTGACTCAAATTAGCAGACGTGAGGCCTAGAAAACAGCAGCTAGCTACAGGCCTTAACAAAATCCAGATAGAGAAGTTATGAATAGCTTTAGACCCTCTACAGTTGTTGTCATGGGAGATTCTATACTTAGAGGCCAAAAACTTTTTTTATACCCTTAGAGGAAATGCACTTTAGCACTGGCTTTGTTTTTCGAGGGGCCCGGACTAAAAGCCTTTGAGATAAACAAAACTGACCAAAAAGTTGGGAAATTCTTGTAACCATGAGGGCAGTCGGTCTGCTTTGTGATAAATAAAGCACAACTTCTCTTACTAGTTTCATATTTGCTTCAAAGCAAACAACTGAACTTCCACTGCTAAAGTTGTAAACAGTAAAAGTCAATAACCAAAGACCATTTTAACAGATGTTACAGGTGTTACTGGCTGCATTAATTAACAACCCGTACCTGAATAGAACAGATCCTTTAATTAGTTTAATTAGTAACAACTGCACTTAGTTTCTATTTCATGCCAAATATTTCAAGACCAATGTCATAGTATCACTACAGTATAAGAATAGTTACCGACCTGAGGCCCGGCCTGGTCTATCCCAATAAGCAGCCATTTATCATTTATCATGAGATTTGGTTCTCATGTAGTGACTTTTGTTTAACTTTACTGGACACCACTAGCGCCATCATCATGTAAAAATTTGCGTATGTCCAATTTTAAAAAGGTCTATCCATCCCATTTTACCAGCTTGTTTTTTTCCATCAAAGCTGTCCTTCTGTGCTCTTTTATGCAAGTCTTGAAGTGCAGGTGCACCTGAAAAGCTATCTCCCTGGCAAAAGATAAGAAAAGGGGCCACACACAGCCTGAAGCTTGTGGCAAGAGCATTTTATTAAAGAGAAAATCCTCCAGTGTGACAGCCATCAAAATAAGCTGACCCAAGGAAGGCCTTCCTGCCTAAAACCTCTGTTTCAAAACCTCTGCTGTACTTGCAAGTTTGAGGGTCTTTTCATTTCAATCTCCTGCTCAGAATAGGCAACTAACTACATAACTACATATCATTACAGCCGCTGGAAGTTTTCATATCCCATAAGTTTTAGCACAAAGCCAAAGCCCATATTATCATATTATTGAATTTTCCAAAAGGTCACGTTGCCCAAAATACGATGTGTTCCACGCTGATGTAATGATGTCCGAAAAAAAATATTCTGACATACTTTCTGTTCCACTTCCAAGCAAACTTTGAAGCACAGCCAACAATAGATCAGATCGTGGCAAAGTCATATTGTGCATAACTTTTTTAGCTGTTTGCTGTTACTCACTCTACATGTTTTTGTCCTCCTTTTGTGCTTTGTCCATCAGGGGGTGGCTTTTATTTTTGGGATGTGTCTGTCGGGACCAGCGGAGCACAGCAAGAAAGAAGGGGACGGACAAAAAAAAGTGTTTTTGCCCCTCTGTGTACAGAGCCTTGAGAGAGATGTAGAATATTAAAATGATCCCAAGGTTGAAGAGGTAGTCGGCCATCAGCACTCCATCCTAGTGTTGCATGATTCTCTGCAAGTGGACTGTACATCTTTGATATGATCATCCTTGTACATCATTTTGTTTGATCATTTTTGGACTTTTACAGACACTAATATTGTGCAACACTAATGCTCCCTTTGAAAAAAGAAAAGAAAAATATTTCTGGTTTTATGGCTCAAGAGTTGTACAGGATTTCATTGCTGCATTTCAACATGTTTACCTTTTCTAAGCCTCTTCACCTTTTGGAAAAGCCAAAGTAGACTGCAGTTGCTTTTGTTCTTGTTGAAATATTGATTTAATTCAATTGCGGATTGATATTTAAGTCTCAGCAGTCCGTCCACTTTGCTGAATTGAGCTGATATCTGCAACCTTTCATATTTTATCTACAGCTAAATTTCCCCCGGAGCAAAATGAAAAAAGAAGACTTGAGACTGATGGACTTCCTGTTTATTTCCTGTTTACATGTCAGTCATTTATCTGCTGAATTTCTTATCTCCTAACTTAATGAAAGACTGAATGATGTACCAAAACTGTTATTTAATTTTTTAGCCCCTGAAAGCCAAATAAACAGTGGTGGATCAGGAGCAGATCTGTGATTAAAAACAATATGTCCATGTTATAGTATTAAATTCCCAAAAGCCAAAAGCTAAGAACACATTATCTCTTTACACTGGTACTTGGTTATGTCTTATATTTCTCCTTTTTTTTTAACAATTAGAATTTTATTTAATATAACATGTTGCAAAAACTAAAAAGATAACAGGTCTCAGGCTTGGAAAAAATGCATGTGTAGTGTATTTTATGTACATTTCTTCACTTCCAGTGCATTTGTCTGCTTGTAATATTTTCTCTCACACGAGGCTTTAAGTTCTGCTGTTTTCATGCTTTATCATTTGGATTATTCTGTTACCACCCAAGGTTTAGTTTGTCCCATTTTTGCTTTTCTGTTATTGGTCTATTATGTTTGTTTTTAAAGTATGTTAAGTAACTTATTTCATTTGTAAAAACATGTTGATATTTATTACCATTGTACATATGTCCTTATTTTTTATATGTGTATAGACATACACAAATAAAGATAGAGATCTACTGGAGGTGTGCGAGCTGGTTTGTTGGGGTGGGGAGGGGTTACCATTTACAGAAACCTTTATTAAAAAGCAGATAATGTACATTTTCTGTTTTCTTACACATTTGTTTATGAACATATCCTACATCAGCCATTCCCAGACTTGAGAGTGCTTTGGCCCACTTAAAAAACAGGAAATCCCATGTGGCCCACCCAGTCTTAAATCTTCACTCTTATCAACATAAAACAGAGCTAGAGTGATTCCACGAACATTTTGATTAAAAAAACATATCACAGGCTGTTGGCTATAAATTGCTAATGATACCCAGTCATATGCAAAGTGTGAAGGCCAATGTGTGGCCCACCTGCCACTGGGACAAACATACACAGTTGCATAAATAAATACATAACTGTACGTACTTGTGAGTAATTTCAATCTGAATTTCTGTTATTACTGCAGCCTACCTGTAATACTTTCAACCCACACTTTGGGGATCATACTGGATAATCCTAAGAGAGACTGACCAGTTTTTCCAAACTGAACAGTATGATCCAGAATAAATGACCTGATCTATAAAGCCCTCAAGGAAGTGTTTAAAGAGGTTGTTTTCTCTGCAGATGCATGACAGGAAGTCTTTTGTGAGTACAGATATCACCTGCCAGTGACCATTAGAAAAATGCAGGTTTAAGGGTCTTCCATGTTAACTTTACTTGTCAGACCCAGGAGCTATGCTCATACAGTCTATGTTTGGAATCTGTGATTTAAAAAGTAATTGTAGTTGGAGGAAGGTGCAACAAACCCCATCAAGAGGAATATTAGATCGTGTTTACAATTCAATTTAATTTTTTTTATATAGCGCCAAATCACAACAATAGTCACCTCAAGGTGCTTTATATTGTAAGGTAGACCCTATAGTAATACATACAGAGAAAAAAACCCCAACAATCATATGACCCCCTATGAGCAAGCACTTTGGCGACAGTGGGAAGGAAAAACTCCCTTTGAACAGGAAGAAACCTCCAGCAGAATCAGGCTCAGGGAGGGGCGGGGCCATCTGCTGCGATCGGTTGGGGTGAGAGAAGGAAGACGGGATAAAAGACATGCCGTGGAAGAGAGACAGAGATTAATAAGAAGTGTGATTCAGCAGAGAGGTCTATTAACACACACTGAAAAAAAGGGATTGGCCAGCTCTTGGATTTACATAAGCATCTTGCGTGTATTCAACACAACTGCCTCATGCTTTGAAGTTCAGTGAAACTATATAGTGTAGAGACTACATGATATGCAGAGAGGGTATATTAAATTGTTCATATCATGTTCGAGTGAAGTAAGTCAATAATATAGCAATGTTAAATCTCGCGAGACTGCATGTGATTTCATCTCGACGGCTTTGGATCGTGGTTTGAGGAAGGCATCCATCTCAGTCAAGTCGAGCAGCCGCCAATTGGGTGGTTGTTACATTTACAAAAGTCTAACTTGTAATTTGAACAAAATAATTTCATGTTTCTATGGTGAAGGTAATTAAATCATGTAGGATTTGTATGAAATTCAACAACTTAATTTGTTCTTGTTGAGATGACATGATACAATCTAGTAAGAGTGGTTAGTTGCTGGACTCATGAAATTCACAAGATTGCATCTGGTTAGTTTGCACTGGGTTCTCTCTGGGTATTCTGGTTTCCTCCCACAGTTAAAAGTCATGCAGTTATTAGAGTTAGGTTAATTGGTGATTCCAAATTGCCCGTGAATGCAAATGGTTGTTTGTTTCTATGTGATAGACTGGTGACCTGTCCAGGGTCTACCCTGCCTCTTAAATCTATCACTTCAGGGTTATGCCCCAGCCCCCCCTGCAACTCGGATAAAGGATAGGAGGATGGTAGTTGTTGTAAATCCATTTATTTTTTTATGTTAACCAGACTCTAGACTTTGTTGAACATTATGTAATATGAAGATAACATGTAGTATTTAAGTGACCAAGTAGTATCGGGGTAAAAGCTATTGAATAGTTTTGGAATAAAATGACAAAACTGTGAACGATAAAATATTCCAAGAGTTCAACTTACTTCATCTAAACATGTTTCAATCCCGTTTAATCAACACAAAAACCACAGGTTTATTGAATATGAATAAGTTGTGTTAATTTAACTAAGTTGTTTAAGTTTCTGCCAAAGCAAAACAGTTGTGTGCAACCAATGTCCATTACTGAATTAAGTAAATCCAACATGGTCTTTTTTTCAGTGCATGTTGAGTGAGAAAGGTGACTGAAAGGAAATGACAAGCTGCAACATACAGCACAAGTACTGAGTATCACAGTAAACATATATACCAACACATCCGTGTAGGTAGTGGGGAACAAGGTAACAATCTGAGATCCCACCAAAAATGTATGGTTTAGTTGTTATTTAACTACTGAGTAACTATATTATTACTACAGTCACCAGTATGGCTACAAAACTGGACAGTGGAAAATCTGAACATTTCAACAATATGGGGGTAATTATTTCTGCACCACATAATGAATCAGACTACTTCTTTAATACACCATCCATACACTGAACCTGTCATCCCAGCACCATGCTGCGAAATTATATGAATGAAGAAGAAAAAGATGGAGGGCCAAGAACGTGTTTGCATAGACAAGTTCCTGTCTTAGGTTTGTTATTTTGGACAGGGAGTAACAGTAGACTGTCATAGACATAAAATAAAAAGGAATGGGGAGGAGAAGGTTTAAGGCAATAAGCAGTTAGTTTATGAGCACTGGCACAGTCAGTTACTTTACTTACAAATTTGGATGCGATCCTGTGAGTAGCAAAAATTTAATCGCTTGTAGAACAAACTTTAGCAGCAGATGTGGCAAAACTACACATCAGTACTTAAGTAGAAGTACAATAAAATTATATGTTTTATATATAAAACAGTTTGTACATGGGAATGTTTGTACATGGGAATACAGACTTTATTTTAGTCTACATTTCATTTCTAATATATGTACTCACCTTGAATCAGTTAATAAGAACTTGAGCAGAGAAAAAGAAGAATTTTAAAAAGTAGCTCTACTTTCTGTCGCCTACAGTGTAGAGAGTCATTTCGCTCCACACCTAAACCAAAAATTGGGTACAGTCAGGGTTAAAGTGGGATTCAATAGTTAGGGAAACCCTAAAGTCGCTTACAGCGTGGAGAAAAGAGTCACATCTCACAATGATTTTTATTGAGGGCCCTTGAAGATTTTCTTTATGTACAGGTCATGATCAGCTGACCTGTACAGACACAGTGTGCAACAAACTGCACACAAACAGTTTGTGTGTTTGCTGATATTTGTTGAGTTAATAAAATGTTGCATTTGAAATTACCTTCCATGTTACTCCCTTTATGGTTGCTCCTCTTCTGTAGGGCTAGCTAGATGCAGAAGTACCATAACTTATGGATATCTGCAATAGTTCTGGTGTTGAGCCAAGAAAGAAAGGGCCCTTTTTAACCCCTGACTATGGCGCTATAAATGATAAAATCATAAATTATATGAGTTTGTCTCTTTAATCTCTTAGTCGGGTTGAAGTCTGGACTTCAACTGGGTCATTGCAGCACCTTGATTCTTGTTTTTTCAGCCATTCTGTTGTAGATTTGCGGCTGTGCTTGAGATCATCGTTGTGTTTTATGACCCAATTTGGGCTTTAGCTGTTGAACAGATGACCTCACATTAGACTCACATTAGGAGTTCCCGCTCAACTCAATGACTGAAACTTGCACATATTGTGTGGTTGCAAAACAAGCCCAACTTTTCACCCCTCCACCATCATGCTTGACAGTCAGTATGAGGCGTTTTATTCTGATATGCACTGTTTGGTTTTCTTCAGATGTGGGGGTATGCATTGTGGCTAATCATCTTGAAGTTGGTCTTGTCTCCTCAAAGGACATTGTTGCAGAAATCTTGTGGTTTGTTCAACTTTCCAACCCTATGCTGTGCTGCCATGTCCTTTCCCTTGCCAAGCACTGGCGTCTACTCCTGGGAAGATTGTGGCATTGTGGTAACAAACACCTGAATCCTCCAGGGAGTTTTATAGTGATGCTCACACTTGCTGAAGATCAGTTAATCAGTAAGAATGCACTTAGTTTTCCACAGAGCTACTAAAAACCCCCCAAAAATGAATAGATTGTTGATGACTTTGCATAAAAGATCAATTTAGATTCCTTGACAGCCAAATATTATGCTGTCTTTACTTTTCTTATTTGTTTTTTTTGTGTGTGCATATACTGATTTTTCAGCTGACAGTGAATAGTGCCTTTGTTAAAAACAACAGTGAGCTCAAGATAATGTTAGCATTATTGGGCGCAGTAGTTAGCTCATATTTGAGTGTTTTGGATCCATTACACTGTTAAACAATTTGGCAGTCTTATCCTGAAGAGTTGAAAAATCTTGTGACAGGAGCTCATATATATATATATCATCTTTGATTCTCAAAGGTTTCACTATAATGCCAAAAGTATTCACATGTGAGCCTTCACACGCATATGAAATTGAGTGACTTGAGATCCTCAATCTGTAGGGCTTAATATGAAATCACCTGTGTACAATCCTTGCTTTGTACACAGGTGTATAGTGATGTTGGGACTGGAAGGAGCCGTTTCCCAAACTGTTCCCACAATCAGGAAAATGAAATTGTCAAAACATGTCTTGGTCTCAACACTGAAGCATTAAGGGTTCCTTTCACTGCCACTAAGCCCATCTTCCGAAAAACAACCACACACCATAAAACCCCTTCCACCAAATTTTACACCAAACTGCCAAACCCAGACTTTCATCAAAGTGCCAAATGAGAACACGTCTCAACTGCTCTAGAGTCCACACCACAGCATTCAACGTTTTGCATTGCACTTGGTCATGTAAGGTTTGGAGGCAGCTGCTTGGCCATGGAAACCCATTGCATGAAGCTTTCTACACACTGTTCTTGAGCTAATCAGAGGGCCACATTTACTTTGGAGGCCTGTAGTGTCTGACTCTTCAGAAAAGCAGTGACCTCTGTGCAATATGTGCTTTAACATCCGCTAAAGTGTTTGGAACACCTGAATTCAGTTTGGATGGGTGAGTGAATACTTTAGGAAATATAGTGTGGTTCTTGCCCCATCCTGTGTTCCACAAAAACAACAGTGAAGCTTCACTCTGACTTGCACAGCCTTTCCTGGTGTCAGCAGAAGAAGGCACATGCTTCATGTGTTCGGCAGTCCCAGCTGTAGAAAGAGGCTCACAGTTGCATCTGATCTCAGTGTACTCAGCTGCACCACAGACTCTCAAACCTCACAAAAGGAGGAGCCCTGTGTGTGTTTGAGATTGTTTGTGTGTGGGTAGGGTTTACAGAGCTTTTCAGCAGTAGACCACTGTTCACCCACCTGTTTGGGGTTATATATTTGTTTAGGCTTACCGAGCCTCCTTTTAAACCATTGTAAAACACCAAAAAAATATGCATTAAATATTGCTTTTCCCACTGTGGCATTCATTTTGGGCTTTTGTTTTTATTTTTTGGTGGAGTATAAATGTAAATGAAAGCTTTGCGGTCAATTTACTACAATTTTACAATTTAACTGTGAAAAGATGAGCAGCCTGTGTACCGTGCTTTATTTCTGACTCAAAGCCCACATCGTTATCATGTGTGTGAAAATAAATAAGCAATTTTCAAGAAGAAAATGCTAAAAGCACAGCAGCCTGTCTACCTACAAAGTGGATATTTAAATTTGAGAGAGATCCAGTTAAGTTCCAGCAGCTGGGCTTCAGAGCAGCCAACAGCAGATGGGGCCCTGCAGAGTTAAGGGAGTCCAGCAGGAACGCTGTTAAAAAAAATAAAATGAAAATGAATAATAAATAATAATAATAATAATAATAATAATAATAATAATAATAATAATGATCTCAAAACAAAGTGATTAATGTAAGTTATTTTTTCCTAGGCTACAAACAAGTGTTTGCTTTGTAAAATAAACTTTGTTTTAATATCAACCCTATTTTCTCTGTTGACGTTAGAGAGTCACGTGGTATCTCTCTTTCATTTCAATTGGCCAATTCATATTAAACGAGTTCCGGCCGCTTTCAAAGTGCTTGAAAATACGGAAGTTAGTTCTATAGGCCTCTACACTTTGTCAGTTGTTACCAATATTTTTTTTATAATATTTTTTTACTAAGTCATTTTTATTCGTATTTTACATTTCCCGGCAATATACTTAAAAAATTAAAAATATTTAACTGCAGTCACGAACGTTGCTGACAATTTCGCGGAGGGATTCATACGCGGTCTCTGGCTCTGGTGTGGAGGGGGATTTGAATCGCCTTCTGCTCTTTTTTTAAAACCTTTTTATATTGTTATAAACGTCCGTTAAGACACTTGTGGGCTTTTTATAGCATAAAAAGACCCGAGTGTTCTTTTATATATATTTTAACGAGAGACAGCCAAATTATCTAAATCCAGAAGGTAAGTTTTTAAACTTGCTATCACTGTAGTGACACCGCCGCTGCTACTACTGTTAGCCAGCGAGTAAAGTCTTCACAAACTAGCGTTAACCAATATTCGTGTGGGTTTAATATTTTGTTGCCCGTTGCCAGTGCTAACCCAGGCAGACAGGAATATGACCGCAGCTATCAGCTGCTCCTGACCATTTCTAGTTCTTTACTGATTATACGCTGTTATTGTGGAGCGTGTGCAAATGCTTCTGAGTAAAACTTCATGTGTTTGGCTGTGTTAGCATGCCCCTGAAGGGATTTCTTTTTTTAACGGGTGAAATCCTGTTCTCAGCACTCGTCTAAAAGCACGCGTTCCATCAGAAATCATTTGTTATGGAAATGCATGTGACTGAGTCGCGTGGTTTTGTTATCCATGTTTCCTCTAGGACCGTCTACCGGTCCTTGTGGTTCTCTTGCATGTAATTTATAAGTCGTGCTTATGTTCTCATTGCAGATGGCTACAGCAGAGATCAGCACTGCCTCCTGTGAGGGTGATCAGGAGGGAGCTGCGTCGCCTCCCTCAGTAGAGGACACCCCCTCAGTTTTAAATCAAACCTCAGCGCCCCTGAATTTTTCTGAGCTCACCCCGAGTCAGTTTGGCATCTCTGTGCAGAGTTTTACCCCAGCAGCATCGTCAAACCGCAAAGGTGAGAGAGGATGGTTCGTTATTTGGCTGCAGCTGCTGTTGCTTTTAAACTGGTGGAGAGCAAGTAAAGGTGTCCAAAGCAGGTTTATATTTCTTGTATATGGACTCAATTGAGTGTTAGTCTAGCACCAAGCCTCTCTCTCTCCTGACAGATAAGTCTCGTCTAGCACAGCTGAAAGCCAGGCGGAGGTCCAGTGTTGGCGTCCGGGGCTCCCCAGAGACAAATTCTCTCATCCGCTTCATGGCACAACAGAAGATGAAGACTCCGCCGGCATCCCAAACTCCAGAGGTGAGATGCTTCTCGGGTTGCAAATCTGGCATCCCTGTCACATCCTATTAGAGTGCCAGACAGTTGTTCAGACTGCTTTGGCTTTCAGTTGGCTGGGATCAGTATTGAAACTGACATAGATTACTGGTACAGTGCACAACTGTACAACATGCTTTGTCTGTCGTCCTTTATGAGACGCACACGAGAGTTGTCACAGCCGCTGCTGCATACATACTGACGTACCTATAGAAGCACAGTTGTGGCACGATCTGATATTGTCGTGTTGGTGTTGTTCCCAGATCATCATACTAAATGTTGTTCCAGGATCAACATTGCAAGTGACCAATCAGAATGTTGTGACGTCATACTTTTGCGACTTCGGGAAAAACCGCCGTAAAACAAAAAACTGTACTTAAGCTGCGAGAAACCGCCTCTGTCCACCGATCAACCGACCCTGACCCTAACCCTAATAATCCTAACCCTAACCCTTTAATAAACGGTAAGCAGAATTGATATTGTCCTTGCAACATTGGAATTTCATAAATGCACGAATGGCTTGGTGCGCAAAAGAATAACGTCACAACAATGTGATTGGTCACTTGCAATGTTGAACCTGGAACAACACCAACACGACGATATCAGATCATCCCACAGTTGTTATTTTGCCTCTGTATATAATCACAGTTTCAGATTTGAGTGTTGGTGATTTTACCAGTGCCATCCATCCACTTTCTTTACCACTTATACAAATTCATGGTCATGGGGGTCTGGAGCCTGTCCCAGCTGTCACAGGGTAAGAGCCAGGATACACCCTGCACACTGTGGACTAACTCATGGATAACCATTCATACTGACATGCACAGAACCAGAACAAAGGGAGAACATGCAGACTCTACAGAGAGAGCCTCCCAGTTGGAAGAATCTTCTTACTCTGAGAGTTCTCAGGAGTGCATTCAGTCTTTCTGAGAATGTAGCAAACTGCTGATTTGCTGCTCATAAAGTTTGTCCTCTCTCCCTGATAAGTGTGTTCTGGTTTTTGCTTTCTGCCTCGTTCACTTGCATTGACATCTGTTTGATTACATATTGGAATTTCCAATAAACAGTTGCCAAAATCAGATTCAATTAACTCTAGGCTTTGTTAACATAAAATGGTCCTGTTAGTCTGTCAGTTATTTGCCTTGTAAGTCTCAAAGCCTGCGTAAATGGATGGGTTATGTTAAATTGTTATTAAACCACTAATGTAAACATTTAGTTTAACTAAAGCAGAAAGGTCTCTGCTTCAGTCAGCTCTAGACTGCTGCATTTTAAATCCACTGTGAGGGTGTCCAGAAGCAAAATTATGAAACCTGTGTCCTTGTCCAAAAATATGTAGACCTGACTGCATGTGAACGCTTACATCTGGCTTATGCCTACTGTTGTCTCCTGCATGAATAGCAGTGCGTTTTTTTTTTTTGTTTTTTTTTAAAGTGCTGCCAGTGCATGCCAGCCTTTGGTGTCATTTCAGCTTGTCATGCACCTCTTGATTGCCTCCTCAACTTGGGTTTCCCATTTGGAGCAGTCCCAGCAACCCTGAATTAACAGTCCAAGATGGCAGTAGTGACTGTAAACCCTATGAAAGCTGTAAAACTCTTAGTTTCATAAGATAACATCAAACAGATAGTTTCGCAAACTTGACAGAGTGATAATGAGATACATAAAGCCTTTTAAGCTTTACAGTTACTAAATATTTACTTTACAGCTTACACTTGTTCCTCTTTTATCTGTAATCTATGTTTTATTTTAATTATTGAAATTTTTAACAAATATTATCTGAGCCCCTTTAAACACACATTGTTAAACTTCGCATAAGCTTCAGTTAAAATAAATCGGTGACCTGCTGGAATACAGGCAGACAACACAGGAAGTACACAGTTGCTTATGTAGGTGTTTGTATTGTTTTTTTGTGCTGCAGTAAGCTGTTGTATGCAGTGATGATCAGCGTTTGAAGTACACTCAGAGTTAATATCGACAGTAGCTTTGTGCATCAACGTTAGCTTAATGCAGTAAATGAACAGAGCAGAACAAAAACATGACAGAGCTCCTGCTGTGAGAGTGCCGTTTGAATGACAGAATGACTTCTGGCAAAAGGTGTTAAATAAAGCAGAGTTTCATACAAGGGCTTACTGTCACAGTGAAAAGCTCCACAGCCCGCCAGATGTGAATGATTGAAACAGAAACTGTACTGCATTTGTAGTTCTACCTCCCTGTGTTGTACACTATAGAGCGTGAAAACTTCAATCTAAACACAAGTTGAGGAAATCTCTGAACTCTGATCAACAGCATGTGTCTTCATGGCAGCATCTTTCCTTATGTTTGACCTTTAAAATGTTTAAGGTAATACGGTGAGCAGTATTATTCAGTCAAAGTCATACATCACATTTATCACATTTCTTTGCTTGTGTAATAAAAATAGCAGTGTGATGGAAAACAGAGTGAATAATAAGCCCTTTTCAGAAGATATTTAAATAGCATTGCTGGTTTGAGCTGTTCAGAGACGTTTGTGTCACTGAGACATATGTAGAAAAACAAACGTTACTAATGCTTTTATTTAGGCAGTCTACGACTGTTTCAGCATCATATCATGCTGTAGAGAGTACAAGCTGCAGAAAGGGCCAGATTTACTTACTGCATCAGCTGTCTGTGCAGTGCCAAAGCTTGGGCTTTTCTGTTCTGTAGTTCTGCATATTTCTGGCCCTCATTACATTTAAATATGAAGCTTTGAAGAGAGGGGAAGAATCATTGTTCGCTATATGACGCATGCAAGCTGTGGATACGTAACAGACAGAAAACACAATTTTGAGTGTTTCGGGGCGCCTTTAATATGACTATACTGAAAACTGCAGAGAGCACAAAAGCTGCTTTTGTTTGTTATGCGTTTGTTTTGGTTTTTAACTCTCTCTCATGCCTTATCTGTTACATAAGATAGTGGCATAAGATAGGTGCATCAAAATACCACTATTTGACTTGGACCTGAAGCATGTTAGAAGAAGGTGTGACTCTTCACATCTCACTGAATGTAACTCAGCTGCTTGAGATCCATGTTCCTTTGGGTTTTTTGGTTTTTTTTAATGATTATCTACTGCCAGACACAGTATGCAGAAACAACAAACAAAAGCCTCGCACTGGATATTACTGTTCATAACTATCAGGAATGCATTATAGCTGCAGACCTGTTGAGCATCAAGTCATGTCAGTAATGCCGCAGAACAAAACTGAGACAATGTTAGAGGAGGCAGAGTATTTGTGTCACTAACATAGTTCATGTGTATTCAGCTAGCTTGGCAGAACATCTGAAAACTTGTTGTTTTGGTCCTTTTTACACTGTTGGGATTGTAGCTAATTGAAGATGGATTACACAAATATTGATTCTGTTGGTGGTTATACAGTCAATCAAATAAACACACACTAAGGTGATTTCCGCTTGTCCTTGGTTATGGGACAGTGTGTGATCTGTGTGCATTTCTTGGGGATAAAGTTTAGTTTCAGAGCAATATGTTAGTGAGGCTGATGAATTACAGATGAATGGCATCACTGAAAATAAATATGTTCACTATTAATTTAAATTATTTTCTGCAGCTTTCCTCGGGCATTAGTCTCTCTCTTTGTGTATTTTATATTGTTTATCCTTCTCCACGACCTGTTGCTCCTGACTGAAGTAGGCAGCGTTTGATTGGTCCATTTTATGCCCCCCCAAAAAAACCCATTAGATGCCTGCAAAGCAGAAAGCCTGGGTTAAAAAGGAAAGTTAATAGGTGCCGTTATGATACTGATTATCTCTGTATCATAACATATTGGGGTTCTAGGTTTTGTCGAGCTGCCTAATGCATTGAAATCCCGACTATGGCAAGCTCACTTTGTTGTATGCACTTCTGTGTTTTCTAAACTCCTTTTAACATCCACTGACACGTCTACAAAACAAGGACTTTTCTCCGTCGTGGATCATTCTCAGCATGATCTGAACCACAGTCTGCCATGTCTCAGCTTTTTGGAGCATTTTTCATTTTAGTCGACAGCAGACACCCTCCGAGTGTGACTTGTTCATGTTTAGTTACATTTGTTTCCGTTTGGTTACAAAAATGTTGCTTGTCAACAACACAGCTGTAGATCAGCCTGTAACTCTAATTATTAAAAGCTGAGAAATACACAAAGGGTTTTGAATAATGCACATTTATATGGAAAAGGCTTTTAACTACAAAACTTCTGTCTCAGCTCACCTGTCTTTAAGTCAGCTTTTAAGAAATGTTCATAAATGCAGTAAATGACAAATTAAATGAAAAACGGGCACAGAGTGTCTTAGTAATGTTGGTGGGCCTCCAAAAGAGCTTCAGTCCACATTGGCATTGATTGTACAAGTGTTCATCAAACCATTCAGTGACCCTTTATCCCCTGTGGATGGAGGCACTATCGGTGTAAAAAAAGACCACTCTCAGAATAGAAATGTTTCATCATCACGCTGAACAACTTTGTATTGATTTGCATTGATCTTTCCTCTGAGGGCAGCAATGGACTCAAACTATGTCAACAAAATACCCCCTACAGGATAACATCTCACTGTTCAGGGTTCAGGGCTTCCCTTTAATTTATCACACCTCTGGTAACTAAATGAAATTGTCCACAGTTTTCCAAACAAGTGTAAAGTATTTGAAGAGGTTTCTTTTAGAGCTGTGATTTCCCAAGCGTGCATGTGGTTCATTTGTTTTATGTGAAATTCCGTGCACCAAATTTCACATAAAGCAAGTTATTCTGTTACTGTTGCGTTAATGGTTTACTTAACTTTTACATTTGGATGTAGCTTATTTGCTCGTTTGTGCATCGCTTTGTAGCTGATGGTTAGTCAATAATCGGCATTAAAGGCTCCAGTTGCCTAGGTAACGCTCCAAATTATTTACCACCCTCTCATATGTTGGTTAATGGTATCATTCGCTCTCATTGGGAGGCACTTTAATTGATCGCTTCAAAATGCTGAAGGTTTAACTTGCGGCCCACTCACTTTACATCGCCAGCAGTTCTTTCACCGACCACTGCTTACAGTTTCACGTTCAGTGGTCTCTAGTTGCACCGTTGCTGTTGTGGATGCCCCTACATTGTGACTTTCCTGTTGAGATGATGTTCGGTGAAATAAACCCTAACACTTGTGGATTGTGTAGATAAAAAGCTGTGTGTGATAGATGTGCTGCCACTCTGTAATATCACTTTTGTAATTTCAGAAGTCTCTGGCCTGTCAATGCGCATCACTGAGCAGATATGTTTATTTTGCCGTCTCAACTCTCAGCTTGTCAGAAGTAGCCCCTTCCTTCCCCGGGTCGCCTCCACGCTGAGGCAGAAGATGGCTTCCTTCCAGAGCCTGATGGATGTGGAGGAGAATGATGCCTGTGATCCGGTGCCAGCGCAGGACAGCAACACTGGAGGATGCATCAAGACAAGAGATTATCTGTCTGGTGAGGCTGCCTCATTGCCACAGGATTAATAGTTTCATTTTTCAAAGAGGATCCATGCCAGAAGGATTTCTTTATGATGTCTGGAGGCATCGTTCATAAAGCAGTGGATTAATGCGCTGCACCGTATAAGCCTGACTGTGACAACATCTTACAGCAGGGATCTCTTCTGAGCTTGGTCATCTTCTTAAATGGGCCCAGTTTCTAAGCTGTTTGTTACTGAAGTGAGACTTTATCTCTATTCCTCTGATCAAAGGTTGTTTTTTTTCCCTTTTTTGTACCCCAAGCTGTGTTTTTATCATATATTATTTGAAATGTGATATTTTCTTTTCATTTAACTTAGATATCCCCAAGTCCCATTTGTTTTTCTGTGTTTATGTAATATGCCTTTTTGATTGATGATTTTAATTTTTTTTTTTCACTCTCAGATGGGAACAGCCATGGTGGAGGGAAGGAGAACAACCCTCCAATGACGCCTACACCCAGCAAGAGGAGGCGCACCAGCAGCCCCCCTGAAGGCTGCAGTGTGGAGATTAGAGAGGCCAGCGCGCCTACCCTCTCCTCCACTTTGATGGAGCAGGAGGTACACCGACTCACTCTGACTCACTCACTTAACTGACTGCTGTAAATAATTTAGCTAAAAGGTTTTTACCTCTGTGTGCCTGGCTCCCATTGAAGCTGTCGATTATTTTTAACTCCTTTATGAATGGTAGATCTCAGGGCCAAACAGGATTTTTTTTTTTTTTTTTTTTTTTTTTTTTTTTGACTACAAGCTTCCAAAAAGAGAAATAAACCAACGAGCACTTTGAAGCGAAATATGTTTGAGAAAATACTGCCGGTTAAATTTTTCTTTTTCCCCCCTCACCTGACAGCGTTAACATCCTATTCTGTAATGTACTTTACAACTTTACAAATTCCTGTTTTTGTTGTTGTAATGCAGTATAATATTATGAAAGCAGCTGGTTTTTCTGACCCATCCCGACAGGTGGATGAAGAACGGGTGATGCAGGCTGTTACACAAGGACCGGTGCCCTCCAGTGACTCGGTGGAAGAGGAACAAGCTCTGCTTAAGGCTAACTTTGACCTCAAGACCTCACCCTCTGCTGAGAACCCTCAGGTTAGGACTCAGCTACAACACAAGTTCAGGCAGAAGTTGGAAGAAATTGTTGCAGACAGACTTGTAGTGGTCGTCGTTACAGGCGGGGCCTTCTTTCTGCTCGGAATTCATCTGAGTATCACAATGATTCTTTTTAAACATGATTTAAACGCTGTAAATCAGATGTTGTCGCTAGGTGAATTAACGTGAAGTGAGCTTGTTATGGGAAATAATCGTGGCATGTTTTATTGAATGAAACTTGTGATTGCTTTTATCCTAAGGCTCAATATGACACTTCTGTTCACGAGGGCATGTTGTGAGCAGTAGTAATCAGATATGTCGCAGCTGCAGTCACGCAGATGACTGTACCACAAAACAAGATTAATGGGTTAGCGAGATATGTCAAGCTTAAAGTCAGAGTTTTCAGTGTCACCAAGACACAGAGTTGGTTGTGATACCCTTGATCTCCCACTGGGATTTTAGGTTTTGTAGAGCCAGCTAAAACAAGGAAAGTCTGAATATATCAAAATTGCTTTATAGCACACCCCTCTGGTAATAACTGGGCAGATGTTCGTAAAGAACTCGGTATACACTGGTCCATCTAACAGCCCAGGACTGTGCGGCTCATTTGGCTTTCTGAAGAAAACTGCACAACCAGCAGGCCTGCTATCGGTGGCTTGTTCTATTAACAGATGAAAGCAGGTTCTTAATGAGGTCAATTGACAAGGTATGAAAGAGTCTGGAGGTACTGTGGTGAACATTACACTGACTACAACATCATCCAGCATGACCAGTTTGGCAGTGGGCCAGTGATGGTCTGTAAGTGTTTAGAATGAAAGTGAAATCCTCAGGCTTTATGAGTCAGTCGCTACAGAACTCCAAACTTCATGTGGGAGGCCTTCAGATTGGCTCAAGATCAGTTCATAGAGAGCTTCATGGAATAGGTTTCCATGTCTGCATTGACCCAAGTGTAAAGTTTGGAGGGGGGGGTTATCGTGTGGGGCTGTTTTTCAGGAGCTGAGCTCAGCAGCTTACTTCCAGTTAAACTCTTAATGCTTCAGTATACCAAGACATTTTGGACAATTTCATGCTGTGTGAACAGTTTGGGCGTGTCCTGTTCCTGTTCCAACTTGACTGTGCACCAGCACAAAGACACGACATGGATAAGTGAGTTTGGTGTGGAAGAACTTGGCTGGCCTGCACAGAACCTAACCTAACCTAACCTTAACTTGACAGAACACCTTTGGGGTGAATTAAGCCGAGGCTGTGAGCCAGACCTTCAGTGTTTGACGTGCTTCTGGGAGAATGGTCAAAATTCCCATAAACACACTCGTAAACCTTGTGAAACGCCTTCCCAGAAGAGTCGAAGCTGTTATAGCTGCAAAAGGTTGACCAATGTCAAATTATGTCCTATGGATTAGGAATGGGATATTACTTAAGTTCATATGCATATCAAGGCAGACTAATGAATACTTTTGGCAATATAGTATGTGCCAGTATTTCAGCTTAAATATTTTGATCTTATGTGTTGATGGTTGTTGTCAAACTGGGAAACAGAAAATAAGCCCTGTTTTCAGAAATGTTACTATTCTGTGGTCCTTTTCACACTCGTGCTCTCTTGTTTGTACTTTCATATAAGGTAGTACATTCTCGGTTATGCCTTCTGATCTTTTCCAAGCAATTTTTGGGGCTATTCATGATAACCGAGAAAGAAAGATATTTAAAGGATGCCTGCTGTGAGCTGATTAGATGAAATGATTATGGTTGTTCCGTGCTCCATTGTCCTTCTGGATTTTATGTACAAAAATTTATGCTAGTGTTGGATAAAATGCAAATATCTGTTCTCTATGTTCTGTCCTTGTCCTTGAACTACAGAATGAAAGCTCTCATGTGTTGTCTCTTAATAGGATGAGGTCTTTGAACTCCAAAGCCTCAGCCGACCACCTCCTGATGATCCTGCAGCCGTTTCACCACCGCAGCGTTCCTCCCCCTTCCGCATCCCCTCACTCCCTTTGTTGGTGGAGATGAAGCCCACAGGTGAGCACATCTTGCTCTCTGTGGCCTTGTTAGAGTAACTGACCTTTTATCTTGGTTTAGCCTTTGAGGCTCGGTGCACAGTGGCTTGCTCCAGTGTAGCCAAAGGTTCCGCTCGGCTGAATTGGTGCATATTCAGTGAAGAACTCGATGTTCGTTTGAGTTACCGTAGTGAAGAACATCATGCATGTATTTAGCAATAAGCAGTTTAGAGCGTTGGTGAATTAATTTTTTTTTAAAAGACTGAAAAAAGCCCAATATCAGATGGTCTGATAACAGTTATGTGATGTATCTTGCTGCACCTAACACTCACTTCCATTTGTAAATACCAGATCAGAATGTACTGATTCCAAATACACAACTTTAAAAAAATGTTTTCTCATTTTGTCATCATGCACATTGTCTTTTTTTTCTTTTCCTTTTTTCAAACAGTATCTTCGACAGTCTTAGCTTCATAATAAAGAAGTAGGCAGTCTTTCGGTGTCTTAGATACAGTTACATTTACAGGTCAGGCCCCAAATCACACTTTTTCAAATACCGACACAGGCTACACACACAGGCACACACGTCTGGTTTGCTATCCTCGTGGGGACATCCCATTGCCATAATGCTTTCCCTAGCTGCTTAGCCTAACCCTAACATCAGAAAATGAATGCCTAACCCTTACCCTGAACCTAACAATAACCTAATTGTAACCCTGACACTAAAGTGTGAAAAATGCCCCCAACCCTGTGGGGACCTGGATTTTGGTCCCCAGGAGGGCTGTTGGTCCCCACCAGTATTGTAAATTTCAGATTTTGGTCCCCACCAAGATAGTAAGAACACACACACACACACACACACACACACACACACACTCTCTCTATTTGTGGGCTGGATTTCACAGTGGCTGTGCTTGCTTGCTGTAGGGTGTAAAGATCCTGTAAATCTGTGGGTCAGGTCATACTTCGATTTGTATTTTTTATTTATTTGAGCCACAGACTTTTTTAAAATTAATTTATTTTTATTTAGAGAAGCCGAATAAGAACACAGGAAGAAGATATTTACTATACGAATCCTCACTTTGTGATCAGTTCTACCAGTCTGTTATGAATTTCCATTTCACCCTGTGAATAATTGTTAAGCATCTTTCATCAGACTAGCATGCTTATAACCAAACTTTCAGTGCTACATAACATAAGCAACATAAGCGCATGGCTAATGAATGGATTACATCGATGTCACACTAAAACAGGACTGGGTTATGAGACTACAGACATCATGAGGATTAACTAATAGGTCTCGCTTTCTGAATTGTTATATCTAAATCATGCTGGTAGTCTAGTTCACTTCCCATGATACTGCACCACTTCAGGAACCTTTCTTTAGTTAAACATGAGCAACGTGCAGATTGTCATGTGGATAAACAAATTTTCAGCCCTACAAATATACAAACTATGCTGGTCTGACTTTTTTCCTCTATCAAAAAACTTAATTCAGTGTTTATTCACATTTCAGATGATATTTAGACAAAACAAGGCTAATCTATAATATCTCAAAGTCTCTCTTGGTGTTTATTATACAATGACTCCTGGAGAAAATAAAGTACATTTTTGTGCATTGTATGAATTTTCTATCTTGCAGGAGAGGAAGAGTCTAACGGGACGCCCACAACGATGACGAAGAAGAAGAAACGTGTGCGTTTCGGAGGTCCCCTCTCTCCTGAGTTTTTTGATAAGAACCTGCCTCCGAGCACCCCGTTACAAAAGGGAGGCACGCCGGCCCGACCACAAACTCCCGGTGGGAGCTTACATCTTCGTTCAGTGCTGAAGACGCCGCAGAGGAGTGAATCCAAGACACCAGAATGTCGGGCCGACTTCAGCAGCCCGACTGCGTTTGGTGCTTCTCCTACACTCACAATGCCTCGCAAGTCCAGAATGCACTCTGAGGGAGATGAAGAGGATGGAAAGGTAGATGAGATTAAACTGTGATGGCAGTATGATGATTACACTTTACATGTAATAAAATCTTAGTTACAAAACATTAACACTTTCCAATGACATCAGCTACAAACAGGCTTTCCACAAGATAATTTGTTTGTCTGTTTGTAACTGCCCTGTTATTTATTATTGTCTGCTACCTGCTGCTGTTAGCTGTTGTCTGTTCCCTGCAAGGCTCAGGATACGACCCACGATCTGGTCTTGATTATAAATATTAGTCATCAGTGAATAATACTGCTTTTCTATTTTCTGGTCCTAGATTGTTTTCTTTTCGGTGGAGGAGATTGGCTCTGCTGTGGCGAGTGATACAGGTTGATTACAGTTTATTGACCCTGAGAGAGATGGCCTATTGTCTCCAGTGGAATGCAATTCAGCTCTGATACGATAACAGCTTTCTTTCATTTGTTTCATTTTCAGAATGGGCGTGGGATGCCCAGCCATTGAATTTAAACAATGCCTTCTACGAGGAGTCTCTCTCTCAGCTTCTGACAGGTAAACAGCTGTCATAGCTTTTTTTTTTTTTTTTTTTTAATTGTCACTTAGCTTCCTGTCCTCATTGATCTACTTCTGTAACCGCTATTGTCTCTGGGCAAATCTGAGTACGCCAGGGTAAAAGACTTCAGAACCTGAAGTTACGGTTGTGAGGACCTGAATCACGTCAGGATTTTTATTTTGACATCATACTAAGAAATTAAGCCGCCCTCTGCCGCTCTATTTATAAAAAAAGATTAAAACAATCAGAGAAATCAGAATGAGAAACATCCTTAAACCTCCTCCTGTTGGTTTAAAAGCTGCACGGTTCCTTTTGTCAGCTGAACTGTATTAATTCGTGTGAATCATTTTTCCACGCTAATCAGCAGAGTTGTTATTATCAGTTATTGCTAAATTCTCAAACAGAAGTCTTCAGCTGTAATACTGTAGGTTTTCCCCCAGAGTCTGACACCAACCCCAGCACAACCTCCCAGATGGATGTCCAGTCTGAGCCCGACTCCCTGCCAGAGAAGGAGAAGCAACCAGACGCTGGAGTTGGAGGTCCAACTGCAGCCCGATCCAGCAACAGAAGGAGAAAGGTCTGCCACGGTTACGATTTTTTTTTCTTCAAATTCTTGGATACATCTATGTGAGCTCATGGGAATGTTAAAAAAAAAAAAAAAAAAACTCTACCAAAATAATTTATTACCATCCTCTACAGAATTTTATTCTGTGTAATTTTCTCTTGCAGCCAGCACCAAAACAAGAACTTGGAAGTGAACCTCGAGCTTGCTCCAGCAGCCGAAAGAGGAAGGTATGCTATTCCCATAAACTGCATGATTCACTTGTACAAATGTCCATTTAGAAGCAAAGATGGCCTTTTTTTTCTTAATCATTTGGAGGTCATAACATGTTCCAATCTAATCTACTGTTTAATTCTGCTGGATGTGAGCTTAAGCACATCTAAGGACTTGTACTGTGTGTGTGTGTGTGTGTGTGTGTGTGTGTGTGTGTGTGTGTGTGTGTGTGTGTGTGTGTGTGTGTGTGTGTGTGTGTGTGTGTGTGTGTGTGTGTGTGTCTCAGAGTCTATATAATATATCCTGGGGTAAACTTTTCTGTTCCCCCAGCTGCCAGAAGAGAGTGAACCTGTGAAGAGGTCGGCACGGTCTGCTGCCAAGTTGGCCTCTGGGAAGATGAAGGTGAGTTGGATGAGTGTGCTTGTCTGATTACTCTTTCCATCACTTCACTGAGGGCTTTGCAGAATTGTCTTTTTACAAGCTGTCATGTAGATGATGGCTACACAATCTGATTATGACTTAAGGTCATAGTGAGTATGTATTCATGTTAATATGGCCCATATTGAACAGCAAATAGCACATCTGTGATGTCATGTACAGTGGTAATGCTGATCCTTATTCATAAAGTTGTGCATGACTGGAGAGTCAACACTGCTGTCACAGATAATTACGTAAAGAAGTTTGATGAGACAAAGAGAGAGTGTTTGTGCTTTATATCGTAGTGGTGAGGTGTATATTTTGGTACAGAACCACAGGAGGCTATATTACTGTTTGATCTGACTATGCAATTTCCACACCATGAGGGTACTTTAATAATGGGTTCTACGAGGACCTTTTATAGCATATTGTTAGGTTTGGATTTTGAAGCTACCAGCAAAGTAACTTCCGCTAAGTGAAATATTTCTGCTGATTAATAGAAGTGGAATACCATGAAACCATATGGATCCATTTATGTAGTATTCAGCTACACACAGTGAAGGCTTTTGCTTATGCAGCCTACACAGACATGCTTGTATACAGTCGTCCAAAAAGAAGTGTATACTGGTGGGAATGACACAACCAATCAAATCCAGATTGGTTGAAAAGTGGGCACGAACAACACTTTTTATGTTATGCTGTCTTCCAGTTACCTCGGGAGTGGGATGTTAGAATTCCAAGTTGGTGTGTACCAATAGGAAAATCGGAAAAGCGTGAAAAAATAGGATTTGTTTTGCTTTTTCATGGATGGACTCTTATCCATGAATCCAAGATACTGCCGCCCTCTTGGATCGTTAACTCTGGGTTGGTGGGATTGTTCCAGATGAAAATTCTGACTAGGAAACTTGTGTGCTATGTCATCCTAATCCTGTGTTGTTATCATTGGTAAACTGATAAGCTCTTATCACTTTTTCACCGTCCGGGTTGTTGAACTGTTACATTAAGATTAATGTTATTGGGTTTATATTTCTTATTTCACTATTGAACTGAAAACCTACTGAACCATGACCTCGCATCTGAGATATGTATCAAGAGTGACTTTTGTGTACTATTGGGGATGGACCGGATGAATAGACAGATCATAACCTTTTTAGTCTTTCAATCATAGAAACATTTGGCGATGATCTGTATTTTTGTTGTCAAGAGATCCTGTTTTAAAACAAAACAAAAAAACCCCCAACACAATAGTTGATCCATCCAGGTTTTTACCCACTCAACTGTAAAACGAAACGATGGTGAGTGTACTGTCCCCAGGCAGCATAGACGCACAAGTTTGTGACTGCAATAATTTATGAATGAGGTGACATAGGAGTTTCACATTTGGGACAGGTTTGATTCCTGGTAACCTTGACCTCAAGGTTAGAACTTTCTGAAAATCTTGTGAATGCGATAACTGAAAGGAGGCAACATAAGATTTTGAGGTTGGTACTATTGACTAGTTTCACACTTAGCAAGGCTCGCAAAATTTCAAAATCTCTGGTAGCCCTTCAGGCAGGCACTCTTCAGTTTTTGGTAGCCCAAAATAAATTTAAGTAGCCCGAATAAAAAAGAGAGCAATTTTTTAATGTTTTGTTTCCTTTACAATATTATACATTAAAGTATAACATTGTAACGGAAACAAAAATTAATCAGAAAGTTGTTAAAATACAAATCACAGCACAGGTTCTAATTGAACAGAAATTTCTATGAACTTGTAAGAACTGTGTAGAACATGAATCAGTCTGTGTCAGGTCCTGAATCTGAAATTTCCACTGAAGTCACGGGTAAGAGGTAAGTGGAACCAAGATCGAGGCCATTTGCTTTTTGAAGTTTGCATAGACTGCTAAATTTGGCCAATGGTGGTTCACTCTTTGCAACACAGTACACTTTTGAAAGATTTTTCAGGACTTCTTCTTGTGCTTGGTTTATTTTTAGTATGTTTTTTCCAATTGCTGTTTGTTCTGGGAAAGATATTGCAGACTGAGCAATAATGCTTTTCTTGCGTTTCTCATGGGTTCTGATGGGGTCTTTCTTAAAATTACTGGTCCCAGTTACAAAGGCGCTTGTCGACTCAAATGAAATCAAACTCACGACACACCCGGCAGAACATTATGTTATTTAGCTCGTCATATTCCAGCCACATAAATTCTTTTGTCCATGAAACCAAAAAAGCTGAGCTTTCTTTTTGCCTCATAGTTTGATTTGTCATAACTTTTCCGTTTTGTGGTAGGCTTTTATTTGGCTGTCACTTCTTCACCCTGACCTGTCTTATTTGGCTCTGCAGAACTAAAATATATATCCTGCTGCTTTTACACGCACTCACATAACGGTCAGCGATTCTCTGCGCGATCAACCTCTCACATGTTTAAGCTTGCTGTGGGAGATTTCACTTGTCACGTTTGAATAGTAAGCTAATGAGTGATAAGACGATGTCAGAGGAATTGGTGCGCAATTAATCGTCACTCACCAATCAGTGCTGCCGCTCTCTATACACAGTTCGCGCGATCGCAAAGTGAAAGCAAAAAACAAGCACAAATTCAAACGCGATTTCAATATGTCACATATTGACAGTGGCTCATCGATGCCAATGACATAATTACTCAGCTACATTATCGAAAGAATGCAAAAGCATTGACATATATTTTCCTTCCTATGATAGCCCGACGGGCAGGGCTGAGATAGATTTTGGTAGCCTGACTAGAAAATTCGCTAGCCCCGGGACGTCTGGCTAGCGACTTTGCGAGCCCTGCTTAGCTAATCTACTAGGAGGCTGAGGGGTAGCACTGCCGGCCACCAGTAATTTCTAGCATGTCTACACCAAGCAGACCCAAACTAATTTCCACGATTATTAACGACCTAACTCATTAAACAGCTCACAAATATATACATCACTACCTTCCTTTTTTCTAAATTCAAAGAAATGTGGTGGTATTTACAACATCCATGTATTCACAGTGAGTAGGGTAGGAAGTGACAATAGGGCAGAGGACAGAAGGAAAAGGAAACACAGCACAGAATAAGATAAAATATTGCCAAAACCACTGTAATCATGTGTTTGCTGACTGGGCACGTACTGCAGGTGACTATGTGGAAGCATGTGTGTGACAGTTATTTATTTTTAAACATACATGCTCTTACTAGACTTTGTTCGATACACTTTGATTGCCTACCATCCACATGTCACTTTTCCATTTTCTTTTCCCTATTCTTCCTGTTTTCAGTACCTTTTGTTGAATGTGCATTACATTTTCATGTGTCAACACTTGACTAGTGCAAAGCATAAAAAAGGTAGGATAAGTGAAATTGGTTTAGCCCAGGGCAGGTCAAGTGAGAGGATGTACGAGCACACAGGGTCCTGATAGCTGTCTAGACTGAAGCTCACATTGCTGCAGTCCATTTACTGAGTGTGCAGTGCCCAGCTCTTCAAATAGTACATGTCCACGGGATCCATCATTTCCACACTTCCTGTTCATCGTCTGTGTAACGGGTCTAGTATTCTGGCAGCATCGTGTCAGATAGGATGCTTGAAGTAAAATATCTGAAAATAAAACTCTGAAAAACCCTTTAAACCAGCCGGTGGAACTAAAATGAGGACAGATTGAGCAACTCAGTGTCTTCTTTCTCACCTCGCATGTTTTCACAAACATATCCCAAAGAAAGTTGGCAAACAAGCCGTCATGTTGTGTCAGTTTGAAAGCCCACGTGAGGCGTTCGCCCAGTCAGATACAGCCCAGTGTTTACATGGTTGTAGGAGGATGCAGGAGAGAGAGAGAGCGAGCGAGCTCCTGTCGAACACTGAATGGCTGCAAAGTGTCCAGTCCTGGAAAGCAGGGAGAACCCACACAGGCAAAATAAAAAAAAAATGTCCCCCTTAGACACAAACTGTATCCGTACCGTAGGTTTGTTTTTTCTTCATAGATTAATGCTCCCAGTCAGGACTTATTTAAAGCTCTGTGTTCAAATCTGCCAAACAACTTCTCCAGTTACACTCTCAGGCTGTGCGATATGATGAAATATATCGGATGACGAAATTAGAACATCTATGGTTTCATATTATACGCTACAATTTTTTTTTTTTTTTTTTTTTTTTTTGCGGTGTCGCAAAATACACTGTTTATTTTTTTTCATTGTTTGGATGGTCACCATGTGGATGCAGGCACAGAGAATACCAGCATGGCCAGTGAAGATGATACAGAACCAGGTAGCTCCAAACAGAGGGACCTCTGTAGCGTGGACATGGTTTGGTTATGAAAGGTCTGACAAGGACCAGAAAAATGTATCATGAAAATTATACTCAAACCGATCCCCAGCACAGACTCAATCACACACAAACCTCTTCTACCACCTACGAGTTTACGGATGAGAAGCAAAAAAAAGAGCCATCAGGTGCTCAAAATAAACCTTAGACTCAAATGTTAGAACAGGCTTTTCTCTGCAGCACGCTGTGTAATAAATACAAAGAAAAGGGCAGCTGTTATAACTTATATCTAAAAATATATAGCTTCATGCATTGGTCAAAACACTCGACTCCAGGTACACGACACCCAGCTGAAAACACTTCACACAAGTCGAGTTGGCCGAGATTCACAGAATTTACAGAAAATGCACTTTTTTGTGATATATATCATTATCGGGATATGAGATTTTGGTCATATCGCACAGCCCTATTACACTCCATGAAATGCAGACAGAGCTGATGAAAATGAAAGTGCTGTCTGACTACGACAAGAGACTGATGAACACAAAGTGTCACCGAGGCAGAATCGTAAGAATCAGAGGACGAAGCAGATGGCGAATATTACTCCTGCAGGGTTTCAGTTTTCTATCTTAAAGGTTTTATATCCATAACACACATTTGCTGAAGAGCATGAGCGGACATTCTCCAGCAGTTTCTTTAAATTTGAGCTAAATGATAAAATATTTTCAGGGTTTTTTTTCCAATTTTATGTTTGTGTTTATAAAAGATGTTTGTGCATTAGATAATCATTGTATCATTAATGACATGCACAAGATCGAAACACTCTGCATACCATATCAGAGGTGGATACTTGCCAGCTTTAACACTTCTGCAGACTTGTCGATGCAGAATTTTCTAACACTGTAGTTTGTTGGTCCCCAGATGACCTCCAGCACAACGCGTCGATGGAACAAGGACGTAGACCGCTCGCTGTATGGCTCGCGTGAATATGCCTCCAAGAACCCCGCCCTGAGTCCCATCACCGAGAGGCTGTCCTTCATCAGTCAGTCTCCAACAGCACAGGAGACTCCTTCAATGAGCTGCAGGGGTAAAAAAAGAAAAGGGGGGGAAAGAAAAGCTGCCAGTGTGTAATTTAGCCTGTAGTTGGAGACAGTATTACTGTCTGGATGTCAAACTTTATTTTAGTCCCTAAAAAATGAGAACCTTTGGATTCAGGGGAAACCAGCAGAAACATTTTTTTCCTGAGATTTTTCTTTTGTCCTCATTTTTCTTCACAGCTCCAGATCAGGAAACCCAGCTGAATCCTGAGTTAACTAATGAAACTCAAGTGATACACGACCTCGCTGTGACAAGTGCCTCAGAAACCACTGTAGAAGATTCTGTCACATCGCCCAGCTTGAGTGAAAAAAGTGCCGCCGGGCAGGACAGCAGGCTGTTGGGGGTGAGGGTCAGAGGAAGACGACTGAAGAAAAGGAAGGTCAGTGTCACTGACAGTGACCTGACCAGAGGAGAGACAGAGCAGCAGCTCTATGAAGAGCAAACCACTACAAGCCTTGAGCTATCAACGAGAACCCCTTCTGTACATGAAGAGAGACAAGAAGACACTGTAGAGCTTTGTGCCCAGACCTCTGCAGATACTCCCTGCACAGAGTCAGAATTTCACGTGAGTGCACATGCACCTACTTCAGACTGCCTGAACAACACAGAGCCAGCACAAGGGAAAGTCAAGCGGGGCAGGAGGAGCTCCGTAAGCAACTCAGTGACAGCGGAGCAGCAGAACTACGTAAAGAAGCACCAAACCAGCTGTGACGAGGAGCTGGAAAGACAGGGAGACCGAGCAGCAAGCTCACAGGAAAACATCCAGTCAAGCTCTGATGGCCAGGAAGAGGGGGAAAGACCTCATGTGGACCTTGCTCCCTGGCAAGCTGACTTTAATTTTGAGGATGTGTTTAAACCAGTTTGCACTAGAGGGCAGCGCTCAGTGCGCCGCAGCCTGAGGAACCAGAGCAACGCTGAGAACAGCAGCAGTGCAGGGCTCGCCTGGCTGCCTCGTACCTCTCCCGAGTCCAGCAAAGAGACCCGCAGGAGGACCCGGGGCCGTCGGCTCAGTGCTGCTCTGCCCAGCCAGCCTTCACTCCCTGAGGAGACAGGAGATACCTCCTGAGATCATTTACCTAACTTAATGAACTGAGATTAAGAGGGAATAAAAAATACATTGATTACACCTCCACACACCACTGATTCCCCAAAAGAGGAGACTGATTGTTTCACACTTAACTAAAACATTGATTTTTTTTTTTCTTTTGTTTCCTTCTCTGTGAATTATTAGAGATGACCAGCAATTTGTGACGGTTTCCCTCCAGTAACTAAGCCAGTCAATATGCTGAGAGCTCAATCATCTCTGCTGACCACCTAATCAATATCGTGGCTCAGCTGGTAATCACAGTGCATCTTCAGTCTGCCTCTCCAAAGTCACTGGATCAGGCATCTCCAAGTCAATATCTGCTCCTGTGGCTGGATGAAGATGGCTGTGTTGCATTCACCATCTGTCAGCCAAAGGCAGGCGGGCTTTACACAGAGAACTTAAATGAATGTGCTCAAATAATTCTGCTTAGTTGTGATTGGTGGTTGTTGTTTTTTTTTATTTTGTTTTTTTAATGATCTAAGCAGTTGTGGTTAGTGAAATTAAAACTGTACCTTCCAAGCATCTGCGTCTAACTAAATATATTGCCTCCATGTAAAGATGGCACATTAGAACAAACTGTTCATTTAAAAGGATGCTTTAGATCTATTTAGAGCAAATTTATCCAGATAATAAAGCAGCCGCTTGTCTCCACAAACATGACGTTCCAGCTGTGTGTGGTCACTCGAGTTCAAGTGCAGCAGCTTTCCCTTTAGCATAAACCGTCCTGTTCTGTATTTTAAACATGGCCAAATGCCTGAAAGTAAATTGACCTCTAACCTCCACCCAAGTTCCAGTGGTTATAGATTTTCAAAATCTGTTGCTCAGTACCGGCTCCATCCATCTGTCACAGAGGGCAGTAACAAATTGAGTTTCAGATTCAGTTCACATAGGAAAATTGGCTCGCAGAATGATGCATGACTGTAATCTATCCATCACTGAGTAATTGACTGCCTCCTTTTACATCAAGTCAGAGTCACTTGGCTGAAGGACGACAGAGGTTTTTGGCCCCCCTAGTGATCTGCCAAGGCCTTTTTCTGCTCTCTATTCCCACCGGAAGACAGATGGACAAAATCATAAACCCACTAATGTAATGTTGTGTGGCTGCAGTGGGGCCACACTGCCATCTGGTGGCACTCTTGCAGAATTGCTGCTTATTGATGTGCTGTTTTTGGGGCTGGGAGGGTGCGTCAGGAAATGATGCTGCTGTCAAGAGTGGGAATAATATAAATGTGTGGAAGTTCAGCTTTATTGATGGCTGCTACTGCTTGGAGGGAAAAAAAACACAGACTAGGCTCGTGTGTGTGTGTGTGCGTTTTTTCTGCTCGACTGTGACACTGTGTGTTTGTCTGCTCTTGTCTTTTAAAACTTGTATCATCTTTGTAAATGTGCAGTTTATAGAGTTGAAGCCAAACTGCTGCACCTCTATAATATGAGTGGGTGTTGGGCGTGTTGTCTGTGAGAGCGCGGGAGTGTGTATGTGTGTACGTGAGGGGTGTGAAGCCCCTGTCCCTGGCAGACGGGCATACTGAAGGCAGCTTAACACAAGAACAATGGGGTCCTTTGACCAAAACGACACCCCCAAGACATGTGGCCTCCTGTCACCGTGGCAACCCCCCATGGGACAGAGAGCGGGGTGACAGCTGGAGAGGAGGACTTACAAAAATGGAGTCCATTTCTTTCCACTGAAGCTCTCCCGGCTCTATATCTTTCCCCTCTTCTCCGGGGCCTCCTCTACACTTTGGCCCTGGTGAATGCAGGATACATCTCATTTTACAGCTCCATGCGATTGACCTTACAGGCTTGACTTGCCACCTACAAATCCTCCAGAGGGAAAAATAAATAAATAAAGAATCAGAGCCAACAATAAATCAGCTCTTTATTGGCTCTCGTTACTGTCAGTAATAAGAGCGCATTGAGCGTCGCTGACAAATATGCGGCTGAGCCACAAGATTTCACACTCTCTCTACTCTTGATTTTACGCCTCATTTTAAAACGGATGATCACTTTCTGTACGAGCACAAAGAGACATAATCAGTTATTTGTACTTCCAGATTTAGAGACCTTGGTCTTTCAATTAGTTAATTAGTAACTGAATGGTATTAAGTTGTCCCGCTGCCTCTGGCCTTTCTGCGCTCTGTGCTGTGAGCCTTCTATTATTGATGTTCAGAGGCATGATCTCTAAGCCATACACAGCTCTCCTATGGAGCTGAAGGCAGCAGGAGGAGGGCGACAAAACAAAAGGCAGGACAACAGCAAGAGACCCTCCAGCTACTCCGTTTGGTTTGCTGTCCCAGTGTGTCTGCATGCTGCGACTGGCTCAAACCTGTTTAAGAAAGCTGCCTCTACACACAGACGAGAGGGCGTAGTATAGATTCTTCATGCCTAATCTAGAAATCCAATACTGGGAGCATATTAGGACATTGTAATCGGTCATTTAGTGCTGCTACTTTAAAACGGCCTTGGATTAAAGTTGGGCTCAGAAATTTTAACAGTGGAGCTTTAAATTTAATTTCCCTTTTAGTCTAAGACTAGGCTTAATCCATTTGTGGGAAAGTGTCTGCACAATTACAGCTGTGACTAACAATTGGGTAATCTGTCTCATCCCCCCCAAAAGTGTCCATAATCATAAAGAGAGGGTTTACTTTTTCCATAATTCCTGTTTCCATAATGGTTGATCCAACATTATGGACAGCTATTTTTAATGCAAATATATATTTGTAGTGTTGTTCATATTTACAGAAAAACAGGGAAAGAAATATTAAAACAATTTTTCCATCAAGATGCCAAAATTGCATTTCTTTATTTTCATTCCTGTACAGAAGCATTAGTTGTTGAATGTTTTGCTTGATTCATTTCTGACTTCTAAGAGAAGTCCATAGTGTTTTTTCTGGTATAAAAAAAATGTGATTTAAGTCATTTTTAGTTTTAATGTTTTTGACAGATTTCTAAAATAGTTTTTTTTTTTTCTTGTTTTTATGACAAGTGGTCCAATAAATCTGTTAAGCACATATGTATATAGTGCTTTTCTACTCTAATCTGGTCAGAAACACTGAAAAGCTGCAAGAGTTACCAATCCTTAATCTTTCTCAAATTGGAGAAGCTTGCAACTTCCTGCAGTCTACTCTGGCTGCCCAGCCAAACTGGCCACAGCCTCGTGCAGAGAGGTAACCAAAGCACAATAGCCAATATAAATGGGGTGCAGGTGTGCATTTTAGTACCAGTTAATTGAAAAAGAATCTTTGCACATGTGAATGCTTGAAGAAAATGCTCACATCCACAGACAACATCAGCAATGTTATCTGTGTCGTTCTGTTTGTAGTCGAGTCGGATGTCTTTATTTTCTTCCAGAAGCCTGCTGTGTGTTAGGGGTGTGATGAATCAGGGGAATACCCAATTAGACAGCAAACGTGGGCGCCCGTGTCATCGTTTCCAAACATTATGTGTTTCTATTCATTCAGACTAAAATGCAGTAAATTCTCCTGTAGTGCTTATTACACACTGCAGTCGTCTGGATGCTAGTCATGAATGTAGGAAAGATCTGAGTTCTAAAAGAAATATGCACGGCCCTGTGGAGGTCCTTCACATAGATGAGAGACGGAGAGAGCACCCCAGCAGTCAGGTCACTCACATGTGTGACAGCCCACTAACTTTGTCTACAGCCACCTGAACAACTCGGACCATGAGAAAGCTCTATTGGAACAGATGTGAGAGGTAATGCACGCGTAAACAAAGCTGTGTAACTAGTTAAAGATTCAAAACTACATGCAATGAAATGGCGAGCAAGGGAAGAGTACCAAAGCGGCATTAGAGAGGTTGCCGTCGTGCCAGGAGAAATTAAAGGAGAGGAAGTAAACAATGCTTCCAGCATTATGTGTGTTGACGAAACAGAGCTCTCCAGTCGCATACCTGCGCAAATCCTCACTGTGTCTGGACTCGATTTATTCTCGAGTGATACAAACGAGAAAAACCCCAAGTGTTCAGATGAAGAGAGGCGCTCAGTCGAATGTTAATTCTTCAAACATGCTTTAAAAAAAACTAACAGACTCCATTTGATTGATGTTTGATGATCTTTGTGTTGTAATCAGAAAGATTTCATCATCTTGTAGGGAAGATGATTAAATTCATTTTTCACCTCAAAATTCTATACACAATACCTCATGATGACGAGGTGAAAAGTTGTGAAGTTTTTTTAAGTTTATTAAACAAAACCCACAATATTTCCATTGATCATCTGTCAGATGTTTCTGCTGCTTAAGTAAAGTCCACCTGTGGTAAATTCAGTTGATGGGACGTGAGCCCAATAAGCACTCAACTGTCTACATAAGGGCCCATCGTTAACGGTGCATGTCAGAGCACCAACCAAGCTGTGAAGTCCAAGGAACTGTCTGTAGACCTGAGACAGGATTGTATCAGGGCACAGATTTGAGGAAAGGTACGGGAAAAGTTTCTGCATAATTGAGGGTCCCAGTGAGAACAGTGGTCTCCATCATCTGCACATAGAAGACGTTTGAAACCACCAGGACTCTTCCTAAAGTCACTAGACTCTTCTAAGGTAATGGGGTAGAGTGGGCTTAATCAGGGAAGCGAACAAGATGCTTGGCCTGAATGCCAAGCATCGGATCTGGGGGAAACGAGGCATCGCTCATCTCCTGGCCTGCTACAGTGAAGCATGGTGGTGGCAGCATCATACTGTCGGATGCAGGAACGAGGAGACTAGTTGGGGTCAAGGGAATCCTTGATGATAACCTGCTCCAGAGCACTATGGACCCCTGACTTGAACCAGAATTTGAACATCTCTGGAAAGTTCCATGGGTTCCACAACTCACAACACTTACATCCTTAGTTCGTTCTTTCTTTCTTCTTTTATACTGTAGCTATGTTTGAAGTATTATTAGGTAAGGAAAATTATACCTTATAAATTAAATTCTACCTTAAAATATAAAGTGTTATAAAACACTATCCAAAGACGTGATGTGTTTAGCAGTTCAACAGGTGTTTTGAAATATAATCATTTAAAAAACAGGAAAACAGTTTTTCAGGGAGAATTTTACGCATGCTGTAACACACACTGGCAGACGCTTGAAACCTTAAAATAACCAGTGTACAAATTGGCTGCTCAGATGTAACCTCACTCCTTAACAGAGCACATTCAAGACCATTTCTTTTTTTGTTTGTTTGTTTTTTGGCTTTCTAACATCCACGCTCACACTTTGGCAGTGTCCAGCATTTTACAACAAAATGTAAGTCATAGTACAAGGATCGGTGTGTATAGCTATTTGCACTTAGCCCCCTCTGTGTATTAATCTACTCACTAAAGCCCTTCTCAGTGCAGGAGGTGACCCCGATCAAGATCTGCTGTGGCTGGCTCCTCTGTAAGAAATGGGCATGGCTGACACATGTCAGCCGTGATAAATGAGCAGGTGTTTAGGTCAGTGTTAAGTAAATGGAGTCATTATTGATGACCTCAGAGCCCCCCTGTGTGTTGCCAGTATCAGTGATGACTTCCAGGTGCCAGGCTGCAGTACAAGGGGATACTGTGTTGTGATTCTGGGGGTCAGGTGAGGACTCGCTGCCTCGGGGAACACACTGCACTGTCTACCACAGTAGCCTGGACCGATGACCTCAAAGAAGGAAGCTCACCAGAACTGGAGCACTCAGGCGGCCTCTGTGCAGGCTGTTTGTGACTGCGATGGTTGTGTCAAAACTTACTTTCTTACACTGAGAAACAGATGTGGGAGCGGGCAACCGGGTTTGTGTCACCACTCAGTGGAGCTCCAGTGCCACAAGTCACTGATCTGTCATAGTGTTACATGAAGTGCATGAATGGTTATTCAGACATGCATTAAACACATACATGGTACTATCAGCAGGCAGATGTACTCAAAGAGACAATATGGAGATGACTGTATGTCAAGAAAACCCAATTTTCATCACCTTACTCAACTTTAAACCCATTAAAAATCTATTAACTATGGTTAAAATCCAGGTCTGTGCAGGAAACCAACAGATCTGAATGAAGAGTGGTCAAATATCCAGCTAGAATTATTCCACAAGCATGTGGTGTAGGTGCAACTTGCTAAGGGACATTTAACCAAATATTAGTGTGGGCGCATTTATATATTTTTGTATCTAAGCCTTTGTGCATGCTTTTGACCCTGACTGGATTAGAGAACATTCAAACTAAATTCAAACTCATGAAGCCAGTTCTTTTTTTAAAGTCAGTAAATATGTATAATGTACAATCATTCCACCCTGGAAAAAGAAAAGTTCAGAGAAATCATTAAAAAAAATGACCATTGAACTTAAGCCCATGATGAGCGGATGGACAATTTTGACCACAACTGTATATCAGCACCTTCTATGCTGCCAAATAGTGACAACCATAACTGTCCTTTTTTTGAGTCGTGATAAAGCTTTTTTCATATTTTCATGGATTATTTTTAGTGGGTTGCTGGTGCTGCAGCAATCCACATTCACTTACATCTTGACCAATAACCGTACATATCTACACTGAAGTAGAAGCTTAAAAAAAGATGCACAAAATGAGGTTGTAGTAAGTTTGGTCCCTAGTTCCTGCAGTGAGGACATATAGAAATAGTGTTTTCCTTCAAAAGTTACAAGAACTTCAGAAGTACCTATCCACTAATGAGCACTGACACCTTCATTTAGTGATGCCACATGATGAAAAAGTAGTGACATTAAAAAAATGTTTGATTAATTCTAAGCTGTCCAACCCAAATTTCATGGCCATCTATCCTCAAGTTATTGAAATATTCCACTGTCAGCAAAAGTTGAAACATGAGAGGATCGAAGGCAATCTATCTAATTTGCAATAAATTGTAATAAAACTAAATTAAAAGAAATGTGACAGTGGATTGACTGGTCCAGACTAATAAAGTTTAATCGTTGTCATTCAGTCGTTATTCTCCTTGTCATCGTCAGGGCCTTGATGCTAGCATAACAGTATCATAGACTCCATGTAGCCATCGTGACATAAGCCACTGCTTTGAAAAGTCCCATTCTGGTGTTTCAGTATTTGCCGATGCAATCATGGACTAAATGTTGGGTCTAGCTACTTGCCATTCACACCAAAGTCACCCCTGAAATCACAGCTTTTACATAATTTACAAAAACAATTTTGTCATATCAATTTATACTAAAAAACCAAGTATTGAGACAGTAAACTCATTATGATCATTTACTGAGCTAATACAATATGTGATTGCATACGCTACTATGGAATCTGACTTCTTTTTTTAAATCAGAGGAGTCGCCCCCTGCTGGCCATCAATAAGAATACACACTGGAAGAGTCCAGTTTTGCAGTCTGTGGTCTGCATGCAAAATATAACGAAGCCAAGAACCTCCAAACTAAAAGCCACTTGAAACGCATCCCATATTAAGTAGGCCGAAAACCTGTTCAACACAAGTTTGCACGCTGCTCTGTCGCTGCAGATACTGCGGGCAGGGAACGTGTATGTGGAAAAACCTGGATGGATGAGACACGATATTATCATCACTCTCCACTGCAGTTTCTGCTGTCTCTCTCCATATGAAAAACACAGCAAGCCCTCTGTCACTGTCACCTGCGTTAGATACCGCCATCCAGAAGGACTCGGAGTATTTATCAGCTCCAGCACGATGAGTATAAGCGCGCCACGTTATTATACGTCTCTCAGGATAATCTGTGACTTTCATTTACATCGATATGATTACATAACATGCTCCATCTGTTGCTTGTCGCTAGCACAGGGGGGAGACAAACATGCATAGCTTTACACAGAGAGGAATCTAATTATTCAATTAGGGACTGTATTGAATGACTAACTGATTCACTGCAGTTTACATAATGACAACACAGATCACTACTGCCTCTGTAATGCAATTTAGTACTACTGTGGAGGGCTCATCATTCATGGGAATGTAGTCTTCTTCTTCTTCTTCTCCTTTTTTTTCTTGCTTCCATTACCGTGCAGTAATCTGAGAGTGGTAATATATACTGCATTGATTAAATCAAGAAATCACACATCATTAGCGTTCACTCGCCCATTAACCAACGTATGCCTTTTGACATAAATCTCGGCCCTGGCTCTTAATGAAATTGATTGAAAAGGCTCTTCATGTTCCGGTGTGAGAAACAGCTTGTTGTGCAAGCAAACGATCAAAAAAGAAGGAAAAAGTGGGGGTGGCGTGGAGGTGGGGGAGAAGTAGACAAAGCGTGCTGAGCTCCAGAGGTTAGACCCCCCCCCCACACCACCAGGCCCACAGGAATGCATGTGCGTGTGAGAGTCCTGGAGGCTGTATTGTTGTCTGTGGTGCATCTTGCTCTGCAAACACTGTGGCTCCGACTTGGGAAGGAGCCTATAATGTGGGAGGTCTGGATACCAAACGGCCAAACATGCCATCATGTGATATCATTTCTTTTTGTTGTGTGCAAGCGGAGAAACCCTCTGTGGTGCAGTTATTTAGTTATAAATGAACTTCTCTCCTAGGAAAAAATGGCTTTGATGCTGTCATAAAAACCTCTCGAACAAACAGACACTAAAAGGCTGGACCGGCGCTATCACCCGTCTTTTAATTATCTTTGTTCCGATCTTCACCATTTCCACTTTTATTGCCTTTTGATTGCATTTACACAGATTTCTATTTGCTTCGCTGTCGAGACCTGTGTGCCGTGTTGGGGCTTTTCTGTTTGCCAAAGTCTGAGAATTAGGCTGCCGTACTGCCATCCAGAGCATTAGGGTATAATAAAGCAACCGAATGGCTCATGTTACCAGAGATGTAATCAGGATGGAAAACAAAACAAAACAAAACAAAACACACTGGGTATGAATAGAAGTCAAAAAACACAAAAAGGAGTAAGCTTGAAAACGCTGAAATGGAAAATGAGCAAAGCCATTTAAAAGAGAAGTTTTGACACTTGCAGAAATATTGTTATGTTTCCAAAACATTGCATTTATCTCATGTGTTCAGGATGAAGCCACAGCATGTGGTGGATGGTTACATGCTCGAATATTTCCAGGATTCTCAGAAACATTTTTTTAATTTTAGATTTTGTTTTGTTTTTTGCAAAAGCAACACATAGTCTTTTAAATAGTGAGCTGCTTTTTGATTGGCTAAGGCAGTGGTAGCTGTTTGCCTCTGTTTTCAGTCTTCTGCTGATAGTAGCATCGTATAAACAACACACACATCAGTGTTCCCAAGTGAACAGTGTGTTTCCCGAAATGTTGAAACGGCCCATTAACAAACCAGAGTCTTTAGGCCTAGATGATCTCCGATAATAAGTAAGTCTGTTCTTAGTCCATTTATTTTTATTTTTAAAAAGCTGTATGTAAAAGATGGACAGGGCTTTGGGGTCTAAGTGTTTTAAACCTGCAGTCTTACTAATGGCCAGCGGGGAGGGTGACTCCTCTTGTTGCAAAAGCAGTCAGAATGTGCTGTACATGCAATAAACACTTGAGTTTATATTGGTCTCAGTTGCTTGTTTCAGGTCTTACTATTAGGCTGTGGTTATTTTGGTATCTGCAATCCCAACTTGGAATAAAATGAACACTAAAGGTTTGCCATTCTTGTGGCCGGGCTCCTTCTTGATTTAAAAGTTGCTCCTGTGTGAGAGGTGTTGGTGGTCTGTCACAGCAAACCATACATTCATCTTTTATATACAGTCGAGGCTTCTGTTTTTCCCCTAATGAGTACTTCAGTTTCAGTTTTATGTGACCCTAGTTCTACTTCAACCCACACACATTTTTAGCCTGCATGAGATGCTTTCCAGCATACAAGACCAAACACAAACAATCCTGCCGTTATAACTTTATCTGATATCATATTTGCTAGATGACAGAAAAAGGAATTTCATGCGACAGCCTCTCAAGATTCATCTACAATATTTAAATAGACTTCCTTTTTTGCATTTGGAATATCCTGCAAAGCAATTTTTAGCACATAAAAAAAGTTTATCTTATCTTCTGATGAACCACAAACTAACCCAAACTACATTTTTATTCCACTGAGTGTGAGATATTTGAAAGTTTGACTCTGTTTTTGAGACTGTGCTGGTTTTAATAATCATATTTTGTCACTTGCTTGTCAGCTGTCTCGCTTTAGCTTCTTTATGACACACCTTGATGAAGTCAGCACTGTCTCCCCTGTCTGAAAAACAGCTTCAAGAAAAGTTTTGACTTTGGCTTTTGACTCCTGCCTCTAAAAGTAAGAAACTGCTACTGTGACTGGATCCTCCTCTGCTCTATTTAACAGTGGTAAAGTGAGAGCTATTTGTGCATGTTAATGGCCTTGTCAGAAGCCCGTTCCTCACATCTACATGCACTTAAGACGACAGTTAACCACAGCAGGACAATTGATTTGTCAAACAGCGTAGTCCTCTACATTTTCCTCCCTGTCTCTCTGCTGCTTATGTCTGACATACAAGTGTACTTTTCGGCACTCTCGGGCACTTCTGAGTTTGAGTGAAGGAGATGGGGTTTTGTGGGAGATTTCAGACAGCAAGAGTTGGAGTTAGGGGGGTTGGGGGGTGGGTGTCTGGCTTAACTTTGAGCTCAGCGCTCACAAGCTGTACTTCACCTTCCAGCTGCTCTCCGAGCCTTTGGATTCAAGGGAGAAAGCAGGGGAAAAGGGGGAGGGCGGGAGGGAGGGAGGAAAGAGGAGGGGTTTTGGGCTGGGTGGCGATGTTGGTGGGGGTTAGTTGGACGGGTGGGGGCACGCTCTTGGGCGTACCGGCCCTGGAAATTTCCGTTGTATGTTTCACTTCTTTTCAGGATGGGAGGGGTTTGGAATTGGACTTTGGGTGGGGGGGTGAAATGGTTGCGTTGGGGTCTGGGGACTTGGCAACCAGCCAGCCACAGCAGGAAGCTTTTGCTAGTTTCACACAGACCAAAAAAAAAAAAAAGTGGTCCTGGACACTGGCCGGCTATCTGAGCACAGCACTCCAGTCATCACCCGAAAAACAGGAACTCATAAATGTGGCCTGCTCGGATGGTGGCACAGACTGACTGCTGCTTAACGCCACAATCCACATTCAAATTTTTTATTATATACAGTAAAAGGCACGAGCACAGGGACGAGAGAGAAGAGTGAGCAACTAACTCAAGCCATCGTTCATTCATTTGCCCTAAACACACCTGATTTTTTAATACTTATACATCAAGAGGCCTTGATTACTTGGAAAAAATGGAATTCAAGCTGGACTCGATACGTAAACATCCTTATTTACCCAAACTAAACAGGCTTTTAATCAGAGAAACTATTTTAATTGGATTTCTCCATAATGGTTCTGACATGTAACTGCAAGAGTATTTCAAATAAAGAAAAGAAAATACTGACAGGCTGCGTGGATGACACACAGTTCAAAATCTGATAACAAACACAGCGGCAGCAGCAATAAAACAAGCACTGTAGCTGTACCACTAGTTTCTTTTTTTTTATAACCACGGGGATGCCGTCGGTTTATTTGGCTTGGCAAATGTCCAGCTTTTAAACCAGAGGCAGGAAGAAGTGAAGCAGAGCAAAGAGCCAGCAGGCCCGACAGCAGGCATTCAGAGCAGAAGGTGCTGCTGTGCATCAGGTGGAGGAGATGTGCACGTTTGTCTGTGTGTGTATGTGTGTGAGAGAGAGAGAGAGGAGAGGGAAGGGGAGGGTTGCAGGGGGCAGGTGGACACTGGTTCGGCTTGCTGGGGGCTCAGGCCTCGCTAGCAGGTGGATGCTCGGAGAATAGAATTTTTTTTTTAAGGGAGGGATTAGGGGGATGAAAGGAAGCTAAGGATTACTGGCCTCCTTTTCTGCACCAAAGATGGAAAACGAGCCAAGGGTGTCATACTACAACATCCATTTGCCGGTCGGAGAAAAAGCTGCTACTCGGTGCCAAATGTCCACTATAGAGATAACGGTTGCTGCGTCCACAAACACCAGATAAAACTCCACAATGCATGAATAGATAACCACGATCCTGAAATGCTGCTTTTATGGGGCTTTTGTGAAAAACCCTTTCTAGATGGGAAGCAGTGACTTTGTCCCAGACAACCCCAGATGCTCACTTGTGGAAGTCAGTGTTTTTGTTGGCTTCTAGATTAAATGGGAGATGTTACGCTCTGTATTTTTATCTCGTACTTTATCAAAGTACCTTTGCATGATCTGCAGTTCAAAATATTCCTCATTCCAGCTTTCTTCCGAATGGCTACTTTTTGTGAACAAGCGACAGCATGTGGAGGCTTCTGTGATCACGGAGAACGTGACCATATAAGGACATCCACGCTTATCAACATCACAAAGCTTTAAGAGTAGAAAAAACTGTCTGAACTCTGAGCTTTTGGCAGATAGTACGGTGGCCGTGAGAGGTCAAATGTACTCCAACTAAAAAAAAAAAACACCAGCAAAAAGATAAATGCTATGCTAAATGCTAGATAAAAAGCACAAAAAACACAACAGAAGTTGAATAAAACAAAACAGAAAGAGGAGGAAAAAACATCAGCAAGCACGAGAGCAAAAGTGACGAGCTAACAGTGAACAGCCAATAGCAGTTAGCAACACGTTAATAAAGTGTCTACAGTATTACGTGAAATGTGCATTAAAAAAAAATTACTTGCATCTTTTTCTCCCTCACAACACTGAAGAATCCTCTGCTCATTTTAAGTGTGTCTCAGTGCAATTTTTTTTACATGTTTTGGTTTTAGGTCACTTTATCAGCTGTTCCGTCACCTTAATGTCTCCCCAAAAACATTTCCGCTCTGCCTGTATGTCTCTTTAGTTTTTTTTTCTCTCCTACTTCCATTGTGGGGTTTTTTGTTTCTATTTCTTTTTATTATTATTCTTTTTATTCAGCTTCCATACTGTTTTGTGTGCTTTTGCAGCATTTTTCAGTGTTTGCTGGAGTTTTCTGAAGTTGCAGTGCATTTGAGCTCTCAGAGCCACCATCAACTCAATTCAATTTTATTTATATACCGCCGAATCACAACAACAGTTGCCTCAAGGCGCTTTATATTGTCAGGTAAAGACCTTACAATAATACACTGTAGGGTAAGGCATAATAGGTCCACTTTAAACACTGCGTTTAATTAATTATCTAAGTTAATTTGCAATAGTTTTTTGCCCTATTTCTTGTCTGTTAGCTGGTTAATCCACTACTAATCTAATAAAGATGAGTATACGCCAACAAAAATGTGTGTAAATACAGTTTTAGATCCTTTAAATATCCTGGCCCGCACTCCTCCACTTCCCCCAGATGACAGTTATAAAATAGGTAAAACTCCTCAGCTCAGTTTATGTAACTGAATCAGTTATGATCTTACCAAAATTACAATGGGGTTGCTCCCTACTCCTCCACTCCGTGCCCCACCCTGATTAGTTTTCTCCTGTTGCTGTGTGTTGGTGAACATGGCCTCTGCTGTGGATCATGGTACACAACATCATTTATTCATGGCTGGGAACGATAGATGCGGTGCGGGCTCCTCCTGAGTATTGTCCATCTGTTAGCTGGCCTACTGTACACAGTAATATAATGTGAGTCCTCAGGAGGCACGTGCTAATAGCAGCTCATGTGTTAACGCATCACACTATTTATCTTTGCAATAATGCTACTGTTAATTACAATTAGTTGGTGATTTATTTGTCCCTGAAGGAGTGCGGGGAAATCAGCCAGTAAAATGTGACCTTACTGGGTTTTATTTGATCACCGCTGCACTGCTGGCGGTTCGCTCTCTCGCAGGATACCTCTAACATGGGAAAACATCAGGTCTAATTGCTCCCCTATAAGACACTGTCTCCGAGGACTGCTGTACACATCATTTTACACAAAGCTGCAGATAATTTAATTTCCACCCAGGGAGCTCTCGGCATTAGACTGCTGCCAGATTTCAAACACAAGTACCCTCCCGTGTCATGATGGTCGTGAAATTGAAGCAGCAAAAATCCGATTTCATCTACTGAGTGATTTTCTTATGAATAAGGAAAGGGTTCTGCTTAGATTGTTCAAACTTCCCCATGGCACATTTATGAATTATTACATGATTAGTAGTCTCTCTCTCTTGTCATTTTCTGCAACATACTATAAGTTTAAACATCCATGACTTGCACACATTCATTGCAATTTCAGTTTAAAATCAAGCACAGTGCGGATTCCAGCGCACCGAGAGCGATACCTTTAGACAAAGTTGCTTCCACCTGTCACCAGATGCCGTAATTGATGTGACACTGAGAGCTGCACAAGCCCTCCTTTGGCCAAACGTGGATATAAAATAAAGGTGTTAGACTCGGTGTGTCATTTAATCAAACGTAACAAAGTGGGATGGCCGCAGACGCGTTACATTAACCGCTTCCTTTGCTGGAGAGCTAATTCTGTGTTTCACAGTCTGAGGAGCGATGCATCACTAAGACTACACTGCACAGGCAGATAATAACATGCTTTATCATGTACTGTAATACTCCAGATAGCTCCACATGGCAACATCTGATCACCTCTGGGGGGGAGAAAAAAATCTGGCTCAATTTCCATCTTCAGTTTAAAACACACACAGCTTCCACAATAGACTGCAATGTGGAGGAGTGTCTCACTTTGATCTTTAAATACCCTCTAACGTTAAGACACGCTCATTGGCTTTGTTTTTTTTTTTTTTTTTACAACTGCCAGGCAAAATACAGACGCTCCCTTGAATCTCCTCCTGTGTAGCTGTAGTACAGCAGAGAATGCGTGAACACCTATCCTCTCTTTTTATTTTTTTCCCTCCTCCAACACAACCACCACCATCTGTCCCTTTCTTCCATTTCATGTGCTCAAGCAATATCCACACCCCTCTCATAGCAACAGCACGCCGCCGCCGCCCCCGCGCCTTGCAGTGAATTTTTCTTTTTTTCTTTTTTTTTTGCTCCTTCCCCTGGATCTTCGCCTCGCACCATGCAGACGGTCCCTGGGCCCTGCCTGACTGTTCAGTCTTCCCCCCTCCCCCACCAGCCGTGCTCCTGTTTCACTCAAAGATGGCGTCGGCTCTAGAGCCCCTGGTCTCTGGCTGCATTTTTTGGGCTTGTTGTTGTCTTCGTTTCGCACGGTTTTGGCACCTTCTCCTCGGCGGCTCGACACCAAATTCCGGTGAGTAGCAGCGGAAGCCGGATGGGAGGATACGAGATTTTCTCCGCGGTCCGCTTTGCCCGAGCTTCCCTCCGAAACCAGAACCGGACCATCTCTGGCTTTCTGGGGAACCGCGAGAGGTAGAAGGGGAGAGGGGTACGGAGGGGATGGTGATCGCGGATGTGGGTGGGGGGTATGGAGGGGAGGGAGGGGGGCGAACAGAGGCCTAGCTTTACTCCGCTCTAGCGGCCTTGTCTTCACGGCACCGCAGGCTGTAGCGTTACGTGGGAGGGCGGTTAGCGGAGGGAGGAAGTCAGCGAGGTGCGGACCGCTGGTAGCGATGCGTCTACGCGGGCAGAGCCTGCTCACCCGTGCCGAAGATTGAGAGCTAGGCCGCGGAACAAGCACTGCTGCAGAACCACCCGCTAAGACCATCTTAAATATTGCACTTGCCCGCTAGCCGAGATGGCCGTCTGCAAGTTGCATTGTGCCTCATACAAGGCCGCGATCTCACGTTAGTATCTGAGTGACATTCAGGGGGAGAATATTCGCAGTGTTTGCTGTGGTGTGATGCGTTGTATTGTCGGAAATCTCAGGTCCATGCGGAAATGTTTGGTTTTTCTCTCGCTCTTCTGTGCTGGAGCGCTGGCTACCCTCCCGTTTCACGCTGTTTACGTTTCAGGTTAGCGAGTAACGTTAGTAACAGAGATCGTAACGCTAGCTTGTTGGCTAGCTTCTCACGTTAGCTTGCTAAACAACAGCAGTAAGCGGGAAGGCTTCTTGTCAGATACTTGGCAGCCTGACATAATATGTGAGTAAACAGAACGACAGGACACGGTTTGGCCATGCGACTGTTAATCTGGCTTTGATTATTAGCTAGCCTCGCGGCTAATGTTTGCTAACAGCTCTGTGCTTTGACTGTAACATGTTTACGTTAGCAACCCAGCTAGCCAAGCTGTCAACTCTGTAGTGCACTTTTGAGGACGGGGTTGTTTACAATGTTTGTAACACACAGTTTTTAAACAGTTGCGTGAGGTATGAGTACGGTTCTTAATGTTTTTTCATTTTTAGAAGTTCTGGTCTTGTCACTGGCTGTGTGTTTCTTAGTGATAGTTGTTTAGTGGTACAATCCCATGGTGGTTTATTTAAAAACAAAAATCTGGGAAGTTGGCTAGGGATAATAAATATTATTACTATTTTTTTTTTTTTTAACCAGTTTCGTGTCCAGTATACGGAGTAATATAGTGATTCAGAAGGAAGGTATGGCTTTGTGTATATGAATGCCACTGGATGATGTGCCTGTGTTGTTTTGAAAAGATGAACCTTCTTGTGTCATCTGTATCTCGCTCTGATTTGTTGTTCTCTAAAATTGTAAAATTAGGTGCCCCATCTTTGCAGCGATGTGCTATAACCTCTTTCTTTGTGTCTGTGTTTTTTTATTTTCCCCCCTCCTACAGTTTTCATCAGCTACTGAAGTGCAATAGGCATGAAGGTGATCGGTCCTGGCTGCTCCCTGTGGTGAGATATCTGTTCCGTCCCAGAGCTGAGAAGCTCAGACTGCTGGAAGAGCGAAAGGGAGCAAACGTGAACAAGCGAAAATAAGGAGACGTGGATGGAGAGGAACACTCACAATCTTCTGGAGTGATATAATTATCAGAAACCTTTGTGCAATTGTCGTTGCGTTTATCACTGAAACACGATTTCCATGTCCCGGAGAGTCTGAGCAGAGGAGACTGCGGTTATTGGCAGTCCTTGTTTTTGTTTTTTTCTTTTTTTTTTCGGGGGGTCGTCTAAACAGGAAACGCCTACATTTTGTGAAAAGCCAAACCAAAATCTGCCCTGCCCAACCTTGGGTACTGTGGGAGTATAAGTTGGTAATAGATCTGAAGCTTCTTCTGCTCCCCCTGCCTCTTGCCAGGGATCTTCACCTGGCTGGACGTGGGTGGTGGGTGGACCAGATTTTCACCAGGTGGAGGGTTGGCTCAGGGGGGTTGTGCTATGATCAGCTGCTCCTTTTCGTGCTGTTTATACTCAGCTTCTGAGGGACTCTCTGTACGACCCCAGGACAAGGGATAGTAAGCTGGTAGAGGGCAAAAGGGAGGAGGAGGCGGCGGCGCTACGGCGCAGGCCAAGTGTTTCCTTGGCTTACAGTCTCTACTTTTTTGTGTGTGTGGTCCTCGCGGTAAGGCCCCAGTGCTGCTGCACCCACCCAGACAGCAGCCATGGTGAAACTGGCAAACCCATTGTACACCCAATGGATTCTAGAGGCTATCAAGAAGGTAAAGAAGCAGAAGCAGCGACCATCAGAGGAGCGCATTTGCAATGCGGTCTCTATGTCCCATGGCCTGGACCGCAAAACAGTTCTGGAGCAGTTAGAGCTTAGTGTCAAGGATGGTACCATACTCAAGGTTACCAACAAAGGTCTCAACTCCTACAAGGACCCAGATAACCCTGGGCGCTTGGCCCTGCCCAAGCCCAAAGGTGTTGGCAGCTCCAGTGGCGGCGGAGGCAGTGGCAGCAGCTCCGGTGGAGGAGGTGGAGGAGCAGGTGGTGGCAGCAGCAGTGGAGGGAGCAGCTCTCACTCGCATTCGGGGAAGAAACCGGGTCTCGACTGGAACAAATTAATTAAGCGGGCACTGGAGGGGCTCCATGAGCCGGGTGGCTCCAGCTTAAAGAACATCGAACGCTTCCTCAAGTGTCAGGCTGATGTGGCGGCGTACCTGTCGGGTAGCGGCTCCATGGGGCCGGGCCTCTTCCACCAGCAGCTGAGGGTAGCCCTCAAGAGAGCCGTGGCCCATGGACGCGTGGCCAAACAGGGTCCACTGTTCCAGCTCATCAGCCGTAGCAGCTCCCAGGATGATGGGACTGGCACGGTGTCTCTGGAATCGCTGCCCCCGGTCCGGTTGCTGCCACACGAGAAAGACAAGGTAAAGTCTCTGCACACATTTAAAATCGCATGCATGCATACTCAGACATGGACATCTAAATAAAATAGACTTAAAGTAAACACACAGCCACATTTAGAATGCTTTGTATGTCTGCGTTGGTTTGTCACATGGATTTGTTGTGGAGTGTTTGGATGGATTTTTGTTATATGGCCTGTAAATGAGTGTCAGTGATTACAGACCTGTTTGAGATCAAGATAGAACTGATCTCTAGTGATAAATGGGTGTAAAGCATTGTTGCCTGTTGGCATCTAAAGGTCCTGATTGCAATCACAGATATGCTGTTGCAACGACGACCATATTTGAGATTGTTGTGGAAAGAAATCCAAAAGTCTGATGTGTTTATCAGTGAACTTTTTGGACCAACAGAGGGCAAGTGAGCCTGATTTGTGAAAGTGAAAGCAACACATTCTTGTTGCTGATCTTTTACCTAAGACACTGGTGTTGCATTTTCCCTGCTGCTCCAAATTTGTCATCCCCTGCAACCCTGTACTTTGCTACAGTGTAGTAAGCTTTCACTTTGTGTCACTTTTTGAGTTTTTCAAATGGCATCTGAAGGAGTGGCTTAATGTTATAGTATCAGAGTTATTTGAAAAGTATCTGAGTGGCACTGCAACAGGTTTGAGAGCAAGCACGATCCAACGTTCTGCCTCAAACTGAAGTATGACTTTATGTTATCACCAGAGGAGAAAAAGAATAGATGCATCTTAGAAAGCTGGAGCAAGTCGGCTAGTCTGCCTTTGCTTTTACTGGGTGGGCGTGTGATGTGGTCCAGGCGGGCAATACCAGAGTGATGCTAGGCGAGTGGCTGGTGGGCTAGCAACACAGGATGAGAAGTTAAGGGTGAGTCACATTGCATCCAGCCTCCTGCAGGGACTGTGGACCAGCTGTGGGGCTGTTGCCTGTCAGGTACTGTCGGGAGATGGGACAAAGAAAGAAAGGAAGCAAGGCAAGGGAAGGAACATAGACAAGTGAGAGAATAAGAGAGCAGGAGAGAGGTGGTCTGTAGCGGTGCCAGAGGGAGAGGCTTGGATGACGCAAACTTTCAGGCTCCTGTAACCAGAAAGGGAGAGACGTAGCGGGAGGAGAAACTGAGGGAGACAGAATGAGTTGGAGAGAGGGCGAGGGAGAGGCAGACATGCAGGCGACAGAGGAGAGAGGGAACACACCCACTTTTGTAACCTGATCAGGGAGAGCAGCCGGCTGCTAACCTCTAGTTCTAAGGGCCAGAGATTTGTACACACACACATACACACAGACTTGAACCCATTCTATTGCATGTTAAGACGAAAAAAAAAAAAAATCAAGCAGACTGAGAGCGATGCTGTCTTGGAAAAGAAACCACTCCCAGCAGGATGGAAAGGTTTCATCACAGGATGGAGGCGATCACTCAGATCAACTTTGGTTTGAATTGCAGTGACACGTCCTTCCAAATAAACCAAAACAATACCCGAAAGTCACCCTCCATGGCATAATGGGACTCGCTGTAGGGGTCGGGCATTCAGGTTTTTCTTTTAACTCGACAGCCATCAGATTTGGAGAAGACTAGACTGATCATAAGCACTGTTTTGACGGTCTTCTGGCTTTGTCTGGCCTCTGTGTGTACATGTCTGCAGCCACAGGGGCTCCTGCTTAAGGATTCCCATAGTCGTGCATGTGCACACACACAGAATAGGATTAGCCTAGAGAGCTGGCTGCAATCACATGGGCTCTGCCTAACACAGTGACCTGCTTGGCTGCAGATGATCCACCTCTTAAGACAAACAGAAATCAACCTCCTCCTCCTCCTCTCTGACTCAGCGAGTGATCAGCCTGCTTTGCTGCCTCAGAGGGAAAATACAAACAGAATAATGCATGCCTCAGTTTGAATGCATTGGTTCTACATAGATGAATGCATTGGTTTTTGTTTTCGTTTTCTTACCGTATGATCTACCGTGGTTCTTTTATTAGATTTGTTAGTTCACAGTAAATATTGGCAGAAGAGTCAATTGTAACACAAATGATTTCACTGAAAATGCCACCCTGTTGCATCAGTAAAATTTCATAATCAGCCTAAGAATATGAATTCAGTTTGGGGGCATGGATAGGGAGATTACTGCAGTTTCTTTTTGAAGCTTTGGGCTAAATGGTGCATGGAGAGCTGCTGCAGCAGTGAGGAAATTGACATTTGTGTCTGGTAGTCACACAATATTCTGTTTTTCCTTTTTTGCCTGTTTTTTTTTTTTTTTTTTTTTTTCCTCTCTCTTCTCAGCGCTTCTTCTTGTGCTGTGCCTTGATGAATCTCTCCAGGAGAAGGAACCACTCTGCCGCTCAATCATGTGTGTTTTGTGCGCCCCATGTTGCCGTGTTCTTGATGTATTTGTTAGTTTGTGTCTGTGCGAGTGGCACATGCGTCAAAGAGATAAAACTGTGCGCATGGAAGACCGAGAGACGGCGATGGTGCACGATCACTCTGCTCCGCTCGCTACTTTTCTGCCCGCGCATCATTGCCATATTGCCCCGCATGATTGCTAACAGTTATGATTTCCCAAGGAAAGGAGGAGGGAGAGTGTGAGTAAAGGAAGCGGAGGGGGGAGGAAAATCAAAACAAATGGCTAAGCACTAGCATTGACCCCATTTGCAGGGAGATTTGTGTACTTAACTCGCTGATGTTTGCGTCAGGGTGCTCCATTCAAACGGGATCCCAGACCCTATTTCTGTCTCCCCCCTCTCTCACCCTAATAGGGTGCCATTGCCAGGTCATGCAGGGGGAGGTAAATGGGGGAGAAAAGTCAACCAGGGGTCATGGATATATAGATGGCAAACCTCATTGCCTCCCTGAGCACCCGTTAGCAGTATGAGGCTATGGCCATTAGGTGGGATGGGCTTGATGCTGGGCCTTTGTGTGCGTGTGTGTGTATATATATATCTGTGTGGGTATACTTGTGTGTGTCAGTGTGTGATGTTCTTCCAGTTATAATAGGAAAGAGCAATCTTCTTGCCCTGCATTTGCCCTCCACTCAACAGCTGGAGCGGGGTGAACCAGAGTTCTCGATGTCGTCGTGCAGTGTCACGGCGAGGACGTGTGAAAAAAGCAACACAGTCGCAGAGCCGCGTTTTTACACTTGTACCCCTCGTTGCGGTGATTTCCCTCCAAAATGTCCCACCGACCCCCTTTAACAGATTCGGTTGATGTTAGCATCGAGCAAATAAATTGTTTTGCATGGTCCAATATAGTCCTAACGTCAGGCACTGCATATTATTATTAAAGATGCCCTAATATGTCACTATCAGCTGATGTTTCATTGATAACAAATTAGCAAATAAAATGACATTTATGTATCATTGTCACTCATAACATTGGCCCAGAACCTTAAAATTCATAAAACTTGATATGATTAACCTTCACATGCTTCGTTGTGCTGCTTCATGTCTTGCTGTTACAGGAGAGAACTTTTGTGCTTTTTCCCTGGATGCATGGAAGCATTTCCAGAGTTAGCGCTGCGCCACAAAAATGCTGGGAAAATGACTAAGTTGGGTGCAATGAAGTGGTTTCCACCCCCAAACCCCCAGTCTGGTGTTAGCTTGTCTTGAATTTCAGATTTTTGACTGATCCAAAGTTTTTTCAACAAGTGAAATAATTTGCCCCGCTTTCCCTTTGACAAGCACCAATTGTTTCCATTTTGACAGAAGCCCGGCCTCGTCTGACCCGCCATTAGTGTCCAAAGTTTGAAAAAAAGGCTCATTCTGTACAGCTTTAAGCTCACGCTTCGCTGCAACCACAAGCCCAGTTCTTGTTTGACACTTGGCGGTACCCGCCAGCAGAGAGATGGAAAAACTGTTTTTAGCATTCACTTATTTAAAGGGCCACTTTACTCAAAACACAATGGAGGCTCTTGATGGATTGAAAATTAATTGCACGCTATTTTGGTAATGGGATAATATGAGGATTTGCTGCTCTTCTGTTCTATTTACTGCGTTGTGTAAATTTGGTCAAATTAAAGCACCCACCGGAGGATAACTGGTTGGTATTTGACACCATTTTCTACTTATTTGGATCAAACAATTAATTAGTTAATTGGGGGAAAAATGAGCCAGCAGTTAATATTGAATATGATCAGTTACAGCCCTAAAGCATAACACTACACTGTCTTGGTTTGGCAACAGTTCCTAACTAATATGACTGGGGTGGACTTGAACCCGGGACACTGCAGTAAGGACTCTAGCCTTTGGTTCATGGGTCACCTGCTCAAGCAGCTGAGCTATAGTGGTATACAGAGGTAACAAAATGTTGTGTTTTCCTTGGTGGTTTCATGCTATAGCCTTCCCTGAAGCACACTGACTGTACATGCTTGAACTTTTGCACGTTTGAAATAAACGTGCATATGGGGCACAGCTGCATTGATCCGTCCCAAAGACACGTCAGATGATGGCTACCTCTGTCAGTGTGAATTTGAATGATCACTTAGTGTTACTGTGTCATGCAAAGACGTGAGCTTTCCCTCCTCTGCTCTCTGTTTTACCTGTCTGTAGACGCAGAGTGGAGAGACAGGTGGGGAAGATGAGTTTACTCAAACTGACAACTTGTTGTATTACTGTATGTCCTGTAAAAGCTTGGACAGATATTTAAATGTCTGAAAGTCATGCTAAAATATCTGAATCTGGCTGGTCATTATGTTGAAATTTAGTTTTAAATTTTCATGTTTTGATCACCTGCAGTTGGTGTTCATACACCTAAGATGTTTTTAGCTTTGTTCAGTTTTGGCACCAGCCAGGTTTCACTTGCCGTCTTGCAGTGTGACCCTGCGAGCCACATATTAACCGCTACGAACAGATGCAACTGGCCAAGAGTCTATAGAAGCTACATTAGCAGTAGTGGCAGTGCCCAAAGGGGAGCAGTAACCTCGAGCTCACCAGTGAGTGATGTGAATGGCATTTGGCACGGGAACCTTAGCTGTGTGAGGCCTCGCGTACGGCTAACCTCACCATCCCCACAAATGGAGCCAATGTGTTGAGCAGCTGTGGAAGTGACGGCTGGAGCACGGCCAGCCCCGTTTCGTTTGATGCCGTGATTTAGCTCCGTGCACCCTGGCTAACCTCGATGATTTTTTTTCTTTTTCTTTTTTAAATGGAGGGCGATGGCTCGGCTGAAGGGAGGGGGCGCACGGCACATCGCGGGGTCTTCTTACGCAAGCTGTCGCTGGAAAACGCAGCCCGGTTATTTTCACGTCACTACTCGGCCAATGGAGCTACAGGGATTTGAGATTTCAGATGCTTTATTTACTTTTACATGCCAGCTATTGTCATAAGAGCATCCGTGCGTGTAAGCCAACCAACAGCACGTCAAGGTGTGTCTCATGACTACCAGTGTTCAGACCATCTAATGATTCTCAGAGCGAGTGTTTGTGTGTTGTCTGGCTGTGCGGCGTGCCCTGTAACAGTGATCAATGAGTTTGTGTTGTAGGTTGGGGAGGGGGCATAAGGGAAGTGTGGTGGTGGTGTTGGGGGGCCAGCTGAGATCAGGCTCCCATGTTAATGAGATCCTTGACTTGAGACAAGGACAACAGCAACGCTTTTCTCTCTTTCTCTTTTCTCCCATTGCTTTTTATTCCAACACCCCCCCCACCACCACCTCCTTCATTTCTCCTTTCGTCCTTCCTTCCATTGTGCTCCCCTTCCTGTCTCACTCCCCTGTCCTCTGTCTTTGAGAGAGCTGTGCATATGGAGGGGAAACCAGGTCACCACCATTTTTTTTAAAATGTATTTTTTGTTAATAACCTATTATCCCTCTGAACACGGCATTCATGTTAACACACAGGAGCAGAGTTGACTGTTCTGTGGTTAATGGATCCATAAAACATCGGTGGGTGTGTCAGCTGGATCAGACTAGGCTGTCTTCAACTGTTGTACAACTGTTGTTGTAGGTGATTTTTTTTTTTATTAAGGGGAAACCTTTTACTTGTATGACAGGTTTTATGTTTTTTTTTATGTCTTGTAAAAGCAGGTAGCTACTAACAGTTACAGTAAGGTGTGTCTTTTTTTGGCTTCCAAATAATCCTCGGAGCCAAAATGTGTAAACGCCAGCTCAACGTAGATCCGCACAAACACGCACGCCTCAAGTTAAATGTCGGCCATGACACACAAGTCGGTTGGATAGAAGTCTGAGAGGTTTCTGGAATATCGCCGTGGCGCAACTAGCGCTTGAAAAGGAAAGGTTGAAACTGGGAAGACGACTGTTCTTGGGAAGAATTTGAGATTCACACTTCCAATAGGATTGGCTTTTCCTTTTCATTTGTAGTGGCAGTCAGTAACTGAAGCCTCGCTGTAGCGCGCGTCTCTAAACAAGGTGTCTGCGTGAAAGGCAGCACGCCCTCTCCCTCTCTCTCTTTCTCAGCTCTTGTTTACTCAAGCGCTCAGAGGCCGAGTGGGAGAAGTTGACCTCCTCCGGCATGGAAGGGGTTAAAGCGTCAGGAATGATTGAGGTGTTGGTAGCACGCAGGCTGCTCCGAGGACTGCCGCGCATTCTTTCTCTCTCCCTCTCTCATTGCTTTCGTTTTGCTTCCCTCTCCTGCCCTCTGAATTGTTATTTTTGTCCTCGCTGTCTTTTTTTTCTCACTGCGCTCCTCCTCTATTTTTTTTCTCCTTGTTGTTGCTGACTTCCATTTCTTTTTAGTGAAATTGTCGACTTGTTTTGTAGATCATAGTTATTTTCATAATGCTGATGGAGATTGGTGATGACTTGTTTTTCATTGTCACAGTATAAACTAGCGCATGATCACGATTATTTTTACATTTTGCCTGTAAAGTTGTAAAACCTTTTCCCAGATAGAGCCAGCGCATATACGTTTCTCCACAGCTAAGGCTCTGTCCTCCTCCCGTGCTCCCTGCATGTCTCTGCTTATCTGCCTCTTCTTTGCCCGCTCCATTCCTCTCTCCATTTACCTCTCACTTCCCTTAACTTTCTTATTGTATCCCCTTTTCTCTCTCAGTCCCTGCACTGTTTAGGGTGGGGGGTGCTGAAGCAGCCTGAGTCAGAAGGAAATGAACCCAATAAATCAAGCTCTTGTCCTCGTCTCCTCCCTGCCAGAGCAAGCGGCCTACCTAGCTCGGCGCAGCTACGTGCATTTACCCTGCTGTGCTGTAAAAACCTTAACACCAGCTTCACTCACTGCCATGTTGGTGTTTCCTTTGTACTTTTTGTGTCGTTAATAAAGGAGAGCACCTTTATTGTTAGGCTTGTGTTGATTAAAAAGTGTCCTTGGGACAGATGATGTTGAGAGTTTCCAATAAAGATCAAATTTGTCCTGTTTTTCTGTTTCTGTCTTGGTTTGGTTTTAAATCACAAACTAACATAACTGTGCCTTCTGGGAGACATTAAGGCTTTTTTTTTTATCTTCTTTTTGTACCCCTCTGCTTTCTGTTAAGGCGTGCATGTGTCGGTGAAACTGCACAAGCACATGGCAGGTGACAACAAGCATTTATCCATCTAAGTGATCGACAGAGAGCCAGCTCAGGTTGTCACTTTGTGGATTCACAGTATGTTTAGTATGTTAAGAGGCCCCATCTGCTTAAAGATGAGGGTTTCAAAGTCATGATGACAGAGTGCCAGTTTCAGGGTGATCGAGGGCGGCACAGGAAGAAAGATGCACACATCACGTACTCTTGGTTTCCGTAGACAGTGTAAAAGATACCGTGATGAAAGTAGACGTGCTGATCTGACTGAAAGCACATGCCAATAAGCACCCACTGGATAGTTATGCTTTCTGACACTTAAAATGACCTAAAATTTATAAAATGGTCTCAATGTGGTGTTCACTATGACTCAAAATAAGTGACTGAGCCCTCAAACCCAACAGAGAAGTGATTACGCAGATCTTTAAGGGCAGTTTTCCCAGAAACTACTGTTTATCGCCCCCAGTTGCCATTAAATGTGGGTTTAAGACACTTCGGTGTTGGCTTTACTTTGCAGACCAGGAAGTTAAGTCCTTTATTTTATTTTATTTTATTTTATTTTTTTTATAAATACTGTCTCCATGTTAGAAGCAGTTGGTGCTTGCTACTGTTGTGCCTTTTCCTTTTTTTCTTTGCTCCCCTTCCTGAGCAGTGACACCTTTCGTTTGAAGAAGACTTCAGTGAGCAGAGAGCTCCAGTATGAATGCTAATGTGTTTGTGTTGATATCACATTTGCGTACCCGTGACATTAGTCGTTATAATGCATCTGACTGGAGGATGGTGTTTTATATTAGTAACTCATATTTATGGATTTCAAACCAAATATATTAGTAGTATTTTAAATCATCAGTGTGATATCTGATACAAACGATATCTGGTCTGGGTAGCACCAAAGTGTAGTGGGTTACACATTTGCTTAATGTCGAAAAGGTCCCTGGTTTGAGACCAGCAGAGGACACTCTGTCAGGAAGGGCATCTAGGGTAAAAATCTTCCAAATCAAATATGAATATGTGGTGCTGTCTGCTGTTGCGACCCACTGTGAGTAAGGGAACAGCTGAGAGAGGATTGTTCAAGACGGTTTGGTCTTTGAGAGCCCAGAAATCAAAGCATGTGCTCTTGAAAAGTTATCACAGGTCCAAGACTTGGGTCCTATTTTCAGTAGCAGAGAAGCATCTCTGTTGCATTGGATGTTTGGGCTGATATTCAGCGCAGGATTCAGACTAAATGTAAGAGGTCAGGGTGGTTTACAAATGCTCCATATTGTCTCAGCTTGCAGAAGAGTCTTCTTCCTCGGTGACTGCTGGCACGCACTGGTCCAGATGTCATGCAGAATCGTTTTCACCAGTGGGTTTTCCTTTACTCTTCTGCCACAGAGCTGAGAACATGGAAGCAGTCAGGGAACAGATGTCGTTAGGACAGTGTTTCCCATCTCAGCCACAGAGCTCTGTAGCTCCTCCGGAGTGTTCATCACAAGTGTTTTTCTCACAGTCAGTGGCTGTGCCACAGTTGCATCTTTTTTTTCTTCCAATAAACACACTGTAGTTGGGCTTTGATTTTCGTGCTTTGGAGAAGCCTCTAGTTCTCTTCTTGTTTGGTGCGTTTTCAGGCTGTTTTGTGCGTTTATAATGTTTCTTGTCCTAATGAAGTTCTAAACAGACATTGGCTGAACCTCAGAACATGTGGAAGTTATTTTTAACTCAGAATTGCTTGGCACACCTCGACAGCTAGCAATCATGTGGGCTAAGCTGTTCATTATTCAGCATTTTCTTCTTCTTTTTTTTTAAAGCAGGCTTGCATCAAAGTTGATTTTAGCAGGACAACAGGGCACCATGCAAGACTGTAACAATTTTAATGTCATAGCACAAGTTCTCCTGGCATTTATTTGTATCTGTTTGCATACAGTAACATTTATGCAGGCTATAAGTAAGAAAACCAAAGTATAAATTATTATGGCTGCATTTTAACATTAGGCTTAGTCATTCTGTTTGAAGCTGCTTAACAGATAAAAGAAAATTACTGGTGGCGTACGAGTAAACTGTCACTTCCCCTCGGGGCTTCCAGGATCCAGAAACTTTGAAGGAGAGTCACCTCATGTCCTCCCCCCTCCCCCCTCCTGTTGTGCTTGTTTCTGTGAAGTGCACCTGCAGTGCTTAAGGGATGTGATTTTTCAGCTTTATTGGACACACAAGTCTTATTTGATGTCTAACAAAACGTTATCCTGCCTTTTGTTTTCATGGACACAAACCTGGCTTAGGTTTGTGCGTGCGCGCATATGGGATATCGGGCTTGTTTTGTGCCTGAGCACACACCTGCTGCTGCCACGGATTGTGCTTTCAGGGGACCCGCTAAAAGATTCATGCAGTCGCAGAAGTGAATATCTAATGGTATGTTTCAGGGAGAAAAACGTGTCAAAATGGGACACGCTGCAGTGGAACTACGCGCCTGGGCCAGTACGAGCTAAGGAGCCCAGTCCCAGCTTTTGATCAAACAGCAGAGGAGTCAGCAGAGACGGTGACACATGATGGCAGTCTCTAACGTGACACGCCACATAAATTATACAAAGCCGCTAATCATAGTGGCTCTCGTGTTCTTCATCATCTTAAAACTCTTTGTTCAGAAATCCACATGTGCTCCAGCGGTGTTGTTGTAGCGTTCATTCAGTTCACTGTTAGCGTCTTAATACACACAGCAACAGTCATCCGCTGTGGCGGGACACACAAGGCCACTTTGTTTGTTTTCATTTGTACAATGAAGCTGTTAAGTTGACTGACAGTCTCGACTCTTTTTTTTCCCCTTCCCCTTTCTTCTCTCCCGCGTCCCCCCCCCTTCCCTTCTGCTCTGTCCCTCTGCCAGCCGGTGGCGGAGCCCATCCCCATCTGCAGCTTCTGTTTGGGGACCAAGGAGCAGAATCGCGATAAGAAGCCAGAGGAGCTCATCTCCTGCGCCGACTGTGGCAACAGCGGTGAGTGCCGCCTACAAGACTGCGCTATTCAGGTTTTGTAGAGAGAACAGATACAGCACAAGAGGAGCCAATCAGCTGTCTGCAAAAACATCCATATAACTGGTGGCGACACATTAAAGAAGTTATTTTAAAAAAAAAAAAGCATGCATTCAGACTCATAGACTGGGGCTTTAAAATATGATGGAATCTTAGCAAGATGTAAACTTCACAGTGTGTGCGTGCACACACACATGCACACACGCGCAGCTGTCTCTGGTGCTTCATCTTTTATGTTGCTACTTAATTGATACTTCAACTGCATTTATGTACAAACGCAGCTGCTGTCAGACATTAAAAGGCAGCTTACACTTCACTGCTTTCACCCTTTGATGGCAGTTCAATAAGTCCATAATAATCATAATGATTTTGGTCAGCATAGTAATCTTGATCATTTAACACTGTTATTCATTAAGTCGACAGATATCGTACAGTTTGCACTTAAACACACATCTTCTTTTCAAATAAGGGATTTCCTTGAACATTAATTCAAATGGAAAAAAACAGATTATCACACAAGGTGGCAAACAGGCTTGTGATAAATGGCCCCAGATTAGCAGGTGTTGACCATCTTGCAGTGGCAGGACCCTGCACACTTCAGCTGACTCCCACATCCAACAAACACACCCTTGATAGACTCTAAGCAGTGTGGAGACAGAGGCCCTCTTTTGATTATCTTGGCTGATATGAACTAAACTAGGAAAGAGTTGGAGCTGTTGGGGACAAAAACACACCTACGAGTACACATTGGTATTAACAAAAGGCCTGCGGGTGATTTATTTATAGTGAAAATTAATGCAAAAGTTAGTTTTGTATTCAGATTATTTTGTTTTCACAGTTGTTCGGAGCCAATTCCATAACTGAAATTGATACTTAATTAACCGCCCAGACCTCCAGTTGATTCGGTCTAAGTGGCTACGCTTTAACTGAGCGGGCGGGTGTCGTTCTTAAACTGAACTCAGTTGATATTCCTGGTTCTGTTTTTTGCTTTATTGGCATACAAGTTGTAGTACTCCTGCTAAGGCCCGACATCTCTTATCGGAAGCAGACGAGCGTGTTCCTCTTCTTCCCTCAGAGGGGTTTCGTCCCAGACAAGGCCGTCTTGTTTACCGCTCTTCAAACATAGCAAAAGCACGGCTCTGACAGATTGTCATTTATGTTTTAACACAGTCTTTGCAGCCAGGTTTGATTCAGTGAGGGCTTCCAGTTCCAAAAGGACTTTTTTTTTTTTCCCTTCAATGATGCAAGTGGGTCATGACTGTCAGTCAGCAGGAAACATAAAAAAAAGAGAGTGTGAGTGTGAGAGAAAAGTGTGTGTGATGTTGACGTGCTTGTTTGTGTATGTGTGTCTGTCTACCTGCAGGCCACCCGTCCTGTCTCAAATTCTCCCCGGAGCTCACAGCGCGAGTCAAGGCTCTGTGGTGGCAGTGCATCGAATGCAAGACTTGCAGCAGCTGTCAGGATCAAGGAAAGAATGCGGTGAGTGGATGAAGGAATATGGCGTCCTGGCAGCCTGACAGTCGCTGTGAACGCTCGATCCTCAGCTTAAGTGCCAGATAGAGACGCTGATAGACATCAGCGTCTCTATCCAGGGATTGATCCTGGGAATGAGCTATTTTAGTCAGCATCGGCATGATTTCACTCTTTTCTCTTACTTGTCAGGCGAGGTATGATTGTTATTCAAATGTTTGTGGAAAGGTTAAGAGGAAAATTCACAACATGCTGCCAGTTGCACAATGATGAAACAGGCTATGAGGACGGAGGGAAGGCAAAGTATGCAAAACTCTCATCAAAATATGGAATTAAAATGAGCTCAGCAGCTTTGATCAGCGGTGTCACCTGTATTTACTTAGTGGATTATATGTTGTTCTACTGCTCGTGTGTTTATACCCACCTGAAGATGATTGTCATTATTTTGTGTCTCTCTGCAGGACAACATGTTGTTCTGCGACTCTTGTGACCGGGGCTTCCACATGGAGTGCTGTGATCCTCCTCTCACGCGGATGCCAAAAGGTAATTAAACAAGACTCGTAACCCGTCTCCATTATCTGCTCCGAGTCCAACTCGTACCTGTTATTCCTGCGATCGACCACACAGCACTCCTACATTGCTCTTCTGCATCGCCGTTATGATGGCAGTTAATGATTAAACCATCTCCTGAGCTGATGGCTCTCACTCTAATGCATCACTGTTAAGCACTAATGCATTACAAGCTTCCCAGAGCCTCTTTGTATGTGCACTGAAGCCTGTCCTGTCTGAGTGCGTGAACACTTCCATTTTTCCTCTTCGTCTCCCAGGCATGTGGATTTGTCAAATCTGCCAACCAAGGAAAAAGGGAAAGAAGCTTTTACATGAAAAGGCTGCGCAAATCAAACGGCGCTACAACGCACCGCTGGGACGGCCCAAGAACAGGTACACAAACGCCTTCAACTAATTCTGTCTGAGGCGATGTCGCTGTGATGGAGAGCACCTGTGTCTGCTTCATCACAGACCCAAGGTGTTTTAGAGTATGGAGGACTTAGAAGCCACTTAGTAATCAGATGTTTTCTAAAGGGCTTATAATGGTGTCTGTCATAATTAACGTAAAAAAAACCATGTATAGACTGTGATCAAATAATCCAATAAATGGTTAAATTAACGGTGAAGTTTACAGAAGTAGTGAAACCTACTAGTGCTTTATTTTATTTAAAATGAAATAAAATGCATTTAATAGGATTAATAGTGATTAAATAGTGCCAATCATGACACTTTATTATTATCATTATTTTCTTATGTTTAATATTGGCTGTTTTGGTTCTTCATACTAACGAATGCTATGCAGAAATTTGAGACACTAACAGTATTGAGATCTTACCCTTAAAGAGTAATGCCAAAGGTTATTTTTAGTGCCGAGTATTTTTTTTTGTCTATAAAATGAATGCAGTAAGGTGGTTCCAAGTATGTTGGAGATCATGCACACAGTGATTGGTGTGTAGCACACTGTGGCAGACACAGATAAATGCATGTTTAGGTGGTTTTTGCACTGCAGAGTGAATACAGTGTGTGACCGATTGTGACTTTGACCCTAACACTTTTGTCTTCTGCAGGCCGGGGCGGCCCTTTAAGAAGCTGGGAGGGCGCGGTCGGCGGAAGCGCTCGGCCTCAGCAAACTCTTCCTCCAGCTCCTCCTGCGAAGGTTACCCCGGAGACGATAGGCTGCTTTTTTCCATGCGGGAGGACGGCGACCTGTCACACAGCAGCCTGCGCTTCAACAACAAGACCAAGGGCCTCATCGATGCCCTCACAAAGTTCTTCACGCCATCTCCCGAAGGCCGCAAGGCGCGGCAGGAAGTGGTGGACTACTCACAGCAGTGCCGCATCCGAAAGAAAGCCAGTCGCAAAGGCGAAGGAGACGACAGAGGTGGGAAAGATCAGCTTGTTTTTTCGTTTTTGTTTCTTGCTCATACCATCAGACAGTTTCGATTCACATTTGCCATGAAAACATAAAACTTTGAGATAAAGTGGCGTACATAAAGACATGTTAATGATCTGTTATGTTTAATGAGAGAGCAACAGCACAGAAATGAAACACAAATGGTAAAAAAAAAGTTAATATCTGAATCAAATACATAAATTGACCTTTAAAAAAAAACATGCTCTATTTTCATGAGTCCTTTGCAGGTGCTTTGCTTACAGACTCTGTAGGTATCAGCTGTTACTGTGAAGCATTCACATTGCTTTTGTGTTCTTTGTCCCTCTTTTATAGATGATTCAGCCGTGATGTTACTTATTTTGAAATTGTAGGTCAAGGCTAAAAATCGTGTGGAATTGCTTTCTTTTTTTTCCTCAGCCAGAGAAAATGATTGCTTATGCATTTAAAGAAATTGCTTTTGTAATTTGAAGTGCCCGCCTGCAGTTCTGTTTCCATTGAAATCTCTTAGAGTAAAAACACAGAGTTATAAGTAATGAATAAATGTGACAGAGCAGCAGCGCTTCCTTCAGGTTTCTGCAGCACCCATGTGTGTTTTAGAAAGAATGAAGAACACCCTCATCATCCATTATCACAAGTCTCTTCCACCCTTGCCTGTGTTGCTAATGTGCGTTTACTGCCTGCAGCTAGCAAAAAAAATAAAAGACTGTCTTAGCTATCAGCTAACTTAATAAATATGTGGAACGTAACCTGGCAGCTTTAATTTAGCTGATAATATTTCATGTCACGGGGTTTAGTGTGACTAGCGTGCTGTTTTTGTGGAAAACTGCAAACTTGTTGAACAGCTGGTGTGATACAGACACAAAGTTTTTGATTGCTCTTAATTAAGGTCAGGAGTGAGATTGTTGTCAAGTGTAGGAAAACAGTGTCTTTCGCTTTAACCAGGCTTTGCTGTGTACGCTGCGTGTGTCACGCTGAGATTACAGACCGCAGCTCAAGCACAAATGACGCCAAACCGCGGCAAAGAGCGCACAGCGGTTTTGTTCCCGTTCATTCGATCGATGTATTGTGGAAAAAAATGCCTTAAGAACAGATCATATGCCAAATTGGACGTACAATTTGCGCTTCGCTGCATCATTAAATCAGAAACGGTGCAGCCTGTACGTTCATTCTCCACACAAGCTGAGGGAGGCTGATTTGTTGTGAAGTAATTAGAGCAGCGATCACTGGGCGCAGCGTGCGTGTCGGAGATGTGACTTATTTTGGAGACGGAGGAAAGCGTGGCCGGATGAAGAATGGCGGCGACGGGAGCAACATCCTAAAAGATGTCTCAGAGAGGTGGAGATAAGAACGCCCACTTCCTGTCAGAACTTTCAGAATAAAATGGGACTGATTACGGATGAAGAGATTCGTGAGTTGTGGCTTCAGCCTTGAGTTGAAGTAACAGGCTTTGTATCCACGCCAACATACGCACAACTAATCATGTGATTCACATGAATTCAGCTACTTCTCTTGGGGGAATTTTGATTGCATTTAGGGATGCTTCTCACCTAAATGTTACTCTTTCTAGCATCCTGTGATATCAGGCTTTAATATAAGAAAGTGACCTGTTGTAAGAGCCTCACAGCTGTTTGTTGTGAAGCGCCCTGAAAGTCAGCAGACATCTTGGGATTTGAAATAACTTCTGATTGTGTTTCAATCCCCAGACAATCAGGAAGGCAGTGACTGGCGTGACGAAGATGACAAACTGCCCGGCCACGAGAACCTGACGGAAAAAGACATTGAGCTGTTCAGACACATCCAGGAGCTGGCCCTACAGGTACGCGTGATTATTACGAGACAACAGTGGGGAAGGGAGACGCTGAACACTGGCCAAATTAGACAATGAGATTGCATCAGCATGGGAATCTGAGAGCTGTGAGTCTGGGACTGAGGCTGCCAGACTGGAGGGTATACACGTAAATCTCAATCGTGGTGAGAATGTGGTCAGAAAGAGCCGAGTCAACAGCTGGCTGGTTGTAAGAGATGAAGCTGCTGGCTCACAGAGGGCTGCAGGCTCTGTGTGTGTGTGTGTGTGTGTGTGTGTGTGTGTGTGTGTGTGTGTGTGCGCGTGTGTGTGTCTCAAAGAAGTGCAGGAAAGAAATTAGGAACAGCTGCCAGATTCAATATGGATATTAAAATGATCCATTATCATAGATGCAGCACACACAGGCCGTGACCTCCAGATGCAAATGAAATGGACTGAATTTAGGACAGCAGCTTTACGACAAGCTGATTAGTCTTTACTGTTGTTGTTGGACATTTGCTTGAATTTCACATTCTGCTTGTGATTGATGCCAAACTGTGCTCCATAAACAGAAGGGCAAGCCCGGCTATAGTAAAACTACCCATGAATGTTTAAGACTGGGTCTCGATAAAGCACGTAAAACGAGTCATGTGTTTGATGGTGCGATGACTGAGCGGGGCATCGTTAATGACAGTGTTCTGATCGGTTAGTCATAGAGGAAGTGTAAATTAGCCACATTAATGGCTTGTTTTAAGGGAATAGTGCAGCAGTAAACTGACCAGAGAGTGGGTGTGGGGTTAGCAACATGGGAGTCGTATTAAAACGCTGTTGTAGATGTGGAATAGCCACAGTGGTGTGTAAGTGTGTGAGTTAATGAGCAGCACTGTTCCAGGCTGGGTGACGGTGAATATCATGTACGGTGAGTACATGAAGTAAATGGCTGGGAAGGGCAAACCAGGAACATCCACTTAAGAGTAATGTAAACTTGAGAGTTCAGAGTAATAAACCTGGTGCCCTCTCCTGCTGTAATACCTGTAACAGTCTGAGATACTCTGCTGATGATTCCTGGTGTCTCTGCTTGGCTCATGGCCTGCTAATCCCCCACCAGTTGTAAACCTGTAGCTAACCATAAACATCTCTGCCTTTTCCCTTCCCCCAACAGAAAGTCGGCGTGACGGGTCCGCCAGACCCTCAAATGCGCTGCCCGTCAGTCATTGAATTTGGCAAATATGAAATCCAGACGTGGTATTCGTCTCCATACCCGCAGGAGTACAGCAGGTAAGCTAACACACCATAATGTAACGCAACAGCATGAGATACTTAGCTCACAATCCTGCTCGTAGGTGTAGAAATTACCACCCGAATATTGGAGCTCGTCATAAGCCATTTACACTGCCACCCTCTGTGACAGGGATCCGTAGTCAGACGTGTTTTTAAATGTGTATTTCTGCAGTTTGTTGCTGTTCGGTAAAATTCATCCCACTGTGTACGTTTCTGTCTCAACAATTTAAAATACCTGATGGATGCAAACTGGAAAAGTGCACACAGAAAAAAGGCGTGAGAGCAAAAATATCAGTGTTTATTCTAAAAAAATAATCAGAAGTTCTTAAAGCCTTCACATTTAATTGTTCAGCAAATGTCATTTGGAGGAAAAACGAGCCCAGTTTGACATTTGCCTTTGTTACATCACCAGTTCAAAAATAGCCGATTGTTATAAAAGACCAAAAAATATTCCAGCTTAAGAAGGAAAATGTTGGGATTTGTTTGTTTGTGTAGCAGACCCATTAAAACCATTCCTTTTGTCTTTGCGCTCCCATTTCCAGACTACCTAAGCTCTACCTGTGTGAGTTCTGCCTGCGCTACATGAAAAGTCGCAGCATCCTCTACCAGCACATGAAGAAGTGCAACTGGTTCCACCCTCCTGCCAATGAGATCTACAGGAAGGACGACATCTCTGTATTCGAGGTGAGGAAGTCGCAGATGTGGCTTTGTTGTTTTGTTTTGTCTTTAAATTTTGTTGTTGTTTTTTTAAAACTGGAGAGAACTCGCTGGGAATAAAGTCTTTCAAAAACCACTAAAGAACTTCTAAAAACACCAGCAACTTCCAGATGGCACAATAAAAAAGCAAAAATCACACTGAAAGTATTTTCTGCATGCAGGCGCTTAAGAATTATTTTAATTCACGCTGTGCTTCTTACAGCAGGATCCTCTCTAAGATGTCTTTGAAACACACTAAAGCAGGCACAGTTAACAGACCCGCAAATGCATTCATGTATCCAGTGAAACAGTACAGTAGCCATTATTGTGATATTGTAAAAAGGCTGGTACGTAATACGCAGTATGTCGTATAGCTTCGTCTTATATTTTACAGCCTCAGCCAACTGAGGACAGTGGGGGAAACTAAGACCACAGTTCAGTACAATTCCTTTTTTCTTTTTGGTCCTTTTCTACTTAGGTTAAGCAGATGTAGTGATGGTGTCACCTGAAAATAGTTTTGGCTGCTTCCTCGCCACAAGCGGTCACCACAGCGGGCAGCTCAACAAGTTTAACCTGGCAGTTTCTACACTGGATGTACTTCCCGAGCAGCCCCAAAGGGGATTTGTGTTTCCGTCTGGAATTGAACCGAGTGACTGTGTTAACCATTACACCATTTGAGGCACATTCATCAAATAATGCTGCACTGTGATGCTATAGTTAGGTTTAGTTGTGTATAATGAGAGTACTGTGAGTTACTCCCAAGCCTGTTGTGCAGAATTGAATACATAATCGTTAGGTCAAATGATGGTTGAATCCAGAAACTCTGAGTTATGAATAGGTGTAGTTACAAATCAGGATCTGGAGAAGCTCATTTGAGTGTTTTTCTGCTCTTTTCGGTTTATCTCAGACATCAGGGAGGTGATGGATTGAATACAAGACTGGCTGGGTGTCAGTGATCTTTGATAAATTTGATAAAAGTGCAGAAGGTGTAACAGCTAAGTAACGGTGGCCAGTGCTGTAACAAAGAAAGACGACTTCTGTTCATTTTCTGTCACCGATGACGGAAAATCTGACGTCATTTTGACAGTTTGGGAAATGAGAGCGATTTACTGCAACATAAATAGTTGCTCTAAAGGGCTTTCGCTTTCTACACATGACATAAAGCATTACGCTGGCGAATCCTCCCTCGAGGTATTGGATCGTGTCTGTGTGACCGCACTCCAAGACCTCGTGACCTTACAGAGGAATGCAGCTGCTCCCTGCTGTAGAAGTGCATTCCAGGATCAGAAGGTCTCATGTTCAGGCTGGCCTCGCTGATCTGACTTCCCTGAGAGAAGTGAGAAGTGATTCCCTAACTGAAAATAAATAAATAAAGGTACTTTTGGTTGCTCCCTTCATCACCACAGCGGATGGATCCACATCCTTGATTCGGCACAGTCTTTATGCTCGGTGCCCTTCCTGATGCAACCCTCGCTTAGGACCAGCACTTAGGCCGGGTTTGTGTATACTCCCGGTTTGCGTATAGTTTCTTACATGTAAGGTGAATTTGTTAAGTGTTAGTACTGGAAATTCCACTTTGCTGTCTGGTTGCTGATTAAATTCAGTCGGACGTCGTTGCAAAATAAAATAACGATCACTTGCAGTGATCTCCTAACGGTGGTTTGAGTTTGAGTTTAGTTTATATTTACCTGTTTGGCTGCATTGTTTTAGTGTCTTGGCTGTCCCAGCAGAAGAAAATCAAATGAAGTCATCTGCTTAGTGTGGTTTTAACTTGATAATCATCTTGCCTGTTCATGCACTCATAAAATAAATAAACACTTTGCTTTGTGTATTGGGCTTTAAACATTGCCTGCTTTTACATGTATCTCATTGTAAATTAAAAAAGAAAATTAAAAAGGCAATTAATGATGGCTTACTTGCCACTAGATGAACTTTTATCTAGTCTTCTTGCCGCCTCAGACCTGCACACAGTTGCTCAGTACAAACCCACAAATCCTTTCAAATGTTTCCCACGCTGCCTGTCCAATTTTACCCTTTATTGGAGAAAGTTTCAGCATAATCGCAGAGTTTAGCATAGCACAATGCTTTCCCACCAACTATATAAATATATCTTAGTCAAAAACCCTTAAAGTGATTGTGACATCCTCACCCGCCTTAGTGGAATATCCTGTTCTTTGTATCAAAGTTATAATGAGACGAATTTGCAGTTAAGCACAGCGGCCACTGAATTGAGTGGATTGTTGTCTGCAGGACACGGCCGTCGAAGCTTCTGTTTTCCTCCGCTCTGCAGTCCTTTCCTCTCTCCGCGGAGAGCATAGATAACTGGCCGTCTGCCAACCTGAGCCTCCCTCCGTCTCTTTACCACTCATCGTTTCTCTCCTCCAGCCTCTGTGTATTTCGGAGTCTACAGGGACACAGGGGAGATCATAGCCTAACACTAACTTCTAATCCATTCACCTTCACTCTGCTCCACAGCTCCCTAACAGCAGCCTGGAGATTTAACTCAGCACTTTAGTGTTTCAGGGATGAGAAAGTAGCTATTTAGGAAGTCCTGTGCTTTGCACTGATTTGTGTTTTCTTACCAACATCTTTCAACAGGTTGATGGGAATGTTAGCACAATCTACTGTCAGAACCTGTGTCTGCTCGCTAAACTGTTCCTGGATCACAAGACCCTCTACTACGATGTGGAGCCCTTCCTTTTCTACGTCCTCACCCAGAACGACAGTAAAGGCTGCCACCTAGTTGGCTACTTCTCCAAGGTAGTATGGCTTTCAGTTCATCTTCCCCCGCTCAACTTCTCTGCAAAGATCTGTTCGGTCTGGATTTTGTGTTTTCTTGACTCTCCCACTATTTTTAAAACAAAATACAGCTCTGTTGTCAGATTACATAAACACTTGCTCAAAAATATATATATTTATTCGGATTAAATGAAGCTGAAATAACTTCCTAAAACATACAAATGCTCATGTGGTGTCCCAGATAAATAGTGGCTGCTGTGAGCACCATTGTCCCTCTGTGGAGTTTGCCTCTGCAGGTGCTCCCATTAACATGCCACCTCACTGCCAAAGCACAGCAGTTAGGGAGCAGACACAGCACCATTAACACCCAGCTCACACCCACACAGACCTGCTTTATAACGTGGTTCCATTATTGTTTTTCTTTTTTTCCTCTAATGGTTAAATGTGTCTGTCTTTCTTCTCTTCAGGAGAAGCACTGTCAACAGAAATACAACGTATCATGCATCATGATTCTTCCACAGTACCAGCGCAAGGGCTATGGACGTTTTCTCATCGACTTCAGTAAGGGCTGCTTATTTTCTAAAAAGAAATAGAATGATCAAAGTGTGGAGTTTGAAATGAGAATATTGGGCTCTCTTTAACTGAACACTGATGGTTCCTCTTTTCATAGACATAATGACTAAATTCAAACATTTGGCTCATGATGCCCTTGTCTCCGGTTCCTCCTTCCCTGCAGGCTACTTGCTGTCAAAGCGAGAGGGACAGCCAGGATCTCCGGAGAAGCCTCTGTCGGACTTAGGTCGGCTGTCTTACATGGCCTACTGGCGTAGCGTGGTGCTGGAGTGTCTCCATGAGCTCCGCGACCGGCAGATCACCATACGACAGCTCAGCAAACTGACGGGGATCTGCCCCCAGGACATCACCACCACCCTGCATAGCCTCAACATGCTGGAGCAGCGGGGAGACCGGTCAGAAATATACTCCATATTTTTTTATATGGCCCAAATATAAACAAAGTTGTTCTGCTTGTGCTGCTATTGCCTAATTTTTTAAAATTGAAATGCTGATTTTGCTGGTTTTCAGTCTAAGCAGCCAAAACGTTTCACTAAGGTGACCCAGTGTAATTTGAGAAAGACCAAGGGAAAATATGCAGTAAATGCGGTTACGGTAGACTCAGATTTTTGATGTGGAAAAAGTATTTCAGTGGCAGCACAAAGAAAACAAAACAGCAAAGCCGTCTTAAGCAGGTACACAGACATGTCAGTGAAAAGTTTGGTCCCCCTCGTGAGGTTTTAAAAAAAAGCCTAAAGTCTTAAAAACTTAGAATTGAGATTTCAAAAACAGCCAGACAAATTTTGTGACACTGAAACTTAACATTCAAACGACATTTGAACAAGCAGTACATAAACCTATATTTTCACATGCATTGCATAAGCTGGTTAAGCTGCATTACTTTGACTGCACCCCAGACGCTCAGCTGTGAAGCTAGTGGTAATGGGATCTCACATGCTGTCCAGAGTCACACGGACAGCCACTTGTGATTTTAATCAGTTAATCGTCCAGAGCCAGGTTGCACTGCACTCTCCTGGTGTTTGTAGTGGTACCACCAGAGTCAGGCTGTCCAGCTGTTAGGATGTTAGCTAGTGGATCAGTGGCAACGGGCACCTTCACTGTTCTCAAAATTAATTTTCAGCAAAAGAAGGATTTGTTTCTTATGTTATTAGACCTCATAGACCTACAAAACAACAACATAAAAGTTGACTTGCATCTAACTGCAAAGGACACTATGTGCGGAAATGTCAGTTTGTAAACTGAGGTGTCCTGGGAGCTTACCAATCACATGTGCATTGTGCCAGATGTTAAAAAAGCAGCTTCTTGGCACTGTAGACTTTTAACTGTGTTGTCAAAAAAGATCTATTTTATTGATCCAGAATATTTGGATGACTGTATCACAGATGTGTCGATTTGTGTCAAATAATGCAGCGAAGACTCTGTGTCTTTACTGTATGTGGGCTTACTGCACTTACTGTCAGTTATTTTTAGGTGCACCACAAAAAACACATGCGTGCAGGGTTTTTCCTGACTGAGAATAGATCTTTGGGGGCTGGGGGCTGCGCATGTAAGCATCAGTGCTCTGCACGGCATAAAGATTACAGTGCAGCAGATAAGTGAAATGATCTTTCAGAAGTGCATATATGCACTAAGTCTGTCTGTCCCTCTGCAGCCAGTTAAGAGTTTTGCAATTTGTCCATTCTTTATTTTAGAAGGTTTTACTCTTGATTTGGGCTTCTGAGTAAAAAAGTAAGTCAAATTTGTAACTTAAAAACTTCTTGGTCTCATGAAAAGCAAAGTAAGCGCAATGAGATGTTGCTCCAATGGCGGTGCTGTGCAGGTCGAGGTTTTTTACCTCTTTGAAAGCAGCATGATGCATGCAGCTAAGTAATGTATTCCAAGCGTGAAGACTTTTCTTTTATTCTAAAATTTGGTTGACACAACTTGTCTTCACTTTGTTTTTTTTATTTACACAAAAAAATCAATCAAATGTGTATGTTTTGACATTTAGATCATTCAAAAATGCAAAACTTTGTCCTTATACTTTATCCTTACTCGTAAAAGAGTTTATGTGCCAATTTTGGTCCTTGTATCCACCTGTGAATGATTTATCTGCTGCACTCGAGGTGCTCTGTTACAGCTTTGTCGGTTTTATAGACAAACATGTCTGTTGTGGCTGAGTAAATAGAAGTCCAGTTGACGTAACTGGTTAAAAAATGGTTTAACTGCAGTGCTCGTTATTTTCCTTTGGCTCGTGCTAATACCTCTATGGGGAAAGCAAAATGTTTCTATTCAAGGAAAAAACAAAAAATCCCTGAACAGTTGGCGTGGCTGCACATTTACCTGCACGGCCATATTTGTCTGCAATGTATCAATCCTTCAATGTAGAAAAATGTGTGTACGGAGGGCTCATGCTCCCGTCTGTTTTTGCTTTGACTTCGTTAGACTCATCCTGATGCGAAGGGAGAAGCTGGTGGCCAACCACATGGCTCGTTTAAAGGCCCGGCCACGACAGCTGGAGGTCGACCCCGAGTGTCTCCGCTGGACTCCTGTCATAGTAACAAACACCGTGGTCTCTGATGCTGATGGAGATGATGATGATGATGAGGAGGAGGAGGAGGAGGAGGAGGAACCAAAGGAAGAGACTCGCAAGGAGGTAAAGATTGCCTTTGCATTTGTGAAGATAATAAATTGGAGTCAGACTTGCTTTCTAGTGTAATAAATTTAATTGTATATTTTCTAAACAGATTAAGCCGAGTCACAAGGTCCCACAGATGTCCTGGCATGTGCGGCAAGGGAAGAAGGATGAAGACGAGGAGGAGGAAAGGAAGACCTTTCTAGGATTTCCGATTGGCCAAAGCTCTCCAATTCCCCCTCCAGTCCGATGCCCACCGCCTGTACCAGAACCACCACGACCCCCTCCGCCAACAAACGGCGAACGCAGGCCACGAGGGCGCCCGCCCAAAAACTGGCCTTGGGGTAAGGTGAAGGACAGCGCGCGGGTGGGACGGCCACCCAAAATCCGTCCAGTGGAGGATGAAGATGATGAGGATGAGGACAGGTCAGAGGGGGTAAAAACCACAGCCACTGTCAACAGCCCGCCCTCCCTTTTCTCCTTGGACAGACAAGCGGACACGACAACCTTTCACACACTCGACATGAGCAGGCACCCTTCCATAACCCCCACGCGAAGAGGCCGGCCACCGAGGAAAAAGAGAGGCCCGAAGCCCAGACTGATAGAAGGTCCTGGAGAGGGTCACCCACAGCTTCCTGTGATTCCCAGGCTGAGCGAGTCTTCTCCAGTCAGGAAGAGCCGCTTCAGTGAGAGCAGCGAAGAAGAAGAGGATGACGATGATGAAGATGACGAAGAGAGGGGATGCTCCCCTCCTATGCTCACCAAGTCAGGGCTCAAATGCAAGGTTAGACATGAATAGTTTTTCTATTTTCATCTATCATAATGATGATAATGATAATCGCAAAAGTAGCTTCCTGCTTGTGAAGTTCTCAGTTTGCTCTAAAGCTCCTTAGCACATCTTAATTCCTTGTCCCGTTTCCACCCAGAAGCCCATGAGGAAGCGCCGCTTTCGCCCGCGCAGCCACCCTCACAGCAGCGTGGTGACTGAGACCATTTCGGAGACCACGGAGGTGTTGGATGAGCCTTTTGTAGACTCTGACTCAGAGAGGCCTATGCCCAGGCTGGAGGAGGAGACTCCACTGGGTCACCCGCTGCGCCGCTACCCCCAACCGCAGTCTGCTCTGAGGTTATCTGACCCTGCGCCAAAGAGGGGCCGACTCTCCAACCTCACAGATTCGGAGGAAGATGGTGAGCAGTGATGGAATGTGCAGGACTACCCATGTATGGACTAATCGTACATACATGGGTAGGACTTTGGCAAGGCAATTCCAAAACCTTTGTGTTAGCCTGCTTTTTTTCCATTCCACAACCAGTTTTAATGTGTGTTTCTGGTTATTGCTTTGATGCTGGCATAGTTGTGTCCAAGTTTAAGGTTGTCCTGGAGATTACTGAGGTAGTCTGCCTCCTTCGTTATTCCATCCGCTCTGTTAAGCGTGCCAGTTCTCTGAAATAAACTGCAGATTTTAGTTGAGTTTTAACAGAGGCTTCTGTCTTAGATTGCAGCCTCTCAGTCCATGTCAATGTAAAACTCACCTAATGTTGGACAATGATAAAAATATTCCAGTAACTTCCCATTTATGAGAGATGACAATCCTAACGATGTCTGCATGGGGAGGGTGAAAGCTTGGGTCTTCTTCCTGGCCTTGTGACAGTGGTGACATCTCCAAGTAACTTCTACTCTGATGTACAGTTGTTTGAACTGATGATTTTGGACGAGTTACTGGCACCTACTGACATTCACTGGTTAAGATGGAGTTTAGTTATTTAGTCCCTGAAACTGTTCAGAGGAATAGTTGGAAAGCCAACACATTTATTTTCACAGCCTGATCAGAACTTTGTGCAGTAGCTGTATCTAACCACTTCATCTTCTCTCCTTTGCAGAGCTAACAACTATGCCGAAGTCTGTAGCTGCTTTGACAGCAACCCCATCAGAGACCCTTGGGGCCAACCCTGAAGTCCCAGTCAAAAAGAAGAAAGGCTGGCCCAAAGGAAAGAGCCGCAAACCACAGCACTGGAAGAAAAGAGGCAAGCCACCTGGCACAGGACCCAACCAGAGAGCAGCTGCAGACGGCCAGCCCCAAAGTGGGAATCCTCAGCAACCCAAAATCAAGATGAAGCCTGGTCGCAAGCCCCGGAGCTGGTACCTGCAGCGGGCTCAGGAGGAGGCGGACAGGCAGGAGCAGGAAAGACAAAGGTTGCTGGAGCAGCAGCAGATGGACAAAGTTCCTCAGCTGTTGCAGACGGATGACCGGAACAGCAAGCAAGTCTGCAGAACTAACACGGACAGAGACGTCAAACAAAAAGACTCTGACGAAGAAGATGACTATCTCCCTAAGCCCGTTGAACAAAAGATGCCCAGAAAGCGGGGGAGACCGCCCAAGAACCGGCAGCCACCACAACCTACCCCCAAACCACCTCCCACCTCTGACCCGGAAGAAGAGGAGGAAGATGATGATGAGGACACCGAGCGAGCCTGGGAAGAGGACAAACCTAGCCGGCCACCATCCCGTCCACTGCTTTCCCCTTCTTCCTCTTCTTCCACCTCAGGGCCCCGGGCCCCGCAGTCCCGGCCTCAGGACACGGATATGGGTGACAGAGAGGAAGACGATGATGATGAGGAAAGGGAGGAAGAGGAGTGTGGCAGCATGGGCAGTGGTGGTGGTAGCGTGAACAGGCGAGCGGCGGTCACTCCGGGTTCAGGAAGCCGGAGAAGTGACGACCACGATGCAGACGATGAGGGTGACGGACACTTAGAAGACAAGAGCAGCAGCAGTAAGAAGAGAAAAAGTCCGGACTCTGAAGACGAAGACGACGATGAAGACGAGGAGGAGGAGTCTGCTTCGCACGCAAACTCACCTCCAGTCAAAGAAGAACCCCCAGGTGTAGAGCCTTTTTTAGGCATGGAGAACAGCGTGGCCCAGGAGTATGTCAGCAAACAGGAGGAGGAAGAGGAGGAGGAGGAGGCTGAGGAAAGGGTGCAGGAGACCAAGTGCCGGCCCCCCTCAGCAGACCCTCAGCAGGAGGAGAGGAGGCGCAGAGAGCAGGAGGAGTCTGCTGCGGCGGCGGCGGCGGTGGAAACGGTCACGGCCATGTCTGTTCCTTCTGAGCCAATGGAGCTGCAGCCTCTGCACCCGGATGATAAAGACGTCACACTCTTAATGGAACCCCAGCATCCGCACTCCCACCCTCACCAGCACCCTGACTTCAAGGAGGAGCTTGGCCACCATCATCCGCACCACCCACATCACCACTCCAATGAGCTGGACCTGGAGACTATGCAGGCTGTTCAGTCCCTGACACAGGGGGAAGCCCAGGACGAGGAAACTGAGCCCCAGCCACACCACGGCGCTTACCAGGACTGTGAAGAGACCCTAGCCGCCTGCCGGACCCTGCAGAGCTACAGTCACACGGGCGAGCCTGAAGAGGAGACCCTAGCCTTAGTGGAGGAATGTGGAGCCTCCCAGCACAGCAGCCCCCTCCCTAATCCACCAGTGCCCCCGCTGCCCAGTCAGTCTGTGCGCTCTGTGAACAGCCCGGGGCTGCAATCGGGCATCGTGGATACGACACCAGCAGGACAAAGGGGTGGAACTCCTGGCCCCACCGGAGCAGGGAGCAGTGGTGGTGGCGCTGGAGGTGGCTACACACAGATCACTCCAGAGCATCCCAGTTCGCTTTCTGCCCCCTCTCAGCAGAACATGGAGACGTCGCCGATGATGGATGTGCCGTCTGTGTCGGACCACTCGCAGCAGGTGGTGGACAGTGGCTTCAGTGACCTGGGCAGCATTGAAAGCACTACAGAGAATTATGACAACCCCAGCAGCTACGACTCCACCATGGGTGGAGGGGGCAATGGAACAGGAAACGGGGGCAATGGAGGAGGAATGTCTGCTGCTGTGGTTGCCGGGGCTTCAACAGCTTCAGCGTCCTCAGCGTCCTCTTCTTCCAGCTCCGCCACCCCATCTTCCTCCTCTCAGTCCAACAGCTGCTCCTTTGTGCCAGCCCCCAGCCTCACATCTTCCACAGGAAATGCTGCATCCCAGCTAGCGATGGGCAGCTGCAGCCTGATTCAGCAAACAGGACCAGGGCCCAACAGTGGACCAGGTGCCAGCAACGTGGGCAGTGCTGTGCCCCAGCCCCCGCCTCCCCCACCGCCATCCAACACCCCCAGCTGTGGCATTAAGTCTCCTCAGAGCTGTGGTGTGATCGAGAGGCCTCCCAGCACCAACCAGCAGCAGCAGCAGCAGCAGCAATCAACAAAAAAGGTTCCTCAACAGCAGCAACAGGCGCCCAACCCTCAGCCTCCACCCTCGGCCCCGCCACCGCCACCACAGCAGGCCTTGTCCCAGTGCAGCATGGGCAATGGCTTTGCCTCCACGCCCATGATCATGGAGATTCCAGAGAGCGGAGGTGGAGGAGGGGGCCGCACCCTGTATGAGCGCATGGGTCAGGACTTTGGTACAGGGGGCTACCACCAGCCCTCGGCAACATTCAGCCTGGCCAAACTCCAGCAGCTCACCAACACCATCATGGAGCCCCACGGCATGCCCTACTCTCACTCCGCCACTGTTACCTCCTATGCCACTAGTGTTTCTCTCTCCAATCCTGGGCTGGCCCCTACACCCCACACTCCCCTTCCTCAGGGGCAGCCCACTATGACCCCACCTCCTAACCTTAGCTCTGGCTCCATGAACCTGGGCTCTCTGCAGCTGCAATGCAACATGCCCACGACCAACATTGGCCTAGGACCTCCACCGCACACACAGCGGCTACAGGGCCAGATGACTACCGTCAAAGGCCACATTTCCATTCGGTCCAAAGCCACTCAGCAGCTGGCCCCGGCCCCGCACCAGCAGCAGCTCTATAGCCGCAGCTCGGGGACCGTGGCCATGCAGGGAACGCCGCGCACGTTGGCCGTGCAGCGCGGCATGATGCCAAACCTCATGCCCACGGCACCGTATAATTCTATGAACATGACGACTCTGAACCCCATGTCAGCCAGCTACCGAATGGCTCAGCCTATGATGAACAGTGGCTATCACAGCAACCCCGCATACATGAATCAGCCAGCTCAGTACCCCATGCAGATGCAGGTGGGCATGATGGGAGGGCAGGGCTACCCACAGCAGCCTATGCAGCCCAATCACCATGGGAACATGATGTACACTGGCCCCTCCCATCACAGCTATCCAAAACAGCCACATTACATGAGCAGATGAGCAGCCAAGAAGTGAAAAAAGGAGACAGAAAGGGGCCAGAGCGTATGCTCGCTGTACTCTAAATGTCCATTAGTCCTGTTCACCCTCTCCAGTGCCTCAGAGGCACCAGTGGAGTGAAGGTGATGGGGACAGAGAGGGTCTTTGGGTTTCCTGTTTTTTGTTTTTGTTTTTTCTGTGTTGTCATTTTGTCCCTTTTTTATTTGGGCTCGTCTCCCCCTCCCCTCCCAGCTGGCTGTGTATGGGAGTATTTGGGCAGGATTTGGTGTGTACGTGGACCTCGGCCGTGCCATGGAGCTTCAGGCCAGGCCAGCACACAGGCCCAGGAGTCCACTCCTCCTCTCGACACTGAGGAGGACAGTAAGGAACGACGAAGTATGACGAGGAAAAGTCCACAGAAAAGTCCACAAGGTACAGGAGTACCTGGCCTGGTCAGACTGTGAACGGTGGTTACCGAGTATATTCAACCATGCACACAATCTTTTAATATAGGAAGCCTTACCTTGAAAAAAGAGACGATGAAACATTGCAGGTGGACTGTTGTTTTATGTTAAACATACTGTTGACCTTATTTTTGTTGTTTTGTTTGTTTGTTTGTTTGTTTGTTTTTTAATACGTGTGTGCAGTCCGACCTCCTTACATGCTTTGATCTTTATACGTGTGGCATTCTGAAATGGTGATTACACCCTCTTGCTCTCTCAGAAATGCCCAAACATCTCCGGCGCCGCTCGGCCCCATGGCTTTTCGTGAGTTCCAGAAGAGCACAGTGGAGCAGGGCCTCGGGTGTTTGAGGCGTTTGACTGTTTTCCAGAGTCTCTGTCTTCCTGGATGGACAGTGTTGTACCAAAAACACAGCAAAGACACAGAAGAGACTAGCGTGTTACTGTCATATTATATATCCATAAATGAAACAAGTAGCATTATTTTCCAGTTTGCCGCGACTCTGAAACATTTCGATGTAAATATTCTGGTACTTCCCAATATTCAGCACACACACACACAAACACACACACATATATATACATATATATATATAAATACAAACACACACTGACTAGCTGTCTCCAATTGGTGGCTAGCTCAGGAAACATTCAACTGTTTTTGTCCACACTCCACTGACAGATGGTATACAATGTCAGCCTTTTTTTTAGCAGCTTAGGGAATGCAGAACAAACGGTGGGATTTCCATGTAACTGCTTTAAGGAAAGTCGGTTAACTATAGGTGACCTCGCCTCCTTAAGTGTTAGTGACCCAAAGAGGTCGAGGAGTCTGCTTCTGAATGGTGTGTTTTTTGTAAAATTTGTTTTTTCCTTTGGTTTTTATTTGTTTTGTTTTTGTTATTGTTGTTTCTGTGCTCCCATTGGCTAAAAATATGGCAGCGGACGGTTAGCCTTTGTGAAGGTGTGCCTGAATGCCTAGCGCGAGGTTTGGCCCTGGGATTGTAGCTCGGTTATAGAAGCAGGGTCGGAGGCAAGGATCGGAGGTCCCGTAGGGTCGTGGTTGACTTTGTTGGGCCACGTACCGGTATTCTAAGTCAAAAGAGGAGTTTTCATTTGTCATACAGACCTGGCATACAAACTTTATTTGTGTGTATTCTGTTCTGTATTTACTTTTTTTGTTTCATTTCTTTTCTGAATTTTGTCAGACTGGGCAGCTTTCTTTTATGACACAAGCTGACTCTTTTTGACTTTAGAAACCTATTGTAGAGAAAATGTTTTTTCTATAATATAAAAGGAAATTCTGACATTGATATTGGTACTGTCATTTTTTTCACTTCTGTTTCAGGAAACGACAAAAAAACATATTTTTTAGCTCGCCTCTTGGGTAATAATTACTAAGAAACTCAAAATTTAAAAAAATTACCACTCACTTTTAGTGACTTTAAGATGCCTTTAACCTCTCCATTCCATCTCATCTCTAGAGTTTTTCTATCTTTGTGTAGTATATTAATGCTATTTTAAACAAAAGGACTACAAATATCTAAAGGTTACTCGGCATTCTTTTTTTTTCTTTTTTTTTTTACTTCTGTGTGTGCATAGGATGACTTCCTTACATTTAAGAGGCATGTAAAAATGAGCTCAGTATATTTCTGTCTGTTTATATTGCTTCCCTTTTTGTATCCTTTGTAATTGTACATGTTGCGTTGTATGCTAAGAGAGAGCGCAAAATAAAAAGAGGGTGGGGGGACGGGACAGCTGGGCACACAGTGAAGGTTGATTTGAGCTCAGCTGCCTCAACTCTCGACTCTGTCCCTGTATGTATTTCCATTTTTTTCCATTTTGTTTTTCTTTCTTAGCAAGTACTTTCAAAGAACTCTGTACATTTTAACATAAAATGAAAATAAATTATGTTGAGCCATTCATGTATCCTTTGAGTTTAGCCTGATTCAGTGCTGCATCACCTCAACCCCCTCACATTTTCCCAAAAAGTGGGGGGAAAAGTTACACATTCATCTTTTTTTTTAAGTATGATGGCCTTGTGCAGGTTGTGTACAGAGCAACTTTTGACAATCAACTTCAAGCAAAACAAAAGTCTGAATTTAAAAAAAAAAAAAAAAAAAAATCACACATAACATGAGCTGAACTATCAATTAGATGTTAGTCACTGCTACTTTCCACAAGTTTATAACTTCTAGATTTACTAAATTTGTCCAAAGAAAAAAATGTTCTCAATTGCTTCTAACCTATTTTTTTTTTTCTTGAAAGACCCTGTGTCAAAATCTAGATTAGATTATAAACTAAAGGTCACATTTCATTTAAAAATGGTTAAATTATCCATGTAGTGTCAAACCTAATCTTAAACCTAAAACTCATTTTAATGAAAAGTAATTGCCTGAAAGCATCTTTAGTTAGTTTGGAACTCAAAAACTGATCGTGAAGGTGAGTGGATGTTGTTAGTGACCAGTTTTTGGCTCAAGTGGAAATTGGACGAGCCGGCAGTTCTCATCTGATTGAAATACTACTGATGATAATTAAATGATCTCCGAATAATTAATTAAGTTTACCCCATAATTGGGAAGCACTGATCTTATGCTTCAACTACAAATTGCAAGTGGAAGTGCTTTGAACATGTATGGCCACTAGATGTCAATGTAGAATTAATGTTTTCTCATTGCCCAAACTGCCCAATGGGGGGTGGGAAAGCTTACTGTCTGACATGAATACAGTTGGTGAACCTCTCATCAGCAGATGTAGCTGCTAACATTTACCAAGCACTGTATTTTTCATATACTTAAAGTTTGAGCTACAACTTTCAATACAGAACTTTTACTAGTGATGTTCTGTCTACTGATTCTCTGTTCAGGTATCACAATACTCAGTGCTACATCTCTTCTAAATTGCTTCAAATTCTTCATGCTAGTTTTGCTGTTCTGATGGCACTATAAGCACATGAGTAATTTAGGCTTGAAATGACACTTGCAATATGTTATGACCCCATGTTGTGGTTTTTTCTTTAAAGGGACAAAGAAATACTCTCTTCTGGAGAACTTTAAAATGAGTGATCTGATCAGTGAATTATACATTCAGCTGGAATTTAATAGACTGAACTCATCGTTTTTGTATTCTGAAAACTCTGGACACGTCATCAGTGATGCTCCTGTGATCATTCATTTTGGGTCCTTCAACGTCAGAAATCCTCCTGTCAACTATCTGCACCATAACATCCTCCTGCTGGCAGTCAGCAGCAGTGGCCAGCCACTACTCACTGGGTCTGCCTGCCAGCTCAACCTTTCCTTCCTACTTCATATCCAATAGGAGGCTCTTTCTGCGCTCTCCCCCAGTCTTCCCAACTTCCTCCTTATTTTCTCTCCATTAGTCAACAGCTTCCACGCTGATTGGACAGGGAGACCTCTGTACTTGTCTGCCCATCTTTATGCCTACAGTCCTGCACCCGCTCTTTGTGGTGTTTCCTCTCAAATGCCTCCTTCCAGCCACCTTCTTAGGTACTTGTTAAATTTCCCTCCACCTCTTCCACCACTGTAAGTGGGACAGCCACGTCTTACACTTCCTCAGGTATCCAGATTTTTCAGTACTCTTCAGCTTTGCTTCCCCCTCAGTGCTGTGGACACGGTTGTCCCTTAGCACCTTGTCGTACCACCTTCCCAGATAATTTACGGGATTGTCCTTGATGGATGGGATGATTTTTGCCTTGCTTAAACAGATGGCACTTGCCAGTAATGTTGAGTTTCATAATGATCATCCTCCCTTATTTCTTTGGGACGTATGTAATCTTAGGCAATGTTACCACCTTATCAAGTCTGGCTAGAACCAGTCTAGTCTGCACAATGTCTGGGAAGATGTTGTGATTGTAACATCATCCATGAAGGCTCTTTTAACCTATTGTTGCACCCCTGTATCCATTGCTGGACCTCTGGGTACCTTTTCAGCTACTGTAATGATAAAGTTCATGTTCAAGATGCAGGAGACTTTTAAGGTATACTGCTGGGTTTTGGGGCTAAAACTGCTCAAGCATTTTTGTCACTTCCTGTACTTCTTTCCATGTTGGTTTGTTGGTGTTGAGAATGATGGTGGGGTTCTGCCATGCCCGTTTCTGGGTGGTTGCCAAGGGGTAGGTTTTATCAGGTCCAGTATGTGTCCTTTAAAAATTGAAGGGAAGCTGTGGTGATCTTTAATGAAATGGGCTTTACTCTTCTTCTTTTCCTTGCTCAATTTCTTTCTTCTTAGTCGGCTGAGGCATCCCTGAAGGCTGCTTCTGAGTTTATTTATGCCTTCCCTTTCCCCGGGGCACTTATTTTGTACCTCCTTTTAACACTCTTGATCCCTTTGCTTAAGTTGTTGATCTCCTTTCTTCTGTTTGGTTGTTTTAATGCCTTCATGTAGAGCTGCTCTAAAGCAGCTCAAAATCAAACAAAAGCTTTACTGAAATTTGGAATATTGACTCATATCATCTGAAACATGATAAAGAGTTACGACAGGTATATGTTACGGTTATACAGCTATATGTCTTTGCTGTGGCAAAGATGGTAGTGTTAGTTTTTTAATCTGTGTATTCGCTGCACTGTGTACACAAATTGTAATTGACATGTTATTATTAAGAATGAGCATAAGCCCAAAGTTGCTCTTGTGCATTGGTTCTTTGTTTGTCTAAATCACATTTGATAATCTTTACAGTGAACTTTAGTATAAGGCATCGCTAAGTCTCACTTTATTATGGATAAAGTATGCCTAACCCGCCTAATGGATATCAGATTGCGGGCTATTATGTGCATTTTTGTCTTTGCCTTTACAATTTCACGGTGTTTTTTTTTTTAACGTAATAATGAATAATAAGAGACAGATTATAGTGCGTTGTATTGTGGAGGCTGGTGTAGTCCCTCCTTATGTACATATTCCTATATTTGTTTGAATCGAAAAAGAGCTCCACAAGATGAAATCTGATCCTGCAAACAAAATGTCAGACCAGGTACATCTTAAAACCAATCAGCGGGTGATTTTTACTGGTGTTTACCGTTGTTCTCCCGCTATGAACCAATCACAGCCAAGTCACGAGCCACCAGTTTCCGCACTGTTGGCCTATGCCTCTATTAAGAAGGCGGGATTTTACACTTGGTCTGTCTTCTGATTGGTTCGCTCTGCTCTGCAATCCTTCCTCACATCAGGATCTGCTGCTCCACCTAACGGGAAGCAACGTCGGCTTAATCTTTCATTGAGAGAAAAAAAGGTGAAAGGCGAGACGAAAACGTCAGAAAATTGTCTTCGGTGAGTCACTTGCAATTTTAGAAATGGTTCCAGCGGCAAATTACAATTTCATTCGTCAAAAAAGCATCGTTAATTTAACGCATTTTAACCCCCTGGACCTAGTGACGGAGCTTTCTGTCATGAGACTGAAGCAGGAGGAGGGACGGATGTAGCATCTCGTAGACGTAGATGGAGGCCTTCATCTACAAGAAAGAGCTAGCTAGTTAGTCACACGCCTGTTTTTCTTAAACTTGATACTTTAGCAGTTGCAGTTGTTTTAGTTGTAGAGTTATATCCGGTTAAAACTTGATAGCTTTGCCGCATGTATAATTTATATTCAGGGGTCACATTTCTCAGCCATCGCAAGTTAGTGTTTTTTAATTTCTGAAACCCTGAACTTCGGTCTCAGCTCAGTAGATTTACTCTGTTACTTGAGCCGTTCTCTTCTATAAACTAAGCACAGTGTATAGACAGTATTATCCAGAGAGCAGAGCATGATACTCTCAGTGTCATGTGAGGTTAGGGCAGGGGTGGGCACCGAGGGCCGGTGTCCCTGCAGGTTTTACATGTGTCCTTGAACCAACACAGCTGATTTAAATGGCTAAATTATCTCCTCAACATGTCCTGATGTTCTCCAGAGGCCTGGTAACGAACTAATCATGTGATTCAGGTGTGTTGACCCAAGGTGAGATCTAAAACCTGCAGGGACACCGGCCCTCGGGGCCTGGAATTGCCCACCCCTGGGTTAGGGTCTGTCTTCGGGTATAATTCTCCATTGCGCCTGCTGCCTCACTGTCACATTTAATGCTTTACTGCGACTCTTAAATAACTTTCTTTGTCTGTTCTTTAAGTTAACAGAAGCCACAGTATGTTTGCCTTACCATTTTCTCATTTAAAAACCTCTGGTGGTCTCTTGCTTTTCCCTCCCAACAGCCTTTAGCCACAATGATCCACAGCTTGTTCCTAATTAACGCTTCAGGGGATATTTTCCTGGAGAAGCACTGGAAAAGCGTGGTCAGCCGCTCTGTGTGCGACTACTTCTTTGAGGCCCAGGAGCGAGCTACTGAGCCAGAGAATGTCCCACCAGTTATCCCCACGCCTCATCACTACCTTATCAGTGTGCTCAGGCATCACATCTACTTTGTGGCAGTCATCCAGAGTGAGGTCCCGCCGCTCTTTGTCATCGAGTTCCTGCACAGAGTCGTAGACACCTTTCAGGTTGTTCCTCCCCTCTCCTTCCCTGCATATTTCTCTCTACTTTTATCATTATTTGAAGTTAACTAAAAGTGCATATCCTGCTTGTGTGCTTTGTTCTCAGGACTATTTTGGAGTGTGTACAGAGGCGGCCATCAAAGACAATGTGGTTGTGGTCTACGAACTACTGGAGGAGATGCTGGATAACGGGTTTCCTCTGGCCACAGAGTCCAACATTCTTAAAGAACTCATTAAGCCTCCTACCATCCTCCGCACCATGGTCAACACCATCACAGGTCTTTCAATCTTTTATTTGTGCTGCTTTTAATGTTGCCTGAAATCAGGAAGTAATGCTTTGTTCATACACAGCTGAGACTTCTTTCAGTAACAATTACAATTCATCTAAATAGCACTGAATGAATTCAATTGACAGTGTGAGCCATGGCTTATGCAGGATATTACAGCAGCTGTTTGACTCTGTGTGCATGATCCTATACTGTTAATTTCTGCTTCCAGGCAGCACCAATGTGGGTGAGCAGCTCCCTACAGGCCAGCTGTCTGTAGTCCCCTGGCGGCGCACTGGGGTCAAGTACACAAACAATGAAGCTTATTTCGATGTGGTGGAGGAGATCGATGCGATTATCGATAAATCTGGTATTTCTTTTCAACTGTGTGCTGTGAAACATGTCACTGTTTGCTTGCATTATAATGCATGGGAGACACAGTAATTATTAATCAGCAGTTAATCGTAAATGAAGTAGCTCCATAGTGTAGTAGTTTGCAAATTTGCTTAACAAGTGAAAGATCTCTGGTTCATTCCCTTTGGGGCTGCATCAGGACGGGTGTAAAATCTCTGCCAAATCAAACATGCAGAGGTACCTGCCGTGGTGACCCCTTGTGAATCAGGAAGAACCTGAAAAGAGTTTCTAGTCAGTCAGTCAAAAAATGAAGAAAATGGCCAATACAATACATAAAATGTCAGCTTTACAACACAATTATTTGTACCTGCCTTCTCTTCTAACATGTTTTTTGCTTTCTGTTGTTGTCTCTGATCAACTCCACCCCCATAGGCTCCACCATCACAGCAGAAATACAGGGAGTCATTGATGCCTGCGTTAAATTGACGGGCATGCCTGATCTCACCCTCTCATTCATGGTGAGTTTCTTTTTTTTCACAAACTCTTGTTATATTTTAAGCCCGTGAACTCTCCAGACAAATAACAGATGATTACACATGGTCATAACTGTATAGCAAGCAGGGGGTTCTCCAAGGTTCAGCTTGGAAACATTTAAATCAGTGTGCTGTACATTACAATTAATATTCACAGTAAAAGTCAAACATGCAGTAACATTTACTTCCAAATATGTCATAGCCACACTGTGCACATTTTGGACCCGAGTACTGAGAGGAGCTCAGCTGCCAGAGAATGTATTTATTTTCTTTTATACGGCAGCATGCAGAGAGCTGATTTTCCAGAGTATCTGCACTTTGCTTCACAGCAATGATAAAACTTCCTGATAAAAGCTTCCTGTAATATGCAAGTAGGGCTGCACAAGTAATCACATTTTAATCTTGATTACAATTTTGGCTTCCCACAATTAGGAGTAAAAACACAGCTGTCCAACACTGAAAATGTGTGCTCTGCCAAAAGAACACAAAGCCAAAGCAAATCAAGCTCTCCAAAAATCACTCCCTGACGACGTGCCTGCATGAGCCCATCACAGCTATTTCCTGCACCACGCCATTTGACGTTTCCTCGACTAGTCTGGACAAGTAAATGTATGTTACAGTGATGTTAACAAGAGCAAATTGCTTGTGCCGAAAGCTGACAATGTTACCATGCACTTATTTTTTCCTCATTCTGTGATGTCATATTTAATTCTTTAGTTATACTCTATTTTGGGCAAAACCTTTTTTAGTACAAAGTCAAAAATTTAATCGTGCAGTTCTTTAATGCAAGACAGAAACACACTTCAGTAATCAAACTTCAGCTCAAGTGATCAGCTTCTCCCTCTCTCCCCCTGCATTGCCTCTTTTCTTCCTGTCTCTTTGTTCTTTCTGACTCTTGCCTGGAGGTCCTTGTTGAAGTCTCTAGCAAGAGTTTTTTTTTTTTTTATCATGATGTGCTTTTTGTTATCCTTTAGAATAGGGAAAAAAAATGAAACTAAGGAGGTCAAGAAAAAACATGCCCCACGAGGGCAACTAAAACGCTCTCTGAAACTCTGACGTCTGCTGACCCAAAGTCTGCTTCTCATCGTACTGAGATACACTAATGCTAACATTTGGAGCACAGAGAGGCAACCATCCAGATGTGGTAGTTCACTGTGCAGCAGATAAGACTGGATTTATAGGTAGATAAAGTTCAAATTACTTAAAATATGTTCAAAGAAATACGCTCTGATATTTGGAGGATCATTCTATTATGAATTTAATAAAAACAACAGCGTGCGATTTTGTTATTTCATTGCAACAATCTGATCGATATTATGACTGGACCTCTATTGGACTTTAAAAACTGTCAACCTCTCTGTTTATAGTGTAGCTCTGCTAGTTTTGACTAGAGGAAAGGTCAGTGTAAGTCAGACTCAACTGCGTTTTTGTTTTAGGTTACTCTCCTGCCTACTTTATTTACAAGGTTTAATTGTTGCATCCAACAGTTATGGTGTCCAACAGTTTGAAATATTCAGTGCAAATTCCTTTGAAGAGTGTCTAATCTGAACATCCACAAAAATTTAGTGAAACTTGCTGACGAAAATCCCACGTTTCATGCAGTAACATCACAACTGTGTAAAGTGTGTTGCTGGAATAAGTGCTGTATGTTCTTACAGGGTGCACTGTGTAAAAACCAAAAAGAAATGGAAAGATATTGACAGTATTTTAATGTTTTTGAAACTTCACCACTAATCATCCTGACCCACTGCATTTCTTTCGCAGAATCCACGGCTGCTGGATGATGTCAGTTTCCACCCATGTGTTCGGTTCAAGCGCTGGGAAGCCGAGCGGATCCTCTCCTTCATCCCACCTGATGGAAACTTCCGGTTGCTCTCCTACCACGTCAGCTCTCAGAAGTTAGTACTTTGCTGTGACACAGGCAACATACAACCGTTCATTTTCTAGTTCAGAATCCTGCTTTGGTTTGTGCAGTCTGTCTTACTTTCCTGTTCACCAGAGAGGGGTGTTGCAGCCCCAGCCAGTGATAGAGGGACAAAACTATTAACTGTAGTTAGTGTCCTAAAATATGAATAATTAGTTTAACTGGCTAGTAGCAACATTTAATCCCATAGTTGAGTCATTGCATATATCTAATTAGGATATAAACAGAAATACAAATCCTTAAAGTAGGATTCCACTGTCTCATAGCTGATGTTGTTTTATCACCTTTAGTTTGGTAGCCATCCCAGTGTATGTGAAACACAACATCACCTTCCGGGAGGGAAGTTCCCAGGGGCGTTTTGATTTGACCCTGGGCCCCAAACAGACGATGGGCAAGGCCGTGGAGTCGGTCCTAGTCAGCAGCCAGCTGCCCCGGGGCGTCCTCAATGCCAACCTCAACCCCTCCCAGGGAACATACACCTTTGACCCAGTCACAAAGGTAACTTTGCAGCAATTTTTATATCACAAAAACACAGATGAAGGGAAGTGTAAATAATAGAATGAATAAATATATAAACCTGAATTATCTGAATATGTTTAAGAGACAAAATATTTAATTCTGTCATCTTGGTGTATTTTTTATCTTTTTAAACCAGTTGTTGACATGGGATGTTGGCAAGATCAACCCACAGAAGCTTCCCAGTCTGAAGGGCACCATGAGCCTGCAGGCTGGAGCATCCAAACCTGATGAGAACCCCACCATCAATATTCAGTTCAAGATCCAACAGATGGCCATCTCAGGTACACACACACCATCTGAACCACATGTTCATGTACATATGACTGTTGCCTTTCAAGAATTCCTTCATTTCTTATTTGTGATCCTCGCTCTTCTTGCACTTAGTGACCGAGCTGAACATTGAATGAGATTCATAATTTCACTGTATTAATGAAAATGAGCTCCACTTTGCCTTTTAAACCACAGAAAAGTTAATTCAACCCCCACACAGTCAGGCTCAGTCTGGTCAGCTGACAACCACCTGACAGTCCCATTGTAGGGCAACAGTGAGACCGTGACCACTAGATGGCGCCACACCCATAAATAAACCTCCTTGCATGACACCAGGAAATAATTTTATTTTCAGTGAAGTATAAAAGAACCATCTTAGTTTTTCAAGTTTCACCAAGGGTTGATACATTTATGAAAATATGATGTTTTACAGTGTGACACAGAATGTAACGGTAATACTAAACTCAGAGCAAACAAAGCCTTTGGAGCTTTAGGAATCTCTTGTTGAAATCTCTGTAGAGGTTTTAGTTGAAACATCTCTAGAAGAGCCCTCCACCATCAAGCCGTCTAGCCAGATAGTTAACCCTGGTATTTGTTCTGTTCTAGTAACACATAAGTCTAATAAATTCCTGATGTATTTCTCTCCTTCATCAGGACTGAAAGTGAATCGGCTGGACATGTATGGTGAGAAATATAAACCTTTCAAAGGCATCAAGTACATGACCAAGGCTGGTAAGTTCCAGGTCCGGACTTAAAGACTGCTTCTCTGTGACAACCGGACTGAGCCACCATGAGACTAAGGGGTGATGTGATGGGAAAGAGGAGTTGGTACGTTCCCTGTGCTTATGCATTTACCCATGAAGGCTTACCAATACAAACTGG